>NC_142128.1:84033534-84342068 GCF_024610735.1 Ursus americanus | reverse complement strand
CTGACCATGCATTTTGGGTTGCACTACTGCGTAAGTCGTGTGTCTTCAGTATCTATCTAGAGGCTGATGTCTGCTCCTTTCTGGTGATGTTACTTTTGATCATCTGGTTGGCAGGTTTCCAATTTCTTCATTTATAGTAGTATTTTCCTTTTGAACTTAATAAGTATGCTGTCCTATTCGATTTTAAGTCCCTCGTCCGCATGAAGCATTCTGTGTTCCCCAGTGTACATCCAGCGCTGACCGTGAGACCTCGGGATAGCGGGTCCTGAATGTTTGTTGGATAAAATGGATGTGAGTGTGTATTTCTACTTTAGTTATTCTGAGAGATTTTTTTTTAAGATAAGGGGTGACTTTTGATAAAGGAAAGATTAAAGAACAATATCAGGGTAGGGCTCTTTTCAAAATATTTGTTGGAGGGCTCTAGGTTTCGCCTGAGGAACCCAGGAGTGCATGGCCACTGTAAACCCAGTTTCAAAGAACTCCACACCAAATGGGGCTGTGGTCTTGAATCTCAGAGAAGCCACAATCCCCAGGAAACGTGCCCCTTGTTCTAACTCTTCTTCAAAGAGCGACAACATATAAGGAAGGAAAGACAACCTGTTAGTAAGAAAAGACGTGACTTGTTGCAAGTATAAAATATCATTAAAAAATTATTGTTGAGGGGTGCCTGGTTGGCGCAGTCATTAAGCGTCTGCCTTTGGCTCAGGGTGTGATCCCAGCGTTATGGGATCGAGCCCCACATCAGGCTCCTCCACTAAGAGCCTGCTTCTTCCTCTCCCACTCCCCCTGCTTGTGTTCCCTCTCTCGCTGGCTGTCTCTGTCTCTGTCAAATAAATAAATAAAAATCTTTAAAAAAATTATTGTTGAGTGTGCCGATAATTTTAAAATATGGTGTTTCATCAAATCTAAGATATACCATAACTCCATGTACTACAGAGAAAGAAAAAGCTGCAAGCCAAACTGTCACGTAATTTTTCTTATCACTTAAACTTTTTATGTTAGGCTTATTCAAAGAGCTCTTTTAGAGTTACTGATACATAAATGTCTCTTGTGAACACATAAAAAGAAAAATATAAGAGAAAAAACTGAAGAGAAACAAATACAAATATGAGAGAATCACTTTGGCGTCGGAGTTACGGAGGTCTGTGTGTTCACACGTGCTGTCCTCTGTGCCATCAGGAGTTTGGAGCTGAAGCTTTGCAGAAGGTGTGCTCTGCTTTTGGTTCCAGGATTTTCTTCCAAGCCACATACACCTGTCCTAGCCATTGTAATGCTGCCTCTTACCAGGATATGTTAACACCCGGGACTCGCATTTCTTCCCCAAGTGGTCCCTAAATGCTTTGAGGATTAGTAGTTAGCCAATTCTAAAGTCAGAACGAACAGCCAAGTTCACTTGTCATTAGTGGTTACAAAGTTGTGAGTGCTGCCTGGTATGGATGGACTAGCCGGCAGATTCCAGCTGTTGTAAGACGCCAGTCAGTTCAGGGATGTTAAAATGCGGAGGGGGGAAACAGAGCTGTAGAATCAATGGAGTGTAACTCGTGTATCATGAGTTTAAAAGTAACTTGCAGAACTAAAACAATAATAATTATGCAAAGCGAGTGGATGCAAAATCAGGCAGAGGCCCTCTTACACTTTTTTCTCAATATGTAAATTTTTACCCTCTGGAGGATAGTTTAACGATGTGTATAAATAGCCTTAGTTGTGTTGGTGTCCTTTGCCCCCATAATCTTATGTTTTGAGCTCTATTATAAGAAAATAACAAGAGATGCAGCTAAAGATTTATGAGCCAAATATTCATCACATCATTATTTTAAAAAAATGTAAAATTGGAAATAAACGTTCAACATATGGGAATGGAATAAAGTAATGTTTTTAGAGAATATTTAACAAAATGAACAAGTGTACCCTAGAGGATACAGAACTGTACATAAAAGTATGTTCCCGGTTTTGTTTAACCATATGTTAGTAGAGAAAGATAGCAGGATAGGGAAGAAACTGGTGCCAACATGGTTTCTTTTCAATAACTCCCCTCAGACAGCATGGGAAGGCCTTTCCCCTCTTATATGCTCCAAACCCTTCCCAAGTTTCTCTGATGGCAGCAACAGATTACAATGACCACTGGATCCTTTGACTTTCTCTTACACAGTGACTTTCTCATCCATCCATAACTTGTGGTTTCTTCCTCAAACATGTTGTAGTGGAGGCTGCACTTGGCCCATCGTTTTCTACTATCACTTGCTGGGGATTCAGGTATGGCTGGACTCATCTGGAGAACTCGTGAGATAAGTGTCTTAGTCAGCTTGGGCTGCCATAACAAATTACTACCAACTGGGGGGCTTCAACAGCAAACATTTATTTCTCACAGTTCTGGAGTCTGTGAAGTCCAAGATCAAGGTTCCTGGAGAGTCTGTGTCTGATGAGGACCTGCTTCCTGGCTTATAGAGGGCCATCTTCTCATCGTATCTTCAGATGGATGGCTCCACCTTCCTGACCTGATTACCTTCTGGAGACCCCATCTCCAAATATATCACACTGGGGGTTAGAATGTCAACATAGGAATTTGGGGACGGAGGGGACACAAACATTCCATCCATGATAACAGGCCTGAAGGAGTAGAGGTCTGATGATTTGCACCAAGGCTGAGGAGTCTCCTGGGAAGTAACTCCAGTTATAGCAGCACCGAGGGACCAGATCTGCATGGCACGCAGGGGCTCGGTGGAGGTGGCAAGGCACAGTGTGGATGGGATGTGCAGGATGCTGAGAAAGCTTCCAGAAAAAAAGTTATTATATCAAACTTGTTCCAGGCAGGAGGGGCAGCTGGGCGGAAATTCTGAGTATAACCAGGTGGCTCTTTTTCAAATCTGTAGTCAGGCCAGATCCCAGAGACCTGTCTGGGCCTCAGAGACCACATTGTGTAACAACTGGAGCAGAAGCAAACCACTTTGGAGCCCACTAACCAGGAATATTCCCACTCCTGGTCATCCTACCACCAACAATGGAGCACAATGGTAGGAGAGTGACTAAGCAGCTAGGAGAGATTAAGACAACCAGCTCACATGGGGTGATGGAGTCAGGGGGACCTCAGAAGGAACTGGAGGTCCTGTGTGAGAAGGTGAAGGATGAAGTAGGGCAATTTGGACACTTGACACTTACTGATGGGTTTTTGTCCGTAGGCTGAGGAAGCCTGGAGAAATCTGGGGCTTCCTTGCTATTCATTCATTCATTCATTCATTCATTCATTCATTCATCAGCAAACGTTTCGGGAGCCCCCGCTCTGTGCTACTCTGCATTTTGTTACTGGTCTGCCCTGGTTACCAGCAGCCGAGGGCAAATGGGCACCTGCTGAGCATTCTGGCTGCAACTTTGCTCCAACGATTCCATCATTTAAGAACTTCAATGGCTCTGCTTTATGATTTCTATTCATATTTCCTGGTATTGTTTGGAATAAATTCTCGGAGTTACTGGCTACATCCCACTTTCTCCATTAACTTTACAGTTTAGCAAAGTGGCTAGGTAAGGGTTTACTTTTTCTGTCATTACCAGATTTCAGGACACTTGAATAAATTCCAGGATGCATGCTTTCCTGTAATAACTGGAGAAGAGTGACGACAGCCTTCCCCAGAGATGAGATTCTCTTCTGAATGCCAATGCCTGCCTTGGCATGACTGGATAGGGGTTTAAGACTCTGGCTAGCTTGCTGTTTTGAAGATGTAAAGTGAAAGTTGTATTCAACATGCACCTTAATCTATATTAAAATAATGCCATTTTAGATCCTGGGCACTGGACTAGATGATGGTAGTTTTTTAAATTAATAATTTATTGTGGAAAAGAAAATACTGATGAATGTGTTATGTTGAAATACTATAGTTGCCAAGGTTGGTAACATGTTATCTGACTTTAAAAGCCTAGAATGTTATCTTCATCTTCCTTTTTTTAAAATTCAGTTAATTAACATATAATGTATTATTAGTTTCAGAGGTAGAGGTCAGTGATTCATCAGTCTTGTATGACACCAAGTGATCATTACATCACGTGCCCTCCTTAATGTCCATCACCCAGTACCCCCTTCCCCTCTCCCCTCCATCAACCCTCAGTTTGTTTCCTATGATTAAGGGTCTCTTTAGGTTTGTCTCCCTCTCTGATTTTGTCTTGTTTCATTTTTTCCTCTCTTCCCCTATGATCCTCTGTTTTATTTCTTAATTTCCACTCTTAGTGAGATCATATGATTATTTTCTTTTTCTGATTGACTTATTTCGCTTAGCAAATTACCCTCTAGTTCCATCGATGTCATTGCAAATGGCAAGATTTCTTTCTTTCTTTCTTTCTTTCTTTCTTTCTTTCTTTCTTTCTTTCTTTATGGCTGAGTATTATCTTCATCTTCCTTGGACTTTTTAGCACATGTGCTCTATGGAATTTAGGCTTTTGGAATCATGTTGCTAGTGGGAGCTGGCAGACCTGTTTGTTTTTGTCTCATACATCTTCCTAACAAATGTCCTTTTTCATACATACTTGAATAATTCAATAATACATGTTCATGTAAAACAAAAATTGTAACGGTATGAGAAAGCATAGAGTGAAAACTGTCTTTTCTCTAGATCTCCTGTCTCACCTCCAGGAACAACTGAGGTTAATGGTTTTATTGTATGGTCTTCCTGAGACTTTTTATACACATAAAAGCCTTGCTATTACTGTGCAATAAACCAAACTTAGTGACATAAAAAAAAACAACCATTTCACTGGGCTCTTCAGTTGCATGATTCAGATATTCATAAAGGGCATAACAGGGATGACGCCTCTGCTTCATGGTATCTGGATCCTTAGCTCAAAAAACCTGAATACTAGGGACCTGGAATCATCTGAAGGCTCGTTTACCCCCATGTCTGGTCCCTGGGCAGGGCGGATTTGATGGCAGACTGCTAAGCAGAGCACTACCCATGACCTCCCCATGTGGCGGCCTGGCTTCCTCACAGCATGGCAGCCTTTTACATGGCAACTTTCGGCTCTGGGCTTGAGTCTTTTGGTCAAAAAGGAAAAAGCTGCCTCACCTTTCCTACTTAACCTTGGGAGTCACATAGTGCCACTTTTGGTGTCCAGATTCAAGAGAGGAAACCAGCCCCCACCTTTTGATCAGAGGAATGTCACATTGGGAGATGGGAAACAATGTTGTGGCTGTCTTTGGGAAACACAGTGTATTATCTTTCTCCCCTCAAATGGGATTTAATTCTACATAGATGGAATGGGAGATTCCGTATAGATCTCTCAGGCTAACTGCTGCACAGTAATACACCGCTCAAGTACAAATCACTTACTTATCCAGTCCCCTGCTATTGAACTTTTAGTTTGTTTCCAATTGTCTGTTATCACAATGATGCAATAGATATTTTTAATTGTATCTTTTATGCACATATCCCAGCACATTTTTTGTGTGTATTTTTAGAAGTGGGATTGCTGGGTCAAAGAAATGTGAAATTTTAATTTTGGTAGATATGAAGCTTAGTTCTTTGCAATGGGATTAAGCTTGGTTGAGTGTGATTTTAAAAAAACAACCTCAAAATAATACCTCCCTTAAACACACAAGAAAATTCTTCTTCCCCCATAAAGGAATTTGGAAATAAAGAGCCCCAGGCAGGCCAGTATGGTGCTTCTGTGGAACCCAGTCTTCTTCCAACTCTCCACTCTGAATCCCCACTTTGATTTGAATCAAAGATAAATATGTCTTTTTTCTTTCTAATTCTAAATGTCTGCTCTCCATCTCATCCAAGTCCTAGGCAGCAAGATGGACTAATGAAGGAAGAAAGGTGACCCACTTCCCTTCCTTTAAGATCACTTCGTGTAGCCCAAACTTACATATACACAGGTGCATGATTTGGGGGAGTGTCTCCTTTTATCCGAGCGGTGATGTGCCCAGATATAACCACAGTTCCTATTACTAGGAAAGAAGGGGAGAATGGAGAGTGGAGAGCAGGTACCTAACAATTTATATCATTTCTTTATATACGTCATCTTTGATTCTCACAAAGACATAGTTGTTATGACACCACTTTTTCAAAGGAGGGAGCTGGAGCTCAGAAATGGCAAGAAACTTGCACAGGGTCTGAAAGATAGGAGCAAGAATTTAGACTTAAGTCCTATTTCTACTATACCAAATTGGAATAAGACTTCAGGTCACAAACTCAACATGCGCCCAGCTTGTTCTAAAATATTACTGCTTGGGGCACCTATGTGGCTCAGTCGGTTAAAGGCCTGACTCTTGATTTTGGCTCAGGTTATGATCTCAGGGTCGTGAGATCGAGCCCTGCATTAGGCTCCACACTCAGTGCGGAGTCTGCCTGAGATTCCCTCTCCCACTTTCTCTCTGCTCCTCCCCCATGCTCTCTCTCTCTCAAAATAAATAAAATCTTTAAAAAATATATTACTGCTCTTCTCTGAGATCCCAATGAGGTGATTTGGTCTTGTTTTGGTTTTGTGGTGTTTGCATTGTATGCATAAAGATGAACTTTCTCACAATGAGTATTCTTTAGGTGGAAAATTCTCTTCCTGTCACTACAAGGCAGCAACAGCCTAGAACAGCCGCTTCTGCCCCTTGGTTTCAATGACTTCACAATCTGCACAGCTTTCTTCTGCTGTTGCTTCTTTCAGATCTCCTAGCCTGCTGCTCCTCACACAGTGAATCCTTTCATAAAGAACCGCTGAGTCACGAAAGGGAATGCAGATGGCCACAAGTTTATTTACAGGCCTGGAGTCCGACCCAGGTTTCTCCTCGCAGCCTGCAGTGGCACTCACCTGACAGCCGTCCACGGCAGGCCAAGTGGACCCTGCTTGCTGCTGGGCACAGGCCCGCAAACATGGCTGGTAGTAGGAACACCGCCTGTGGGAGCCCAGGACGGATGTGCAGTCAGCACTGGGCCTCCATCCCAGACTCCTTGGTGGATCGGTGTTTGCTTTCTGTAGCAGTGAAATGGGAAAATCATAGTCTTCAAAATAGAGTGTGGAAGAGAAAAAAGGAGCATGGGGTAGCACAGCTAGAGGGTTTAAACTTTGTCATTCCAAATCTCTAATTGGAAGAACCTTATAAAGAAATGAGGTTTTGTGCTAAAGAAGCATAAAGCCCAAACCTGAACACCTGTGGGATATTCTGGACTATAACTAAGGGTTTGGACTTCGGACTTGACCTAAGAAGATTATAATGACTTTGAGATTCAGGGGTAAGAAGGTTCTGGAGTAGGGCGTTTCATGGGATATTATAGATGAGATGGAATATTTCTATGTGATTCTAGCTGACTTTCCTAATAACAAAGAGACTCATATGCCAAGTTCAATAATAATTTTAAAAATACATGAATTGAATTGGCCTGTAATGGAAGTATTTTGGAAAAATGTGATTCTCTGAATATATACAAATGTGAAATAGGGACGTATTAGTCATTTCTAGAAATAAAATAATGCTTTAGGTTAGAAATACAGAGTAAGTACAGTGTAAGAGTGAGTTAATAAACAGGAAAATAGAGTTAAAGGATTATCCTGAGTCAGTATACAAAGTCAGAGAGATGGAAAATATGAAAGAGAGGCTTAGATGTATGCAGGAAAGGATGAGAAGATTTAATATATGCTTGTTGGAATTCCAGAAGTAGATTTTAAAAAGAATAGGGGAGAGGCAATATTTGGATAGAAAATGGGTGAGAATTTTCCAGAATCTTGAAAAGACACCAATTTTCAGATTCAGATTCCAGTGAATCCCAACCAAAATAAATAAAAAGAAACGCACAATTTGATATGTCATAGTTAAACTGCCAAATATATTTTTTAAAAAAGATGAGACCTTAAAAACAGCAGAGAGAAAAGATAGAGTACTAAAAAAGAACAGCACACTACAGCTGACTTTTCAAGAGCAAAAATCAGTCAGAATAACATTTTTAAGGTGCTAAAATAAAACTGCCATCCTAGATGTATTTACCTATCAAAGCTTCCTTTCAACAAGAAGCATCAATGGAAACATTTTCAGACAAACAAAAATTAAGAGAATTTACTATCGGCATCCATTTGCTAAAGAAGCATCTAAATGAATGTAATTCAAGAAGAAAGAAAATAATACCAGATACAGATAGACACAATAAGTAATGGTGAGCAGAGATAATGTTCAGCATGCAGGTGAATTTTAACAAATTATTAATTTTATAAAATGATAACAATAATGCCTAATGTAGAAGATTAAAAATCAAACTAGACCTAAAATATGATATAACAATTACATTTAGTTTGGATGTGGAATGACTGGAGTTAAATCATTCTAAGGCCCTAATATTGGTTTGCAAAGAGTAAAAATGTTTATTGTGTTTAAAGCTTGTTAAGTTAGATACCTATATTCTAATTTCTAACTGTATAACAGCCAACTATTGGAAGGGAAAATAATTCAATCTAAAGTAAGTCAAGGGAGCAAAAATGGAAAAAAAAAAAAACCCACCTACCATAGCTACAGAACACATATTCTTTCTCAGACACACATGAAATATTGACAAAAATAAATGTGTTTAAGCTAAAAAGCAAGCTTCAAAAAATTTAAAAGAATTGGTATCATACAAACCACATTCTCACATTATAACACAAATAGATAGATATCAAAACAAAAAGATGACTCAAAACTTGCTATGTATTTTGAAAATAAAAAGTACAATTATAAATAACTCATGGGTCAAGGAAGAAATAATGGAAATTTAGAAGACATTGAGGACTGAGCACTACAAAATAAGCTAATTAGTGAATTTAAGACACTAGGGAAAAACAAAACAAAACAGAATAAAGCCAATGAGAGATGAAGGAAGAAAGTAATACATGTAAAGACAGAAATTAATCAAATTGAAGCTGAAGATACAATAAAGAGGATAAATAAATCCAATATATGATTTTCCAAAGAGATTAATGCAATCAACAAAATCTGGTAGGACTGATCATTCAAAAAGTCTAAGAAATGTAAAAGAGAATATATAAATAATGATGCAACTAGTAGTAACAACGTAATAGAGTATTAAGAACTGAAAGCAACTTTATACTAGTAAATTTAAGAAATTAGGTAAGATATTAAAAATTCTTAGAAAAAAATAACAATATGACTCATAAAGAAAGAAAACTCAATAAAGATATTAATCCTCTTCAAATGGATTGATAGATTTAATACAATTCTAATCGAGTCCTAAGAGGATTTTTCATGAACCTTGACATGAATTATAAGATTTTTTTAAGGAGCAAAAGACCAAGAATATCTAAGTCATTCCTAAAGCAAAAGATAAATGGTGGAGGGGGGCATTTTAATCAAAAGACCCCATAAAAATAGTGGGAAAATATTTTACAACTGGCAGAGGAATAGTATTGAGAATAAACAAAGAATACCTATGAATTAATAAGAAAAATCAAAGAACCCAATAGAAAAATGGGCAAAAAGCACGAACCAATATCCACAAAAAAGAAAACATAAATGACCACAAATATAGGAATCATTGTACTACCTGATCAGTAATAAAGGAAATGCAGATAAATACCACAGTAAAATATCATTTCTTGCCAGTCGGGTTGGCCAAAATGTTAAGGCCTGACAATACCAAGTATTGCTGGGAAAGTACGACAAGAGCTCACATATCCTGATGATCAGTACAACTACTTTGAAGACAACTTGGCATTCCCTAGTGAAGTTGACCATTCTCAGATCTCTGGCCCAGGAATTCCACTCCCAACTACACTATTGTTTCTGTCCATCAGAGGATACACACAACCAAGGTCTTAGCAGCATTGTTCTAATACCAAAAATCTGGAAACACCCTAAATGTGCATTGACATTCAAGTAGATGACTAAATTACAGCACTGACAATGAATTAACTACAGATATAAACATCAACACATCTGAATTTTAAAGTCAATGTGAAGACTACAGAAAATACATATTGCGTGGGTCTATATAAAGTTAAAAAATAGTCCAAACTATTCTCTGTTCAGTATTACATACATCTGTAGTGAAGCTGTAAAGAAAAGTAAAATAATTAGTAACCAAAAATTCAGACTAGAGATAGAGGAATAACTAGGGAAGAAACATCAGGGTCTTCAAGGATATTGATAATGCTTTACCTCTTTCACAGGCGGTGTGGACCTGGGCACATTTCCTATTGTTTTAAACATATGTTGTATTCATTCTTGTATAATGTCATTTACAGTAAGAAACATGACAATTTATATTTTTTAACTTTATATAATGCTGTCCAATGAACATTTTTATCTTACATTTTTTCCATAGTACCTCTGTTAAGAAAAGGCAGTTTTATTGTACAAACAATAAATTTGAGTTGTAAATTTATTTGCTTGAAATTCCATACTAGGTTGGCTGAGGGCAGATGCCAAGCCTCTTGTTCTATGGAGATATTTCTTTTTCTTTTCTTTTTTTTTTTTGAGATTTTATTTATTTATTGAACAGAGAGAGACACAGCGAGAGAGAGAACACAAGCAGGGGGAGTGGGAGAGGGAGAAGCAGGCTTCCCGCTGAACAGGGAGCCAGATGCAGGGCTCGATCCGAGGACCCTGGGATCATGACCTGAGCCGAAGGCAGACGCTTAACGACTGAGCCACCCAGGTGCCCCTATGGAGATATTTCTGTCACTTGCCATTGTCCCATGCCATGAATTCTTTGTTCATTTATTTACTCATCTATTCATTCACTCACTAAATACGTATAGCCCCCCTTCTTGACTCAGGCACTGTACTATTGAAATTCACTGCACTGTTTATCAAGGAGATAAAGCTCAAGAATGTAAAAAGCTGAAATAGTGAATATTTTGATTATCTGAGAGGCAGTGGCTTCTGGCTATGTATTCACCCCATTTCCAACAGTCATTTCTTTAAGCCTACCCAGTATTTTCTTTCTTCAGGGTCTCAGACACCTGCTGTGTGTCCAACCCCCACCTTCACTTCATCACAGCAGGTATTTCTCACTTGAGAGACAACTGCAGTCTCCTCCACTCAACATCCCTGCCTATGTTTAAAGAAAGCCAGTGCGCTGAGGTTGGAAGGCATAAGCAGCATGTCAGCTCACGGGTCCTCACCTCCAGGCAGGCAAGACTTTGTTCACAAGGTGGAGAATTTACTGAGCCTGCAGGAATGTCATAACATTTATTTTTGTCTCCAGAGAGATAACTTGGCCGAAAATATCTTTCCCTTTTTGGGACTTCAGGATCCCGCATATCGAGCTAGGTCTTTGTATTGCACCCTCACAGTTTTCTCTTCACTTGTCTCATTGCTCCTGATTTGGGGGCCTCTATATTGAACATGGAAACCCAATCACTATCTATAGCTATAATCATCTTATCATTAGATGGGCTTTCCCAGCTTCTAGTGGCTTCTAAACATTATCAACTTGAACTTTCTGCATTCCCTTCCTCATATAGGTTTTCTTTTGTTAACGCAAAGGGATCATAGAACTCCGTCATGGACCTGGCACTGTATTAGGCATTGGAGTGTCAAACTAGTTAGGATAAGGCTGAAAAATAGTACTAAGACATTCAAAATAAAAGAACAGATTTGCTTAATGAGATAACCGATAGTTTTTTTTTAAACCAGTATGTTTGAAATATTAAAAACCTACATCTATCAGAGTTGAGATTGAAGACTAAGGATGAGGAATAAGGAGTAAGAAATGAGGAGTAAAGAAAAAATAAACAGGGTTGGACTTTTAAAAAAAATGTAAGAATCTTAAAGAGATTAGGGAAAGCTGATAAATTGGAGTACCCCATAAATGTACAATTATGAGAATATAAATGAAGAAAGCACACTTAAATGTACTAATGTAATTGGGATTTTTAAAAGTAAATTGGAATATTAAATGAAAACATTGGAAGCAAAGCCCAAAGATTTCCTTAGAAAAGCAAATTGTCAATTAAAAAATAAAAGAAAAAGAAAAAAAGAAAAAAAAACCACATACCGGTTGGAAGCAAACATGCAAGTGATAATGCAAGAAGATTTTGATATGGCTGAGAGTCTTCGCTTATAAATTTATGGCCTGAAGGGGATACCTACAGAAATCAACGTATTTGTTGTATTCTGTTTTGCTAAGGTTTTATTTAAGATACATTTCATCTGTGTTCAGACATGACTACGTATATTTGGAATTGCTCATTATAGATACGGAGTTTGAAAAATCATTTTTGCGAATATATTAGATTTTTAAAGATTCCTTGGTTATTCAGAAGATTTTCCACTGAATCAGGGCCAAATGCCTTTTATTGGATCATGGTATGTGTTTCTTTTATTGATGAGCTGCTTATAGTTACAGTTTCTTGTGACATAAGCTTGGAAATTTTATATGTTCAAAAAAAGTGACCATTGATGTTATACATTAGTGTTATTATTTCTCTCCATTTTCTTTCTTTTTTTAAGTTCATTCTTTCCATTTGCCGTTTCTTAATCTTTACAACAAGACAGACGAGGAAGCGAAGGCTTAGACGTGTCAGGTAACCGAGCAAGGATTAAACGGCCGAAGGAGTCCAGAACCTACCTCAGTTACACGGGCTCCTCGATACAAGGGAATCCTTCTGTACACAGTGTAGTCAGATATACTTGACTTTATCTTCTATATTTTAAAAATTTGACCTCATATTAAATTCTTAATTTTATGCTAGGTATTTTATTACTTCTGTCCTTTAGACCTTATCACAAGAAAATCTCTACACCCACTGCTTTTGAGAATTCACCTTAAATTTGTAGGTTACTTAGGCCAGAATGCTGGGTCTGTCACTTACTAGCTCTGTGACTGATTTCTCATCCATAAGATGGAAACAATACCTACTTTCTAAGGTATTGTGAGGATTAAATGAGAAAATATGTGTCATTTCAGCAAATCTTGAGTGCTATATTGTACTAAAGGTCTTCACAGAGATAGTAGTCCTGGTGAAAATTTTGGTTCCTCTCAGGCTGTTCTCTAATCCTCTACCAAAGGAACTTGGGACCGTGAGTTTGAATCTCATTCTGGTAATTCCTGATTCCCTCTGTAAATGTCTCCTATGTGGGAATGAAAATGAGAATTTCACCAGTGACATGTTAGGAGATAATTTACAGAGGCAACTGAAAAATGGGTGAGGAAGTTCTGGAGAAATGAACTTTGAACATTGGACATCATTGACATCCTTCCCATGGTGCCTCGAGAAGAACATGGTGGTAGCTGAAGACTAACGCATGCCTGAGACATGGTCTGACCTGAGGCTGGGGAAGGAAGGGCAGTAAGAGCTACTTTTGGCCTGCTTGGTCCTGGGGAAGCCATCGTACCCTCTTCTAGGTCTGACAGGGAGGTTGCAGTCTTTTCCCTGCATGGGTTGGAGCTAGACTCTATAAGGTGGAGTGCCAAGTCCTTTTGCTGGATTTCTAATTTGGCTCAAAGGACACACCCTAATGGAAGCCGGGAAGAATGACTCGCCGGTTGCCACATTGACCATTGACTACAATTACATCTGCTTGAACTCTGCCCCGACCAAATGTCTCCTGGGTGCTGCCTTCAAAGCAGCTGCTCACATTCCCCATTTCCTCCCAGACATGTTATTGGGTTCCCCCAGAGCCTCCCAAGAGCTCAATACCAAACAGCATCTGACTCCTGCCTGTTTCTGGGACCCCCTTGAAAGCCAAACTTTCTGGATACAGGTTATAAAACAGGAAGTGCTCCAAAAGATATTTTCCCAATACTGTCTGATTATGTGTTTCATTTTTACAGGTAAATTATCCACATTTTAAATATTTAGTGATTAAAAAGGAGGGTGGGGACAGCAATCTTGCAGTTAGTCATTCAGCAACACGTGACTCAGTGCTGATGCCGGGTGTGTCCTGGGCTTCCACTTACAATGATGAGCAAAGACAAACAGACATACTCTTGCCCTGCACAGCTTACAGACCAGAAGGGGAGAAACACATTACTCGATACCACAGAAATAAATATAGAATTGCAACTCTGATAAGTACTCGGAATAAGAGGTACGTGGTATGAAAAGAACTTACAGCCAGGGATTTGATGCATGTGGGGAGATCAGGGAGGCTAGAGCACCTTGCAAATCCAAGATCCAGGGTCCCTGCCCTACCTTCCAGAGGCACCAGATGAAATTTGGGGGAGGTTTTTAAAAAGCTAGTGTCTCAGTCAACCTTTTCCTCAGCCCCCGGTCTCCATTCATAGGAAAGACAAAAAGATCCTTATAGTGACCTGTCAGAGCAGAGAAAACCAAGAGAACACAAAGTTTTGGGAAACATTAGAGAAATCAATCAGTTATCGTTAAGTGCCCTTTGCTCTTCGAGACATTATTCAAAATTATGAGCGCTGGGTTAGGTATGTTCGTTCCTGAGGCACCAAGACAAGAGGCTCCGTGACCCATGGGGGCTCTAAAAAAACATTAAGTGTCCTGTGGCTCCGGCGATCTTACTAATGACATAAAGCTTGTCGATAGATCCAGCATTTTGAAGACACGATTACAATTTACTCGTCACCTTCTGTCTTAAACCTCACTCCAGAAGTATGACTTTAAAACCAGACTCTTAGAATAGGGGTTAACAAGACAGTCATCTGAGGCCCACTGTCTGTCTTCAAGCCTGGCTCCGACTCTTCCTGCCCCCTGAGACGTGGGGCCTGATGTGTCCCCTTTATGGGCCTGAGTGTCCCCATCTTTATAATGGGGCTGAGAAAAGCAGGACGCCCTCGGGTTCTGGTGAGGGTTCCGTGAGACGTTACAACGCAAGGATCCGTGTCGGGCGCCCGGCAGGCGTGTGGGCTCAGCTGTTTGCCCTTGCCGCCCCTCTCTGTGCAAGTGTGGTGACAAGTCAAGGTGGTAGGGAAACATCCCTGTCCTGTGTCTTTGCGCATGTTCCCCTCCTCAGGAGCACGTTACAAAGCCACACAGACCCTGGAAATGTTAGGAGCACGGAGTGTTCCTTCTCTCCCACAGTTTTCCATCATAAAGATGGGGGGAAAAATACCATGCGAATAGCCTCCTGTTTGCCTCTGACAGCACGAATAAGAGTAAAGAACTCAGAACTCCTAAAAACTATTTCTTAGAACTGTTCACTTAGCATGAGCGTGAGTCTAAAATATGAACCTGGATCAAACACCTGCTGAACAGTGGTCCCTGCCCCCAAATCCCTTAAAGAAACCTCAAATGAAGTGATGTGGGGAAGCCAGACTTAACACTGTTCAAAGCAGGTAAATTCAAGGCAAACATTTTCTCTCTCCATCCTGAGCTGGCTGGAGTGTTATTCCTGGACCCAAGACAACAGGTGTCGGGTGACTGTGATGGACCGGACAGAGATTTTTCGCCCGCCAGAGCCAAGTTCTCATTCTAGGTGACTCTGTGGGGAAACAGCCTTGAATTTGATTTGCAAGTTGGACACTTTCTGACTTTGTTGATGCTCCTAGGCCCCATTTTTTCAATGGGGAAGCAAGTACTATAGCAGGAAGAAGTTTGATGACTTTGGGGAAAGAACCAAAATGCTTTAAATGGGTTTAGTATTATGCGGCTACATTTGCAGCTTGTTTTGCTTGCAGGCCCTTAATAAATAGGGGCGCTGTGTTTTCATTTTCTCATCCGTGTCCACAGGCCTTTATTTACTCACTCCGTCATTTGACAAGCACACGCTAAGTGCTTACTACATACTGGGCACAGCTTTGGAGTGGGAAATTTGGACACATGGACCGAGCAGTATAAATGAAGTTTTGAAGAAAACAGGTCAGAATGTTAGAAATCACACTTTTCCTGGAAAACCCATCCTATATGGCAGCGGAACCTGTGTCCATAAATAGAACGAAGTGGGCCAGCGCTTCATTCGTATTTCGAGCGTCCCCTTTGAGGAATTCAAATAATAAATTCTATGTCATCTGCCTGTCACAGTCTGGCAAAATATATTATTTCAGAGAATTATTCACCTGTTTATTTTTTTCAAGTGGGCAAGATGCTGGGGACCCAGAAAAGTGGGACACACATCTTCACTGCTCCTCCCATTCCCAAGGGACAGTTAAGTCATCCCTAACCTTTTGCAGCCACATCACCCCTTTGATCTGTAAGTTTTATTTATTTATTTTTAAAGATTTTATTTATTTATTTGACAGAGAGAGACAGCCAGAGAGAGAGGGAACGCAAGCAGGGGGAGTGGGAGAGGAAGAAGCAGGCTCACAGCGGAGGAGCCCGATGTGGGGCTCGATCCCAGAACGCTGGGATCACACCCTGAGCCGAAGGCAGACGCTTGATGACTGAGCCACTCAGGTGCCCCTGATCTGTAAGTTTTAGACAGACAAAATTACAAGTAGCTCTGCAAATGCGTCATACTGTGTTTACATGCTTCTCTGCCTCCACCCATACCACTCCTTCTTCTGGAATGTTCTATCTACCTTCCACATCCCTATAACTATCTGTTCATTCTTCCACTTTCACTTCAGCCTTCTCATCCTTTGACCTTCCACATCTTGCCAGCCACTCCCTCCTCTCTGGCACTCGGCCACCTTGTTATGTATCCACTGTTGCAAACGTCACATGAAATTACAATGATTTATTTATATACCTGTATTTTCTTTTAAACTACGAGGACCTAAGAGCACCTTAACGTCAGTGACAACGTGTTGTTTTCCAGAAGGTGCCATGATGCCGTGCACAGACGAGATGCATAGGAGATGCACAGGTGTCTATCAAAATGAGAGAGGCTTGCAGGGATTTTCACAGCTCTTTTTGGGTTGGAAGTTTGCTGAAAAAGGAACCATTCAACAAAGAATTGGTGAGCGTGTGCTATGTCCTAGGCACTCTTTTCAGCGCTAGGGTAATCGGTGAACAGAACAAACATCCTGGCCGTCATGGGGCTTACAGTGCAGTCCTTCAGCTGGATGGCCACAGGCTCAGCTAAGTATCCTATTCCTGGGGAAGAAGGGGAGGGCTGATAGGGAGACAACTAGCAGTCGTTGTCATACTCTTCTTTCACGTTCTCTGTATTTAAACAGCAGCTGTATTTTTATTCTTAAAAAATGGTAGACTGTGCTAGTTCTTATTTGTTTGCCTGAAATGCATGTGTGGAACTTTGTTGTATGCATCTCAAGACCCTATTCAACGGGCTGTCTAATTTATCTGAGGGTGTGTGTGTGCGCATGCGTGTGCGTGCATGTGTGCCTGTGTGCTGTGGACAGCTCGGGAAATGCCAGCTTTCAAGGAAAGTGTTCTTGAAAGCTCCTTCACATGCCGCCGACTGCTCACAATAACTCGCTGAGCTAGACTCACTGCAACAGCTGCTATTACTCCATTGTACAGGTGGAAAAACGAGGTACAGAGAGTTCAAGTAAATTCATTCAGATCATAGAGCTAGTTGGCAGAAGAGTCACGTCTCCTGACTTCATACTTTTTTACTTGATTAAGAATGTGGTTAGTCACTCAGAAAACGACAGATGTTGGCGAGGATGTGGAGAAGGGGGAACCCCCCTACACTGTTGGTGGGAACGCAAGCTGGTGCAGCCACTCTGGAGAACAGTGTGGAGGTTCCTCAAAAAGTTGAAAATAGCGCTACCCTATGACCCAGCAATTGTACTACTGGGTATTTACCCCAAAGATACAAATGTAGTGATCCAAAGGGGCATCTGCACCCCAATATTTATAGCAGCAATGTCCACAATAGCCAGACTATGAAAAGAGGCCAGATGGCCATCGGCAGATGGATAAAGAAGAAGTGTGTATATACATATATACTAGATTATTACTCAGCCATCAAAAGGAAGGAAATCTTGCCATTTGCAATGACATGGATGGAACTAGAGGGTTTATGTTAAGCAAAATAAGTCAATCAGAGAAAAACAATTATCATATCATCACACTCATATGTGGAATTTAAGAAACAAAATAGAGGATCACAGGGGAAGAGAGGAAAAAATAAAACAAGATGAAATCAGAGAGGGAGACAAACCATAAGAGACTCTTAATCATAGGAAACAAACTGAGGGTTGCTGGAGGGGAGATGTGATAACTGGGTGATGGACATTAAGGAGGGCACATGACGTAATGAGCACTGGGTGTTATATACAACTGATGAATCATAGACCTGTACCTCTGAAACTAATAATACGTGGTATGTTAATTAATTGAATGTAAATAAAATATATATGTTTAAAAAACTGAAAAAAAAGAATGTGGTTAGTAAAATAATAGTGTCAAGTAACTCAAAATCAATGGGTGATTAAAGTATTTACTATCATTTTTAAGTACAGTGAAAAGTCTGTAGAAAAAAATGAACCGAACTAAACCTTTCTGTAGAGAACATGGACACTTCTTTCAGCTTTCTCCTGATTCTCCACTTGAACGACCACTTTGCCTTTACATTTCAAGCCCAGTTCAGCCAGCTTTGCCTTCCACACAGAGAGTGGCTCCAAGGGCGAGGCCCTCCATAGTGCTTCATTTAGCAAGCCCAGTCCTCGGGCTGTGACTCTCTCTGTGGTCACACTGGCCCCTGTTCATCATGACCTCATGGTTCATGGGCTCTGTGTTTTGCCAGGGCATTGCCCTGCCAGGCCCGAGCGCTGACTGTTTACAGCGGTGGCATCTGCTCCACTTGTCTGCTGAGACCCGACACTTCTTGCACACTTGCCCTGCCCCCACGCTCCTGTGTCGCATCGGCTCATGTCGCCTGAAATCAATATATATGGATACGGCAGAGTAAAGGGCTGCGTTGGAACATAAAACTGATAATTTCAGAAATGGAGAAAAATACATATTAGAGATGAAGTATAAGTGAAAAGAGAATAAGCTTTGGGAGAGAGTCTCTAAGCCTTAGATTCCTTCTCTGTAAAATGAGGATAATAATACCTTCCTTGAGAATTACCATAAGGATTAGAGTTGAATATGTAAAATGCCCAGCTTAGTGCCTGGGCCAGAGTGCAGTCCATAAATGTAGAGAATAAAATAAAAGATATTTTCTTCATTTTCCATAATATTTTCAATGTAGGCAGCAATCCCAAGGGAAATGAAAATACACAAAAACTCGTCCATGAATGTTCATAACAGCAGTATTTGTAATAAATAAAAAGTAAAAACAACCCGATGTCCATCAAATGATGGATGGATAAACAGAATGTGGTGTATCCACACCATGGAGTATTATTTGGACATAAAAATAAAGGACTTACTGATACATGCTGCAGCATGAACCCTGAAAGCATGCTAAGTGCAAACAGTCAGACACGAAAGGCCCCATGGTATGATTTCATTTATATGCAATGTCCAGAAAAGGCAAATTCATGGAGACAGGAGGTAGAACTGTGGTTACCAGGGGCTGGAGCGGGGGAGAGTGCGAAGTGATTTCTAGTGGGTACAGATTTCTTTTGGGGGTGATGAAAATGTTCTGAAATTAGATCATGGCAATGGTTGTGCGACTCTAAATATACTGAAAACCACTGACTTGTACGCTTTAACTGGGTAAATGTTAGATATGTGAATTATATCTCAGTAAAGATATTATTATAAAAAAATGGGCAATAAGGATGCCCTCGTTACTATGCAAAGAGAGGTTCTGTGTGGTGTTTGTGAGAAGTGAACCCTTATGCTCGCTCCATGGTGCCCCTAGCCTTGTTTTTGCTGTTTTCTGATTCTATTGCTATTTTACTGAGAGAATTATTTAGACCTTGCCCAACCCGTGCATGTTTGTCTCTCCTTTTTCTTTGAAAATGATTTCATTGTCTGTGAAAGCAGGGGAGTTGACATTATTGCTATCCTCCCAGCCATATTTGAAATATTTAATTACTGAACTATGTGCGCTGAGTGTGCACAGGTGGATGGACCATGGCTTAATAGCCACATAATGTGGCCTTTGTGTCAGGTCCCTGGTTTCCAGAGATCCCTCGTCATGCTGGAACGTGTTCATGGCATTTCAGTCTAACGGTTCTTACAGGATATTAACAGACCTTTATCTCTAAAACCAGGATATCTGACTTCTCTTGAAACCGTAGAAGATTTAGCTTTCCTGGACACACATTCCAACATGGCAAAAATCTGATGGAGCCTGCAGGTGTCCCTTCTCTCACACTGTTGCCTCATACTTAGTCTATTTCACTCCTTGACGTTATCTATGCTCAGCCTTTGTAGGCATTTGGGTTGGACTGGGGAAAGTTTTCTTGAATTCTTCATTCACTCATTTATTCATCAGGCCCATGGTTAGTGCCTGTTTTATGCAGTCAACTCTCGTCGGTGCTGGGATGCTTCTACCCTCAGGGAAGAGAATCTGGTAATGGAGAGAGACAGAGAACCAGTTAAGTACAATGCAGGAGCGAGGGCAATGCTGGGAGTATGGGTAGAGAATCGATGTGTCATTTCAGATTTCAGCATCCCATCCACCCTGGGGTGTTTGGGGGCCGGGACAGCTTTAGGGCTCCCGGAAAATGTGTCACTAGATCCTGTGAGTGTTCTCTTTAGTATCAGGACTCTAGCTGTTGACTCTGCGGGAACGTATTCCACTAGTAATTCCATTTCTTCAGGGCACACCCACACTCAACAGAACTGGAAAATTCAGCAAGGAAGAGAAAAAAGGAAATGAAGAGTGGGTGAAAAGGAGCAGGAAGAAGAATAAACAAAGGGCAAAGGGAAAGAAACACAGGAAAAAGAGTATTTACCCAAATGAGAAACATACTTATCTCGTCTCACACACTGCCGCTGATATTTGCATAGAATTCCAAGAGTTTTGACTCCAAGGAAAATGATGGTGAAGCAAACCTCAACAAAGCTTGGTGACAGATGTGAGCTGCACTTGTGGTGAGCACAGCGTAACGTGCAGAGTTGTTGAATCGATGTGTCATACACCCGAAACCAACGTAACTGTGTGCCAACTCTACTTCAATTAAGAAAAAAAGGAACTAATGGATCTTCCCATTGTCTTGCTTTGTTTCCTTCTGGGACAAGTCCCTCCTTTCATTCTGAGATGATCACTCTGGTCCCCTTGATTAATGACCTTGACAAGACAGAGAATTCCTTCCAATCTGACAGGTGCATTTCCACTCTCTGTGGGTGAGTGGGGGAGGCGGTTTGCATTAGGGTTGGGATGGGGCATCTGAGGCCTGAAAGGAAAAGTGCAGGCTCTAAGATCCACTGTTTGCATGACTTGACTTGAGCAAGTCATAGCCTTTGTCCTTCAGCTTTCTCTTCTATACGATGGAGAGATAAAAATAATGCTACCTGAGCTCATTATAGGGCTCAACATGGGATAGTGCATGATACACAGGTGAGGGGTTCTTGACACCAAGTGAGGCAAACGGTACCTCAGAATCAAAAGTGTCAAGGAATGGCTCATTGTTCATTTTTAATTAAGTTCATCTTCACTTTAATATGATGGTATTGGGCCTTTGAATTAACTTTCAACTGGTCAATTGGCAATTTTTACCATTTCTCTTCCCTACCCTTTAGGAATGAAATTGATTCATTGGTTGATTGTATTTCCAGAAACAGGTTTTTTCTTCCTTCCTTCCTTCTTTCCTTCCTTCCTTCCTTCCTTCCTTCCTTCCTTCCTTCCTTCCTTCCCCTTTCTTTCTTTTTCTCTCTTTCTTTCTTTCCTTTTCTTTCTTTTTTCATCACTCTTACCCAGACCTCAGATGTGTAATGCTTATGATCGTTTCTGGGATTAAAATTGGACATATTGAGGGATGTTGAGGGAGTAGAAATATTTATTTTGTTGGTGAGGAGGGTTTCGTGAGAAGTGAGTTTTCCTGATTTCTTAGTTCATTAGGAAGAATCGCTACTGATTGACTTGGTAGGACCTAGGAAAAGGCTTTTGTTGGGAGAAATCGCCAGCCCCCCAGTCCATGTCCATATCGTTAACCATATCCAGATCTAGTTTTCACCCAGCAGACAGATTCTAGATCTTTAAACAACTCTACACAGTAACCAAGAAGCAAGAATCCATTAGCATGTTTTTTTTTTTTAAGATTTTATTTATTCATTTGAGAGAGAGAGACAGAGACAGAGAGAGCACAAGCAGGGGGAGAGGCAGAGGGAGAGGGAGGAGCAGACTCCCCGCTGAGCAGGCAGCCGGGCATGGGGCTTGATCCCAGGACCTGGAGATCATGACCTGAGCCAAAGGCAGACGCTTAACCATCTGAGCCACCCAGGTGTCCCCCATTAGCATATTTTGCCAAGTGGCCAAGCCTCTTCCCTTGGGCAGAACAGCTGCTGGTGAGGCTTTCTGTCAGAGCAGAGACTGAGGTGGTTAGGACTTGATGGCATGAGCTTTCTTGAAAATAAGTTTCACTAGTTGCTTCAAAAAAATTAAATCTTATTTTTAAGTGGGAGCTCTTTATTTTCTACACTGGTGAGTCTTTCCTTGCTGGATGCATACAAGAGGCAGTTAAGAGGGTAGTTTGGTTTTTGAAGTCCCAAGTTGGAAAAATCACTTTTGCTACCATACTAGTCATGGCGTGACTCGTCGAGGTGATGACTAACCTTGTTGTTCATTCCATCACTGTTCCCGTAAGCCCTGGGGTTTGTATTTTGCAGGTTCTGGGGCAGCAAAGAGCAGGCACTGCTCAGCGTTGCCTTCATCCTGGCCCATGATTGTAGTCCTGTTGTTCTGTCTCATCAAAAGTCTAGGCTTTCTGGGGTGGCAGGGGAGCTAAGAATAATCCCTGAGGGTCAGTGCGGATGGAAGCAATCAGGAGTACCGTGTGGTCAGCATCTGTGTTTCACCTGCTGAGCGAGCCAATCTGCATCCTTAACGCGGCTCCAGTGGCCCCACGCTCACCAATGTTGGGTTTTACCCTCACAAGCTCGGAAGGACTTGTGGTAAAAATAAATGAGTCAGTTCTAATTATTTCAAGTTGGCTGTCAGGGTAAGAGCCAAGACTGAGGAATGAACACTGACCTTCTGGAACAAGGAGAAATGTCAGTGTGTGTAGACATTGCCAGAGAAAATCGCAATGTTGTTTTTTTGGCACAGCCGAGTAATAAAGTTGTATCATCCCGCAGACATGTTTATTTACTGGTCTGCTCCATGAGCTCTCACTTTCCCTGTAACGGTGACCATGTGCCTGCTGGCCCCGGGACACTTCCTTCCCCGAGGAGAGGCCCTGCACTGTGCTGTTGATTGCATTTGCATATGTCTTTATCTTTGTCCTAATTTGACTTGGAATCTGAGACTCACTCACGGGCCTTTGCTGATGGGCACAGCTAGCGAAGAGGAGACAGGACCTAGAGGCAGAATCCTAGAGAAAGTGGATGGGCAGCCAGCATCATGGGGAGTAAAGGCCCAGACTTCCCAGGGAGCCCAAGTGGATGTCGCACTTGTGTCTACTGGCTCTTCCATTCCAAACACTAGCTCCAAAGACAGCCAGCAAGGACCGACGTACGGAGAGGGGACTGACCAGGAGCACTGCGGGCATATCGGGGACCCAGCTCTGCCAAAGGTAGAGGGAGACCTCTTAGTGGCCTCATGCTTTTTAGAGGTAAAGGGAAGCCACTGTGGCGTCGTGGCCTTCAAAGCAGATTAATTATGTGAGGACTGGCATGGCCCCCGAGCTGAGCACACCTTGCTGTCTCATCCTGAGCCAGAGAGCCCCAGGGAAGAGAGGGAGGGGGGTGTTGGTTTAAGTGTGCCTCCGCTCGGCTGGGAGAATTGTGGCCACGGTGGAACAGGCTCACTTCCAGGGAGCGTGTTCTAGCTAGTGCCTGCTTGTGCTTCCACAAGCCGTGGTTTTCGTTTGACTAGCAACTGCCATCACCTGCAGATCACCTCTCCAGACATCTCTTCACATCATGTGTTCTTCAAGGACTTCCTGAGGATGTCTGTTACCTTGCTGGGTGCCTTTCCCAGTCTGATGGGAGAAGCTAGCCAACCCGAGGCTCTTATTCTAGGGGACTGGAAGGAGCTTTCAGTTGGGAGAGATGTCTCAGCTTCCCCTGAAGGGGGTCACATGTTCTGACTCCTCAGCTTCTTAGCTTGATGGAAAAATCCTTCTCGGCCACAGTGTTTTCTGTCTAGTTCCTCGTGGGGACTCCCAGCAGGACAATCACCACACTGTTGCTTTGTGCTGTAGGGCTCTGAAAATAGAGCTGCTAACTCAGGCCTCCTGTTTCCTCCCGGGACCTCACATCTGGGCCTTTGGTATCTCTCTGTCCAACCCTCCGAGGAGACCAGCGCCGGCATGCTTTCGTGATTGTGTATTCCAAAGGAAACACTTTATTTTTTTTTTTGGTCAGAGGGATGAAAAAGGCAGCAGTTAGAAGTGTGTGCCTGGATTTCTGTTTATTTGCCTGGGCCAGGGGAGTGGCGGGGCAGGACAGTTGGTCTGAAGGGGGGAATGCAAGTCTTCCTCAGTGGACTGGCGGGGTCAGCGCTGCTCTCCCTCTGGGACAGTGCAGGAGACTGGCCCCGCACATCAAACACGGGTGTCCGCGGACCTCCGACCACAGCTGGAGGATCTGTGCTTTTCCCGGGAAGCCTGAGAACAAAGAGCAGCTTAACAATTTGGGGAAGTAACTGAATAGGAAACTGTTTTCACTCCATAAGGAGAGTATTTTAAATCTGTGCTTCTGTTTTTAATTAGACACCTCTATCTTTGCATACACCCAAGCAGCTCACCTCTACGGATGTTGGTGAATAGTGGATCCTCAGGCAGACTTTGGAGTTGTTTAGTCTGGACAGCAGGAAAATAAATTTCATACAGTGAGACCGACTTTGTTAAAATGATGAGGAAAGGCATCGACGCAGGGAGAGCAAAGTGAATATAAGTCCCGGGTAATGAAGAACCAGCAACTGAGGAAAGAAGTAGATGCTGTAGGAATTCTCCTACACTATTTATCGTAATTTGGGAATAATGTAGAATTCCTGTAATTTTTTGCTAACACTGCAGTCAAGACATTTTTTATTTTGTTTTGTTTTATTTTACTCTTGCTCATAATATGTTGAGCAAAGACTCGTGGGTGTTCGAGCTGATTCTCAGCTTCAGGAATTGCTCTATACGTGCTTCCTACACTGAGATGAGTGGTTGGACTCTCTTCATGTGCCCTTCATGGCTCCTTCGCTGGACGTGGGTGGCTGGTGGCCATGTATCACAGTGGATGTGATTGTCACTAACATTCTTCACTTCTCAGCATAATCACAAACTAGAGGGAGCCTGTGACCCTCTTCCACGTTGCTTTCTGGACCACTTTCCTACCTCCTTATGTTACCCCATTTTTGTCCGTAGGCGTCCAGCTGGTATGCCTCAACACCAGCTGCATACGTTGCTGCTCTCCCTCTCGAGGTAGTGGAATTTCCGGGTAGGCCTGTGGGTCTCCTCCCTCCTAGACCTTGTTCTGAAGGGAGAAGCTGATTCTAATCTGATTTCCAGAAGAGACTTGAAAGTAGGTCGAGGGGCGCCTGGGTGGCTCAGTCCGTTAAGCCTCTGACTCTTGATTTCAGCTCAGGTCACAATCTCAGAGTAGTGAGATCAAGCTCTGTGTCGAGCCCTGCTTTGGGCTGTGTGCTCAGTGAGGAGTCTGCTTGAGATTCTCTCTCCCTCTGCCTCTGTCCCTCTCACTCATGCGTGCTCTCTCTCTTTCTCTCTAAAATAAATAAATAAGTCTTAAAAAAAAAAAAAAGAAAGAAAGAAAGTAGATCGCATTGGCAATTGGCCTCAGCTCCTGATCTTCTATTTTTTGGAATAATATTTTCAGTAAGGCTAGTTTTTTTTTTTTTTAAAGATTTTATTTATTTATTCAACCGAGACAGAGACAGCCAGCGAGAGAGGGGACACAAGCACGGGGAGTGGGAGAGGAAGAAGCAGGCTCCCAGCGGAGGAGCCCGATGTGGGGCTCGATCCCACAACGCCAGGATCACGCCCTGAGCCGAAGGCAGACGCTTAACCGCTGTGCCACCCAGGCGCCCCCAGTAAGGCTAGTTTTAATTCAAATATCCACTTTACAAAATAAGATTTTCAAATATTAGTCCTATACCTCTATCCCCCATTTTTCTATACCCTATGACCTAAGTTACATAGTTTCGTGTTACTTGATATTTTACAGAAATTTACTCCCTATATAAGATGGGGCTCCACTATGCTTTGCTTAACAATTTATTTTTTTCTCTTGAGTATTTCTGAATTTTCTCTCCTTTAAAGATTTTGTTACTTTTGGAAGAAGAGTGACTTCCAAAAGCTCAAGTAGGAAGAACAAAATCCATCACAGATTGGGTTTAACAAAATCCTATTTACGCAAATTGCCTATATATGGAAGAAGCAAACTCTGTTCACACCTCTTCATTTGCTCTTATCAAGATTATGTTCCTAGGGAACCACTATGGCCCTGGCTTTTCCTTCCAGGAGGGACTGCTGAATTGCTCATAAATTCTAAGCATTTTTACTCCCTTTTAAGAGATCAGGCACCTCTGTCTTTCCATGACTCTTCTGTTTACTCTCCCTGCTTTCTTCCCTTCTTCCCTTTCTTTCTTCCTTCCTCTTTTACTTTTATTCAATGTGGTTTTTAAAAATCAGGAATAGATGTTGAATTTTGTTAAAGACATTTTTAGCGTTTACAGAAGTAATCATATGATTTTTCTTCAGGTCTGTTAATATAGTGAATTATATTAATGGACTTCCTCTTATAATGAACAATCCTTGGCTATGCTATGTAATATTTTCTTAGTAGGATGTTGATTCTGTTTGCTAGTATTTTATTTAGGATTTTTGCAGCATATTCATTAAAAGATATTGGTCTGTAGTTGTGTTCGTGTCTTCATCAGGCTTAGACATTAGTATTGTACTTGCATTATTAAAAGAACTTGGAATTTTCATTTGTTTCTCCTACGCTCTGGAGAACAAGCTACATAGCATTGGAATTATCTAGTCTATTAAGATATCTGGTAGAATTCCCCTGTGAAACCATCTGGGCCTAATATTTTCTTTTTTCTCTTTCTTCATTTCTTCCTTGGTAATTGTTCTGCTTAAGTTTTCTATCTCTACTGAAGTCAGTTTTGCTAACATGCATCTTCCTAGGAAATCCTCCATTATATCCAGTTTTCAAATTTATTTTTCATTGAGTTGTGCAAAATAATTGAATGATTTCTTTCATATAATCATATTCCCTTCATCCTTGCCAATTCCTATTTTATATATCTGTGTTGTCTTGATAGATTAATAAATGGTTGCTTTATTTATTTTCATCAAAAAAAGCAAAATTTTAGGGGAGTTTGGTGGGAGGATGGGTGAAATAGGTGAAGGGGATTAAGAGTACACTTATCACAATGAGCACTGAGTTAAGTATTGTTGAGTCACGATATTGTACACCTGAAACTAATATAACATTGTATGTTAATTATACTGGAATTTTACAAAAATAAATTTTTTTAAAAAATAAAATTTTAATTTATTAGTTCTATCCTTTTTCTGTTTTATGCTTTTGGACTTTTTTCCTTTATTATTTATTTCTTTATGCTTGTTTTGTTGCTCATTTTCTAGCATCCTAGCAGGAATTCAACTCACTTATTTTTATTAATTGAAGGTTATAAAACTGAATTTTTCTGTGATCATTGCTTTGATTGTATCTAAAAAATCTGATACATACTGTTTTCATGATTAGAATTTCTGAAATTGATTTGTGTTTCTTCTTTCACTCAATAGTTATTTAATAGAGAATTCTTAATGAAATTTTTTGGTTTTATATCTTATTACCAATGTCTAGTCTTATTGCTTTATTATCACAGAATGTTGTTTACAGTCTTTCAATTTTGTGGAGGCTTTCTGTGTAGTGCAATTGTTGGTCAATTGTAAATGTTCCACATGCATCTGAGAAGAAAGCATATTCTCTCACATTGTGTCCTATAGGTCCTCTGTATATTTACTTCCTCCCCTTCGCACCATCTTCACTGAAAGTGGTATGGTATGTGACTCTTCATCTTGGGGTTGTAAGTTCGAGCCCCACATTGGGTGTAGAGATTACTTAAAAACATAAAATCTTTTAAAAAAATAAGTGGTATGCAATAGCTAAATCGTGGAAGGAGCCGAGATGCCCTTCAACAGATGACTGGATTAAGAAGTTGTGGTCCATATATACAATGGAATATTACTCAGCTCTCAGAAAGAACGAGTTCTCAACATTTGCTGCAACATGGACGGCACTGGAGGGGATAACGCTAAGTGAAATAAGTCAAGCAGAGAAAGACAATTATCATATGATTTCTCTCATCTATGGAACATAAGAACTAGGAAGATCGGTAGGGGAAGAAAGGGATAAAAAAAGGGGGGTTATCAGAAGGGGGAATGAAGCATGAGAGACTATGGACTCTGGGAAACAAACTTAGGGCTTCAGAGGGGAGGGGGATGGGGGAATGGGATAGGCTGGTGATGGGTAGTAAGGAGGGCACGTATTGCATGGTGCACTGGGTGTTATACGCAACTAATGAATCATCAAACTTTACATCAGAAACCAGGGATGTACTGTGTGGTGACTAACATAACATAATAAAAAAAAATTAAAAAAAAATAAGTGGTATGCTAACATCTCTTATTATCAGTGTTTCTGTTTTTCCTTGCAATTTCCATCCTTTCCATTATATCAAGGGTTGACAAACTACAGCCTGTAAACCCATTGCTTATTCTTGTAAATGAAGCTTTATTGGAATACATTCATTTACGTATTGTGTGTGGCTGCTTTCCTGCTACAAAGGCAGAGGTAAGTAGTTGCAACAGAGAGTGTATGGCCTGCAAGCCTGGAATGTTTACCATCTTGCTCTTAAAGAAAGTTTGCCAACCCCTGTACTCCATGAAGGTACAGGGATGTTTATAGTTATTGTATCTTTGCTGTGAATTGTGTCCTTTAGCATTATAAAGTATCTTTCTTTGTCATGGCCAGAATTCCACCTTATTTGATGTCAGGATTTTAACTCTTGCTTTCTTTCTCTTCTCCAGTTGACTGATCTATCTCTTCATTTTTAGGTGTTCTGAATAACTTTGTTTTAGATATCTATCTTATATATAGCATGAGTTTTCTTTGTGATACAATTTGGAAGTATTTTTGTTCTAATAAGTGAATTAAGCTCCTTTACACATAGATCAATTTGTTAAACTTTTAAGGTAGAGATATGTTTTATATACATTATTTGAAGACTTTTGAGGGTACTCTAGTTTGTATAAATAATGGCAACATTAATCCAAAATAGGTGAAGATAACTTAGATTTTTTAGTTTTATATTGGAAACTTGCTTTCCCCTGGAGTGTGTGTGATGACAGTACCACAGATGAGCAGTCTTGTTGTGATCCGAAAACAAACTTGAAAAGAAAATGTAATTGAATTATTGCTTAAATTGATACTTGTCAGAGAAGTTAAAAGGCAGAGTTTACATGTGGATAACTAAAAATTAAGCCAAATAGGAAAATTTCCAACAGGATTAGCTAACTTACTCTGGTTTAATTCATTTTCTGCTGATACAGTTTTAGCACAACCACATATGCTGAGCCCTGAGTTTTAAGGATCTAGTGACACAAAAATGATTTTAAGCCGTATCTCTCAATTCAGGAATCTGTTGTCTAGTCTGGACCATGAGGGATGTCATTTTCATACATACATTTTTTCCCCTCGGAACTGGCCGTTCTCCTTTCAATTAATCTGAGGTCTTTGGGATTTCCCCCTCTTTCTTTGGATGACAGCTGAGCTATATTGTACTTTCTCTCACACAGGGCAGCCACTGACCACAATGTGGATAATACAACAGAAATACTCAGGGAGTGGTTGAAAAATGTACAGAGATTCTATCACTATGTGGAGTGGAGGCCTATGGATGAACCAGAGTGAGTAGCAAGACAACATTTTGTGAACTTTATTTATCCCACTTCACTTAACTACTTTTCCAGCCATTCAGGTGTCCGATCTTGGAGGCATATATGACTTCTTGGGTTATTTCTGTATCTAGGAAGTTACAAGGACCTGCCATTTCTTCCTTTGACAGCTCTTCATATTCTCCTGCAGCCACCAGCCAAGTTCAGGCACTCCTTAGTTCACAAATAAATTGCCACAGTATATATTTAAAAATACTGATGTTATTTATTCATATTTTGAGTATAAGTCTTTTATATTTGGTGGATCATAGTGAAACATTTGTATACTTTTTGTACATACTGTGCTCTTTTACTTATCATATTTTTATAATCATTCCATAGCAATTATTAAGGGGTTTCTTCATTATCTTTATGACTGCATAGTATCCAGTATATGGATGTACCATAACGATAATGAGTAGTCAATCCCCTACTGATGGGCATTTAGGTTACTTCTTCTCCTAACCATAGCAATTCATTAGTTGTTTCCATCTTCAAGATCATCCTACATACCATACTGCCAAATCAACTTACCTAAAAGACTAATGACATGGCTTAATTTCTCTGTTAAAAGGACTCCAATGGCTCTCCAATACCCACAGAACAAAGTTCAAATACTTCAGACTTATACTTTTTAAAGATTCCATGAACTTAACACCAACAGCTACGCACCTATATGTCTTGCTTCTTCCCAAAAGAAAACTGCTTTGTCTAGAATGTTCCTTTTATTTTCAACCCCAAGCTGTTACCCATGCAGGTTTGTTCCCCAAGCGGGCCCTTTCTGACTTTGTAACCAGCTCTCATGCCAAACCCCACCTACTACAGAAAGCTGCCCCTAATATTCCAGCTACAAAGATCTACATTTCTCTCAACACTTGTAATGCTTATTTACCTACATCATCCTTTTTGACACAGCAACACTTGTAACTAACTTTGTTAATTAACTATGTAATCTATGCATTTCTTCGAAGTGATTTTTGGGTTCTTTGGCAGAGGTTACAGTATACAAATACTTCATCGTTTCCCCCAGTGCTATGTTCTTGGCAGGCACTAAATTAATACTTGTTGGATGAACAAATGAGCAAATGACAACATGAATAAGTGTATTTAAAACGGACTGTTGTAAATGTTCCCAAGGCTACTGCAATTCTAGCTTAAGAAATTGTAGAAGTAGAATAAATTGAGTTGCCTGAATTTTTGCCCAGGATAAATCATTTGTTGAAAGCCAAATTTGTATAATAATAATAATAAATGCCATTCCAGAGTCTCTTTATATCGTCTCTTTATATATAATAGTTTTATTATATGTGTATGTACATATATATTTCAAATCCCAGCATATGCTCCATATATCAAGCAAAACTTAACAATGAAATCTGAACACTATAAAGGATTTTGAATGCTTTTCTGGAGTTTCTTATAATGGAATTTGGCCTAACTAGAACAGCCAAAAAGACTATGTACCTACCTTGCATCCTGGTATTTTCTCTGTGCCCAGATCTTGACTAAATATATTGCATGCAAAGGTCAGTGTGAGAAGTATTAGTGAAGGCATTTTGGGGGCAATATATTGAGGAAAACAAGACTCCACTGATTTTTACTGAAGCAATAATTGGAAAGACAGCTTAGAGAGCCCCTGTGCAGGACATAGTTTTATTAATCGTATTTATATAATTATGTTTTCATAATTATATAGGCATATATAGGTCCTACTAGTACAGCCAGAAGAACTTGAAATGATGGCTACTGGGACAGTATCAACACCCATACCAGTTGGAAGCTTTCAGAAGGGTTCTTGAGGGTATGCCAGTGTACTTGCTAACGTGGCCATGCGAGAGTCCTGCCCTGGCTGTTTCGTAGACGTTAATAGAGATTCCAGTGACGTTACGCATCTGCTCCACGATCTCACTCTACTGGGATAGATCGGTGTGTTAGGCTCTGTGGAATCCTTTACTGATACTTGATCAAGTAAATTTAAACTTTGGCGTTTTTTTCTGGGAAACTCATATTTTTATGCTGTAAAATTTTTAAATTTATTTGATGGCAAAATATATTAATAAGTGCTTAGGAACATGAGTTTTGGGGGTATGCCTGGATTTAAATTCTGACTGTGTCCCTTATTAGCGTGTAGCATTAGGAAAATGACTTGACCACTCTGCGCCAATTTCCTCATCTGTGAAATGAAGAGAATGGTGGTACTAACCTTGTAAGGTTCTTCTTAGAAGCCACTAAAATATTTCATATGTGTACAGTAAGCCACAAGTTACTTAATCTCTGCTTCCTTATCTGTAATATGAGGAAGATGATAACAATAGCAGTACCTACCCCCTAAGGTTGATGGAAGTTGAAATGAATTAGTGCATATAAACATTTAGGACAGACCCTGGAATATATAGGCATTCAATAATTTTAAGCTATTATTGTTATTATTATTATTATTTTAGATCTTACCCTGATGAAATTGGACCAAAGCATTGGCCAGGCTCCCGGTTTGCCCATGTGATGAAACTACGGCAGGCGGCCCTTCGAACTGCGAGGGAAAAATGGTCAGACTACATTCTGGTAAAAAAAGATGTTTGATTTCTTGACAGCTGTTATCTAGAATGTGTCCAAATCAATTGTCCAAAACTTAAGACTGTGGGAGCTATTAAAACAACCTTTTGTTTAAGAACCAACTCCCCTATCTTTTTTTTTAAGTATGCTCCACGCCCAGCATGGAACCCAACATGGGGCCTGAACTCACAACCCTAAGATCAAGACCTGTCAAGACCTGAGCCAAAACCAAGAGTCAGAGGCTTAGCTGACTGAGCCACTCAGGTGCACCCCGCCCCCTGCTTTCTAAAAAAGATTTATTAGGGAAGATTCTTAATAACTCTTTAGAAATTTTTTTCAGATGTAAGAAATTAATTATATAAAAAAAGATTCAAATTAACAGCTCCAAAACTCCATTCCCTTTTGTTCCTTGGTGACTTGGGGGAATGTCATCCCCCTTTTTTTAAGAGACAATGGAGTATTACTTACAGTAAGTAGCATTCCACCAGCATGCTTGTGGCAGTTCCCCTGACCCCTACTTCTCACAGGTGTTGTCATGGGCTCAGATGGATGCTCTGTGTACAGAGGTTTTGTGTCACAGCTGAGGAACCCAGAGCTCGGGGAACCCACTGCTTGTATAGTAAGCAGTAAGCAAACCTGCTCTTTCTCTGGGAAAATGTGTTACCTCATCTTTCAAGGTTACCAGCTTCACAAACAACCCTGAGAAATGGCCCAGTTAAAGGCACAGTCAGGGCCTTGCAGCCCTGGCAGGGAAATGACCTCTCTTGCTTGGCTTCTTGGTTGCTCCTAAGTTATGTTCGGTTCTCATGGAGAATTTCTCTCTATGGAGAGGTTCCATCACTTTTCGTAAAACTTTGGTAGTGGCCCAGAAAAATGCTGGACTTAATGATTAGGAACCAGTGTTATCTTCTGTCCTTGTCCTCTAGGAACCTAACTTAATTGGAAAGGAGGACAGCTTCCTAGGCAGCAAGTTGCTACAGTCCCCATTTTCCTTTCTGACAGGGGCTTTTTTCTTCACAAGTTTATGGGAATCGAGTTCCTCATCTGTAGCCCCCAAAATCCATTTAATTTTTTTGGTGAGCATTTTCCACTACAGTACTAGAAATAACACCAATAAAGCAAAGACAATATGGTTTCATTAGACTTGTCACTGTCTGCTCTCCATCACTAAACTCTGATTCCTAAAAGGAATACTTTTGACCTATGTCCATCCCCAGCCCATAACCACAACAAAAATCAGCCCAATAATTTATCACACGTGCCATAATTTCATGTATGTTTTCAAGTTGATGATATTTAACATCATAAAGCTGTTTAAATGTCATTGAAACATACAAATGCTGAGTCTCACATTTTTGGGTGAACAGATTGACTATCCTAAGAATGAAAGCTTCTGGTTATTTGTGTATGCGTGGTAAAATATACGTAACATAAAACCTATCATTTTAATTTTTTTAAGTATACAGTTCCGTGAGATTATTTATTTTATATAAGAGAATCTATTGTTAAACTATCCCTATGTATGAATCAGTGTTAACATGGACTTCTGCTAAGAGAGAGAAAAGCTTCCTGGGTTGATATAATGCGCATTCAACAAAAATTCTACTTGTAACATTAAAATGGCATGAATGGATCTGTTTTGGGCCATTTTGGCATTACTATGGACAACCTAAATAAGTCTGTTCATTTGTACTTAGGCTGGGCCCTCAATGAGTGTTTTTGTATGAATCTTTAAGAGCTCTTGGGAGCTGTTAGTGGTTAATAACCACTAACCAAGGTGTGGGTTGGGTGCTGGTTGAGTGTGTACCCGGTATGGTAACATCAATTTATTGCCTGGCGCCTCACGCAGAGCTAGACATGTGAGTCTAATGTATTTTGCCCGAATGAACGCCATCCATCTTCAACAAGTTTCAGTAAGGAGAACATAAAGAACTGGTTCCATGTCTCATGAGCAAGTTTCTGTGATCTTTCAGAAGTGCTGGGTTAGTCTTGAACCCAATAGTGAAAAGTACTTTTTCACCTGATATTATCCTTTTCTTTTCCTAGTTCATAGATGTTGACAACTTCCTGACTAATCCACAGACCCTCAATCTAATGATTGCAGAAAACAAAACCATTGTGGCACCCATGCTGGAGTCTCGGGGCCTGTACTCTAATTTCTGGTGCGGAATCACACCTCAGGCAAGTCTTCTGGCTGATGGATTAAGGCAGTGGGTTCTAATAAGGCACCCATATGTCCACCATGGCCGCATTCATCTTTTTCCTCACTTCCTCCCTTGAAACGTGCGTGTCATGGTAGTAGAGGAGTAGCCATGTTCAGGAAAGGAGGGAAATCCATATCCAATGCATAATCCAGTGAGCTCTTTTGTATTAATGAATGATGAAGAAAATATTCTAATGAGCTTAGCCTTGGAAGCTTTAACTTAACCAATAAAGCTTACTGATATTTGTACTTTTGCCCTCTCAGATTCTGAGATTTAAAAAAAAAAATAGTACTTTTTGGTATTAAAACATTAGAACACTATAGAAAAATTTGGAACTGGAAAAAAGTAAAAAAAATTATGTGACTCCCCACCACGCTGACATCATGGATAACAGCGTGTTGCTAATAACTATATCATCAAGTGGCTATAATGCAAATTACTTACCCTTTCTCTTAGTTTGAAATTATTCAAGTTGTTTGCAACTTTGAACTATTATAATGACCATGATGATTAATGTACATTTTTCTGTATTTAATATTATGTCCTTAGGATAGCTTCTTAGAAGTAGAATTCCTGAGTTGAAGAGTATAAATATTTTGATGACCTTTGATATATGTTGCCAAATTTATTTCCAAAGACACCTAATAATCAGAGCTGCTATGGTAGCTGGTTTTTACAAAATTCAAGAGAAAAACAAAATTTTAAATTTCCATCATCTCTTTTTTCCTTTGTAAAATCTTCAAAGTCGAGAACTCTGTTACAATGAATGCTTCTGGTGCTTGTATTTTTAATTCTCTAGTTAATAAATTAGATACATTAAAGAGAGAAACCAGTCAATGTAGTATATATCAATACGGAATAAAGCTGAGCTAAAGGAGGAAAAATTGTTAAATGTGTTCGCATGCTCAAAGGGATAAATTTTGAGTTCCTCTTTTATATTTGGTTTGGCTTTGGATGCAGGAGTCCAGTCGCGTGCTGATAAATGTTTAATAACTGGCTCTCTGTGGGGGAAACGCCCTGATAAGGTACTCCCACCATGTAAACAACTTCAATGCTGTCGAAGTGAGGGAAAGGTAAATAATTGCAGTGTAGCCACTTGGTGATATAATGGCAAAAAATATGCAAAGCTACCATCTGTGGTATTTCAGAATGGTGGGAATTAACATGATTTCTTAAAAACAGATTTTAAGCTACCAAAATGTCAACTGGCTTGCAACATTTCTGAAAATTTAACTAACAGCAGGGCTAGCACACTGCTGGATGAGCCATTCCTCTTTGGTTACAATTATTTCCTGCAGTTCCCAGAGATCTTGAATGCATGTTATCCACATCTCTTTTAAGGAGACATTAAGTTCATATTTATAAAAGACATTGAGTTCCTTCGGGAGAGAACATTTTATAAAGTTCATTTAAATTCATGCACTCTCAGTTAATAATCCGCGGTGTTTCCCATGGTGGAATCACTCGAGGGCCGTTTTTAATGAGTTACGTGTTGACACCAGGAAAACGGGTGGATTACCATAGTAACTACAGCCTCTAGGTTTTTATTATCTCCTTATTTGCTTTAATCATTAAAAGCAAACAGGAGAAATGTGCTCACTTATTTTGCACAGTAAAATAGAGAGCAACTTAGGGGCAATTCTAATTTTTTCTATCTTTTTTTTTTTTTTTTTGGCTTTCTACCATCCTAAGTCAGGCTTCTGTTAGGGTAGGACCAGAAACAGCCAATGACTTCATTAGCTAAAGGCAGGCCCTGGTTTCCAGAGCCTTTAAACACATCCAAAACAGAATGACCCTGGTGTTGTCTGGCCAAGAACAGGAATGATTTATTACCAACAACATTCATTTTTTGTCAAAAAAGACACATCATCACCTACACCTGTCTGCAGGAGGCATATTCATTCTCTCTCTCTCTCTCTCTCTCTCTCTCTCTCATTTTCTCTGCTTCTTTCTGCTCACCCTCAGGATATTCAATGATTCATCGTCCTGAGTTTTCCAAACTTCTCATTCTGAACATATTGTTCCTAAGTAGTCTAGAACTTTGTATTTGACATGCGTTCTCAGGCAGTCCTTCAAAGAACCAGTGTGTCCTTTATCCCTTGGAAGGATGCTCATAAATTGAAGGATGTTCAGCAATCCTTAAGTTAAAGGCTAGTAGAACATTGTAGCAATAATACTACTTCATATAATGAATTACAGTTGTCAACATATCTTCAGAGACCTTATCACAGGTGAACCATTCTACAACCCTGTGAGATAGACCAATCAGCTGTTATCCCATTTTTCAGGAGAAGAAAGTCAGCTCAAAGAGGTTAAGCATGGGCTGAGATCAAATAGTTAAAGGAAGGTTACGAGGACTCTACCCCTCACATCTTTTAAGTTGTTAATTTGTGATCCTTCTACGTTATTATGTGGTCGGTGTTAGGGGGGGCTCAGCTAGAATACCTACCTAGACCCTGAAGGAAATGTCAGAGGGATAGAAGAGGCTCCAGTGCCTAATGCGGGGGTACTAACATCACAACAGAAAATGTGACCATAAAACAAGGCGACTGATCGATGAGCATGCGACAAGTTCTCTGTCCACGGAGTATCGTGCCCTTCAGGGCGCTGGCTCACACTCATTCCATGAGCCTGCTGTCGCCTAAAACATTTTTGGAAATGCCTTTCAAAGCTTCCACATACATTTAACATCTTCATACATACATCGTGCATCTTCATCTTTTCTGGAACAGAGCTGAGCTTTGGCAATAGTCAAGTTATAACTGGTGCCGCTGGAGTGTCGGCTCCCGTGGACGCCGTGCTTCGTGAGGGCTGAGACCGGGGAGGCCTACTTACTGCTCAGTCTCCAGCATCTAAACACTGCCTGGCACATGGCAAGTCCTCAGTAGATGGTTTCTGAATGAGCGGTTAAGTTTGGGGGGAAAACAAGCTGGGTTATTCCAAACCAGTGTGTTCAACACCACAGAGTAAGAAGGTTGGTTGTCCTGTGTGCCCATCCAGAAAGAACTTTCAAAAGGAGACTCCCCAAAAGAGTGTGGAGCAGTGGCGGCTTCACCAGAATATTGAATAAGTAACTGCACTGAAGGACCGTGTTTGTATGTTTAAGCACTGCACATTTCATGAAAAATCTTAGCCACCTAAAGTAGTAATTTTAATCTTAGCCAATATATTTTTTAAATATTTTATTTATTTATTTGACAGAGAGAGAGAGACACAGCCAGCGAGAGAGGGAACACAAGCAGGGGGAGTGGGAGAGGAAGAAGCAGGCTGCCAGCGGGGCAGGGAGCCCGATGTGGGCCTCGATCCCAGCGCCCTGGGATCACGCCCTGGGCCGAAGGCAGATGCTTAATAACTGAGCCAGCCAGGTGCTCCTTAGCCAATATTTTTTGATGCTTTCTTGGTGCTAGTCCCTATTCTAAGCATTTTTCAGATTTTACCTTGCCTAATTTTTACAGGCAACCCCGTGGAGTAGACCATGCCATCTTGGTTTACAGATGGGAGAATAGACACAGCAAAGTTGAGTCACCTGACTGGTACCCCCAGATAATAAGTTGCTGAGATAGAATTTGAACTTGGGCAGCCAGACACCAAAAGCTGTGCTTTTACCTGCTCTGCTCCACTACCTCTTAGTACTTAGACTTCACATTCAATCATACGTCAACATAAAATATACTTTTATGAGATCATTAAATCCAGAGATAGGCTGAAACCAAAATTATTTCTGATAACAAGACCCTTTAAGTATGATTTTCTATGCAAATAACATTTCTTGAGCTCTATTGGAAATGTTCAGGCCCAGATAAGAAAAGTGGAAGTGACTTTGCTTGGGGACTTCTGCTTAACTGGTGGTGGCTTGGACGGAAGCAGCCTAGCGGAAGACTGGGAAAGATGAAGGCCTCAGATCAGAGAACAAAGCCCACCTATTTCTTTTTTCCAGGGCTTCTATAAACGCACCCCAGACTACCTTCAGATCAGAGAATGGAAGAGGTTGGGCTGCTTTCCCGTCCCTATGGTTCACTCCACATTCCTAATTGACCTCAGGAAGGAAGCCTCCGACAAGCTGATGTTCTATCCCCCGCACCAGGACTATACCTGGACCTTTGATGACATCATCGTCTTTGCCTTCTCCAGCAGGCAAGCAGGTACCGATTGTGTTCACTTGTGCTGTCACCATGGAAACACTGCAACTAACCAGCTCCTGTGTTTTGTACATCTTTGTATAAAATAGTCCTATATAAACCTTTTCTTTCAGGTAGTATTAAAGAGAATTGTTTGCAATTCAGGACCCTCTGTTGCTGTCCCTGTGAGCACCAGTGACCAAGAAACCAAGGCTGGCCCTTCCTCAGAAATCCTCTCTCTCTCTTTTTTTTTTTTTTTTTTTTTTGCGTGCTGGGGACGCAGTGCCGGCGGGGCAGCCGTGAGCGGGTGGTTGATTCTCTGTGGTGCTGCTGCATCGTTTTGTTCACTATAGGAATTTTTTATTAATTAGAAAACTGACAGAAGCTCAAGACAACACTGGCAAAGACCGCAGACTTTAAAAATAGAAGTTTATCGTTTTTTTAAAAGTCTGAGCTGGCGGAGTAGCTCTGTTCCCCAAAGTTTTCAGAGCCCCCGGCTCCTTCTCCATTGCTTCTCCATCCTCCATGAGTATCGTCCCTAACTGGATGGCCCAAGATATCTCATCGGTATGGATGCATTCTAGCCATTGAGTAAAAGCTGGAGAGGGAAGGGCACTCCTTCATTTATGGAGTTGAACATGTCACTTCATGCATATCCCCTTAGCCAGAACTTAGTCACAGGTCAGCACGTAGCTGGAAGCAGGGCCCAGAATGTGCTCTTTATTCTATGCAGTCTAGAGCCCCAGTTCTCTTACTCTAAGGGAGGAGGGGACAGATCTATGGAGGGGACCAGCAGTCTCTGCCACAGTCCCCATGGAAGGAAAGGCAGAGCCAGAGTCTTTTAAGAACCACTGGGAAGCAATTCTGGTGGGGCCCGTAGGCTTTTTGAGGAAGGCAAGTCAGTAGGAGGGTAAGTGATTTGTCTTGTGTCACCCTGCATGTGCTGTCAGGGAGGCTTTCATTCATGACGGCAACTCAGCAGGAAGGTACATGACATTCCTAAAGCAAAGCTGTATTCTCAAGATCATTCACCTTCCTGAGAGAAGTCCCATTACCCATGAGCCAGAAACGTGCCACTTCACCACTAGCAAAAGTGAGCTCAGACGCCAGGCAGATGGTGAATAAACTGCTGTCATCATATACATTAGGGGGGATGCGATCAGGACCCTAGGCAACTGAGGCAGGTTGCTGGCAGGTGAGAATGTTGATACAAACTCAAGCTACAGCTCACACATAAGGCCATCTTTAAAGCCCTTGGTGTCCCACTCATCAGTTGTAGACTTGGTAGGAATGAGAATATTGGTGGAAATGTGGAAGGCTGATTATTTTCCCTTGGCTGCTAGAGCCATTTAGCTGGGTGTAGGCATTCTTGAGCCCTGTGTCAAGGCAACAGCAGGGTTCATATCCTCATCTGGATTGGGAGTTTCCATGAAGGTTCTTGGGTCGATGTTAATGGAAACTGCCTCTTTTAACTTGGTCTGTGATTTGCTCTGACTTCTGCAGGATGGGAAGCAGACTCGGGACCTTCTCATTCCTTTGGGTTGTGCCAGTCCCTTTGCTTACAAGCTTGTAGTGAGGAAGTTCCAAGAAAGTGAACTATTCACAATTACAGTAATGGCCCTTGTCTAACAGAGTCCTCTTTGATAGTGCATAAGGTATTATTGTGACCCATGCACTCAATTATTAGGATATATTTTTTAAACCAAGAACTGGATTTGGGGCTGGAAGAGTGACACAGGCTGGATAGGAATTTTTCAGCTCTGTCCTTTGCTTGGCCTGTTCACTCAGACTTCATTTGTTATGGGTCAGACTCCCATAGGCTTTCCCAGGACATTGAAAACAGGTGGAGAGGCCCAAAGCTATTTGGTGATTCAACTGGGGAGACAAGAGGTAGAAAAGAAAGGAGAGGGAATCAATACTCTAGGCCTTGCCTTCATGCCTGGCATCGTGTCAGGCTCTGTGTTACTTGGGGAGATAAGGTCTTTACACGTGGAAACATGAGTAGTAGTTGTGAAGCAGGGAGAGCTGAGGGTCACACCAGTGGTATAAACCATGAACACATCAGGGGTCAAGCAGGAAAGAATCACTGTCATTTGGGGGAAATGAAAAAGCTTTCCTGACAGTCCTGTGGCTCCAAGGTGGAACTTGAACTTCTTTTGAAGTATTTCCAGGAGAGACAAGAAAGAGCCTGGGAGTCTCGTGTGGCCCACAGAAGCTTTGCCTTTCGAAGATCCAAAGCAAAACACTTTCCTTCTCCCTTGCAAGAGTCTTAATGAAAGATGATTTCTGTTCTCTTGTTCTCAGCGTCATTTGTTAAATGTCCAAAAGGCAATAAAGAGTCTGCACATACCCAGCGGGACCGTCTAACTGCAGACCTTGATCCTTAACCTTTCACCTCTGACTCCAGTCATTGCCACATGTGGCGTGATGAGTGAGTGGGGCAATCCAAGTGTGCTGGTGTGCTGGGGTGTGGCTGCTGATCTAGCCCCAGAGGAGAGCACAGGGTCATAGATGAGTCTCTGTGGCTATAATGAAGCCAAGGTCAGGAGTTCACGTCCCATTGTGGCCAGGGATGTGGGCTTTGTATCATGGCCACAGGAGCCATCTCTGGCGCCGGCCAGTCATCTTCCGAATGCCTGCTGTTGAGTCAAAAATGGCAAGAGATGTGGTGATGGGAAGGCAGATCTGCCTCCTGAATGGCACTGGTAGCAACCAAAGTGCCTCCTGTGTGCGAGAACAACTCATTATTACTGGTTCTGAGACTTGGCTTCAGAACCCTGGGCAGATAGAAAGATACTTGGCTTTGGATCTTTAGGGACAAAGTTTTCATGCTAATGACTTAATGTGTGACCTTGGACAAATCATAGCCCTTCTGAATCTGATTCGTCACCACCAAGGATAAAAATAAGCATATCAATTTGCCGTGTTAAGGTATTATGTGAGTACAAGAAAGCATCTGATATTTTCACAAGTACAGAGCTTTGAGGTTTAGCTCTATTTACCATTCTTTTCCAAAGGGAAAAAAATTGTTTTCTCCAGAAGTAGCTTTCACTGAGAGTACCAGATTCCTTTATAGACTTTAATTATCAACACATGTCCTTTTAAAATTTTTATGTTTCTATCAAATTATCCATGTAAGTAGTTGAAGGAGTTCAAAGAGTCCTCAAGATTTACCATAAAATTAGAAGTCCCCTACACATCACCCCCCCGTACCACCATTCCCCTCTTCTAGAAGACAGACACTTTTAACTCTGATGGTAGACGTATAATATTATATCTGTCTTTCTAAATAATATGCTCGTGTTGCTACTTCTTGATCCTCTGGTTTTGCTTGAGGCATTATCTACTGACGGTTCACTACAGAAGATGAGGAGTTAGCCCTCTCTCCTCCCTGTGCTCCCTCAGTGCAAACACGTTCTTCCCAACACCCTGCCCTCTCGGCAGAATTACATGGTGATTTAAGATAGATCATGGCCAGTGTTTTTGTTGTTAGAGTTATGTGACGAGCACTGGGCGTTATAAGCAACTAATGAATCATTGAACACTACATCAAAAACTAATGATGTACTATGTGTTGGCCAATTGAATTTAAATTTAAAAATTTTTAAAAATTAAAAAAGAAAAAAATAATAGAGTTGTGCAAACCTAATTCCAAGCTGAGCCACTTATAGACTATGGTTAGTTTGCCTTCCATAATTAACTTAAAAATTGACTTTTTTTTTTTTGCTTAGTTTTATCATTCCCAATACAATCGAAAACTAAGCCCTAATTGTCTAAAACCTCTCTTAGAATGGTCTGATTTTTCAGATGTTCTTTTTGCACGTTTGTGAAGATGTCTCTCCCGGAGACTTCTGATGCACTCGCATCTGAGTGGGGCCACACCTATCAACCCCAACCCGGGAGGCGTTCCCATCCCTCCCACGTGGATGTCTCTGTCAGTCATGTCTCAGGTCTTCCTTGTTTTCCATGATCTGCCCCCTCCTCTTTTTCTTCCCTTTACTTGTCCCCTTCTCTTTCTCCCGCATGATCCAGTCACTTTTTGAGAAAGCGTGATGGTCAGTAAATACTTACGACCTTGCCTGTGTGAAAATGCCTTTCTTGTCCCTCCACATTTGATGGACAGCTTGGCTAGGTCTCATCTCCCCTTTTTACTGAAGCTTTGGGAAGGTGAATGGTAAAATGATTTACCTAATTAAGATCGAGAGGCCACCGAAGCATGAAATCACTTTCCTTCCATTTCCTCATCTCATCATGACTTTGCAAGAGGCTACGTTTGGCTCGCAGCTCCTCAGAAGCATTCATGTGGGCAAACAGAGTTAGTGAGTTCACTTGGTGAAGCAAGAGAAGTGACAGCATGTGCTGGACAAGCCCTGATTTGAGCCAGATTCAGTAAAGGGGAGGATAAAGGCCCTTTTCTTTCCCCCGTTCTTCTCTGTTAATGCCCTGGGACAGCTTCACCTGATTTGGCAGGTGATCGAGCTGACTGGAGGAAATGTCATCTGCACAACATAGAGAAGTCACTATGCAGGTAATTCTGTCTCTGGAAAGCGTAGATGACTACAGCAATTAACTGATCAGAAGCTTGGACCCATGACCAGAGCTTGGCAGACTCATCCTTTGAACTAAGCAGACTTTTCATTAGGCAGGACTGCCAATTGTTGGATCTCTGTGAGACCGTCTTGATTCCTATACTGCTAGCTGTCTGGTTAAACAGAGATGCTGTACAACTCTTGGAATTAGCCATGTGGGGCCTGGAAACCCAGTGCTGAATACAAGGGGGCTGGGGCATTTTTCTGATATCGTCACACTGAAGGTTCTTACCAGGACTTTCGTCCTTTTATGAATCTGTTATACAAGTTTCACGTCTGTTGGTTGACTCCCACTGCACGCCTGCTAAGAGAAGAAATAAAACCATGGAGAGCCATTGAGACTTCTAAATTTCCTTTGTTTTTTGTTCTCCGTATGCCTAGATTTAGCTTTAATAATCTGTCAGCCTCGCAGGATTTTCCTGTTTGCTTTCATATCAAATGTGGATTTTATTCCTCATTTTCTTGTTATTTCCTGTAGGCGGATTACAGTGTTCCATTCTGTTCTCTGGAATGGGAATTCCTTGCCTCCTTTTGATCCCTTCATGCCTGTAGTGCTTCATTTCAGACCACGAGTATGCTTTTTCTTCGGAGAGAAAAAAAATCAATTTCCTCTGAGCTGAAGAATGGCCCACGGTTTTTATTAGCCCCCAATGCTGTGTTAAATTTTCTTAATAAAGAGCATTTTTGAGGTCTACAGACAGTGTCTGAAACAACTACTGTTTGGTTTCCGAGCCCAGCTCAGCTTCAGCCACAGTCCAAGCTTGCCCCCCCTTCATTGTCTCTAGGGAGCTAAGAACGGTGTTTTCTGATTGGTTGCTTTTGTTGGTCTCTTGGGTCCTCAGGCATCCAGATGTACCTCTGCAACGGAGAGCATTATGGCTACCTGCCCATCCCCCTGAAGCCCCAGCAGACCCTGCAGGAGGAAATCGAGAACCTCGTCCACGTGCAGATAGAAGCGATGAGTGAGTGACCCCGGAGCCTGGGGGACGGCTCATGTTCCCTTGCCACCGTGGCCGTACCAGCCACTCTTCCCCTCTCCCAGGACTGAGATCTCACAGCCATCAGTCTGCCTTGGCTGAAACATTCATTCATTCTTGAACTTCTCCTATACGACATACGAATATGACAATGTCTGCCCTTCGGGAGCTTCCGAGCCAGGTGGCGAGCTGGGTACACAGTAAATACATCTCACACAAGGTCATGAGGGTTCGAATGGCGTTTTGGGGTGTGGACTTAAACTCTAAACTTTTACTGCTTTCTAATTATGTGACTTTGGAAAAGCGATCTAACCTCCTTAGTTGTGAAGTGGAGATAAAAACTTAGGGCTTGGGGGCAAATTCTCTGTGATATATATAAAAAGTCCAATAACAATAATTATGACTTCAATAATAGCTTATCATGCAATACATACTGGGCTGAGCATTTTTTGGTCCATAGACTCATTAATCCTTACAACAATCAATGAAAGGGTTTTTATTATCCTCATATCACGGATGAAGAAGTGGAGGTAGAGAGAGTGTCAGCCACTTGCCCTAGATCATTTTACTAAACAAATGACAGATTGGGACTTGAATCAATGCTGCAATGTACAAAGGTCATGCCCTTAAACACTGCATCATTATTGCCTCTGGGTCTAGCATGATGTCAGAATCAGTAAATTCTCAATAATCAGTTGCTGTACTAATTATGATGGATAATGTGCACTGGTGGCTCAAGGAGAAGGTAATGGATAAGCTCTGCCTAGGGGAGGATGCTGGAAACGGCTTCCCAGAGGACGGAATATTTGCGCTTCATTTTCACGCAGCATCTGAGAAATTCTGTTGTTCATCACGGGAGTGAAGGATGGGAGGGGGCAGTGGAGATAGCTGGGGAGGCAGAGCAGAAAGTGAGGCTGGAAAGTGGGCAGGAGTCCAGCCAGAAGGACCTCTAATGCATAAGAAGGTGTTTGGACTTTTCCTGAAAGGAGGGGAACTCTTGAAGAGATTTTTTAGCAGAGAAAGGTCTGACTGAAATCTGGATTTAGAAAGGTCTCTCTCGAGGTAACAGAAATATGACTGGAGTAGGGCGGGGCAGGGGATGGCTGGTCTCAGGCCTGAGGTGAAGAGACCATTTTGGATATTACATGGTAAACTAGGCAAAAGACAGTGAGGATCCAAGCTCGGGCAGGACCAGGGGGAGTGGGGAGGAAGGAAGAGATTTGGAGAACCTCGTGACCTTGGCTTGAAGGGACTCAGCCAAGAGTCTGTGGCTGAGCAAAAGGGAAGCAGAGAAAAACTTCTAAGTTCTGATTTGAGTGCTTTGGGATCACTGTCCGAGTTTTAAATGGTAGAGAGCATGCAGAATAAAGGAGACATTTGCAAAGAAAAATCATGAGTTCATTTTTAGACCCATCGAGTTTCCCGTGAATATCTATTTCCTGCTCCTCACCTTCAGACAGTAAATGCCTTGTTCATCGTATTTGTCTCAAGGTGTAGTCCTTTTCCTGTCACTTAGTAGGCACCCAGTAAATATGTGTTGAATAATTGAATGAATAAATGAATAAATGGGTTTAGGTTGAAATGTCCAGTGAGTAGATGGAGAGATGGATCTATGAAGCCTAAAGACGTTGAGTTGAGATTCATGAACAAGATAACGGGACATCACAGAATTTCAATAAAACAATGTGAGATGTGGAAGGAAGTTCAAGTAAGATAAAGACTGAGAAGTCCAGTGGATTTTGTCAGCTAATGCCCATAACAAGAACGGTTTCAAAAAGGCTAACTCAGAATTCAAAGTGTTTGAGAAGTAATTAAGAAGGAAGGAAATAGAGAAAAAGCAGAGATTTTTTTTTTTTTAAGAAATATGGTGGGGACCCAAAAGTAAGAAAGACAATACTAATTTAATAAAAGATTCATCAGAAAACTCCTTTTAAATAGCAGGCTCTCCTATTGTATTTACATAAGCTTCTATTTGCAAAATATCAGTCAGCTCAGTATACCAGGAGCACATCAGTGGTGCTGAGCAAAGTACGTCCACAGACTACACTTGGAATGAGGAGAGGAACACTCCTACCATCACAGCCTTTGTGTGCTGACGTGCATGGTACTTTGTAAGCCATCCAGTCTTGCCTCATCTCAGTGTCCCTGGGTTTGAAGAAAGCAACAAGAGACACTATTGCTCTCTAAGTACATAGAGAATAATAGGGATAATGAACTAAAAACATCCAGCCTTCATAGAGGGAATGAGAATTGAATAGGGAGCTGGTTCATTGTGACAGGATTTCTTGAACCAGCCCTTAGGAATTTCTTTTGTGAATTTCTTTAAGACATACTGCTTCTGCCTATTGTCTATGTTCTAGACGAGGGCAGTATCTTATTGCCTTTTATCCCGAGCACCTAGCACAGTGCATGATATATGATCGCTACCAAACAAACAGGTGCTGACTCTATGACCAAACAAGTGAAAGAACGAATAAGGGAATGCATGAAAACTGTACTGCAGAGAGCACTGAACCCAAATCCAGAATAATGAATTTCAACCCAAGCTCTGTCACTTAGGAATGGAGAATTCACCTCTCGGAGCTTTAGTTCCTTTATCTGTGGAGTGAGGATAATAGCACTTACTTTGCAGGGGTGGGAGAGGCAAACAAAATAATGGACATCAACTCCATAAAATAGTGAAGTGTTGCCGTTATTAGGGCTCAGTTTGACCCTTGGTAATGTGCGTCCTCTTATCACCACTATTTCGTGGCCATCAGACTTGACTCCAAGTAGATGTCGGCTCAGAGAGGGCCAGTGAGAGCCTTGTCTTCTTTTGTTTTCCCCATTGAACTGAGAGCACAGAAGCTTCCCTGTATGTAGAAGCACACACATTGTCAATAAAGTTTTCAATTATTATTTATTACAAACATGCACAATACCATGCTACGTAAGTGGAAGTCACCTGAAAAGAACCTATAATTTATAGCCATCATTACTGATCTCCCAATGCACACCAACGCTAGTGTTAGGCACTTTATATATGGCATTTTATTTGTTTCTTATATTTACCTTCTTTAGTTATAATTTTGTTAAAATTTCAGATTCCAAATTTTAAAAAGTAGAACATAATTGGAGCAAGAAAAATAATTAGAAAAATAAACCTTTGAAGGTAATAATGCAGAAATATCAACTGGAAGCCACTGTAGGATTAAAAAAAAAGGATTAATGGTGAAATCATATCTGTCAAGTGCCCTCAGGAAAGATGAGCCAGATGTTAAAAGCATTTTGCACAGCATCTGGAACCCAACGGGCAGTAAAGAAATGGCTGCTAATAGACTACACGAACTGAAGCATTAGAACAAGGATTCTATTTATGTACAAACATTGAATGCCTTCCTACAATCTATGAGTCACTCTATGAAGGTACTGGGGATTCAAAACATTTTACAACCAAGTCTGTTGTAAAACATCCCAATGGTGCAGTATAGTGCTTTCTAAGAAGAGCATATATAAGAGCAGTTGGGATTTGGAATAGGGAGAAATTCAAGTCCTGGTGGTTCTCAAGCTGGGCTTTGCTAGAAGTGTGCAGTTTAAATAGAAGGAGTGATACAGTGAGGGCACAATAGGCAAAGGAAATAGACCAAGCAAAGATATCATCCAAAAAGCATTCTCACCCTGGAAGAGAGTTGGCTTTGAAAAGTAGAAGTAAATAAAAATTGGGGGTTGGGGTGGCTTGATTGTTGTGGCCCTGGAATCGCACAGGTAAGACAGAATGCCCATCCTGAAAAAGTAAGGAGGCAAGGAAGATTTTAGAAGAGAGAGTCAGGCTCTAAGTACTGATTAAACACTTACTATATTCCATGGATTGTTCAAGATGCTGGAGATACAGCAGTGAGCAAAATCAGCAGAAGCTTCACCATCAGTGAATTTATATTCTAACAGAGAGAGATAGTATATCAAGGGAGCAGCCACAGGAATATTTGGGGGAAGAGTGTTCCCAGCAGGAAGAACTACAGAGGTGCCTGGGTGGGTCAGTCAGTTAAGTGTCTGACTCTTGATCTCAGCTCAGGTCTTGATCTCAGGCTTATGATTTCAAGCCCTGCACTGGGCTCCACATTGGGCATGGAGCCTACTTAAAACAAAACAAAACAAAACAAAACAACAACAATAACAACAACAACAACAAAGTACAAAGGCTGTTGGGAGAGCTTGCGATGCTCCAAGAACAATAGGCCAGTGTGATCAGAGTACAGAGGAGTTGAGTAGAAGGAGATGAGGTCATAAAGGAAGAAGTGTCCAAATCATTCAAAGCCTTGTGGCCACAGTAAGGAATTCAGATTTTATTCTAAGAGTAATGGGATTCCATGTGGAGTGGGGCAGAGGGAGTGGCATGATGTGATTCATGCATTTAGAAAGTTCACTCAGTCTGTGGTTCGGACGTTCGAGTATAGGAGAAGCAGTACCTCTCTCTTGGTGAGAGAAGATACAGTTGGGATGCAAGCGGTAGCAGGGAGGTGATGAGAAGCAGGTGGCTTTAGGATTTATTTTGTTGGTAGAGCCAACAGGACTTACAGAGACCTGGATGCAGCTAACAAAGGAAAGGAAGGAAGCCAGATGACGCCAGGATTTTGGCCTGGGATACCCTTTAATGAAATGTGAAAAGATTTGGGAAGGGAAGCTCTGGTCATGTAAGCTTACAATATTTTAAAAACATCTCAGCGAAGAAGTTAAGATATTTGGATATGATTCTGGTGTTTAGGGACGAAACTCCAGCTGGAGACAGACATTTGAAAGTCATCAACATTAAAAGGACATTTGAAGCCATGGAACAGTATGAATTTGTTTAGTAAAAGATCATAGAAAGAGAAGAGGGAAGGGAACAGGACAGATCCCTAGGGGGGACAAACAGCCAAAAAGCTGGAAGGAAAAATTGCGAAGTGTCTCAGAAAGGAGCCAGATGTGGCTGAGAAGTCCAGTAAAATGAGGATAAGGAATTTAACATTGGTTCTATCAAGATAAAGATCTGTGATGACCTTGATAAGAGCCACCATAGAGCAATGATGGGGACACAAGCCCACTGGAGTAGGCCAAAGGGAGGACAAGGAGGAGATGAGAAAGTGGAATCTTCTTGCGATGGGGATAGAGAAATAGGATGGTGGGTGAAAGGGCATGAGAGATCAAAGGAGAGGTTATTTTGTTTTGTGTGTTTTTTTTTTCAATACAGGGTTTCAGCATATTCATATACTAACAAGAAGGATCCAATATGTAAGGAGAACTGGATGATATAGAAGAGAAGAAGGCAGTTGTAAGGCTCAGGTCTGGAGAAAACAAGAGGCATTGTTTTCTAGGACAGAATTGGAGAAGTTGTCCGAGGTGGGAACAAACTCCAGCAGATGGGAAGGCAGAATGTGTAAGTACAGACACAGCTGGGTTTGTGGACTTGAGGTAGAAGGAAAAGCTAGGTCTACTTTGAAGATTTTCTTTATGAGTTATGTAGTCCATCAGCTGGAGAGAGATGCTGGAGGTGTCAGGAGAGAGGATGAGGCATAAACCAGACCGCCGGGAGAGTGGGAAGGTGAACTTACTATGGAAGTGTGGTTGCATCATTTGGCAGTGTTGAGTGCCAGTGTGACATCTGTGGTTCTAATTTTGAAGTGATTCAGTCAACACAATTGTGTGAATTTCTCTTGCAGTATTCTTGGGGCTGAGTAAGTGGATAATCAAGTTTAAGCAGGATTGGGATTTTACCAAGCAAGATCAACGGAAGCAGATCAAGAGTCTTTACAAGGGGGAGGGGGCGCTGCCGGTTAGAGCGCTAGCCCAAGAAATCTAGGGTGGGTACCGACGGACATGAGGACATCAAAGACGTGATGGCAGCAGACATGGTAGTGGGTCACCGAAAGAATGGTTGTTGGTACAGGCCCCAGAAGCCCGGTTGTCGAATGGATCCCCGTGAAGATGCTCAAATTTTAAGAACGATGGCAGGGACAGCGAGACGGTGAGCCGAAGGCTGTCATCGTCAGTGGCTGAGGGGGCACGACCAGGGCGCAGAGGGTGCTAACATACACTGCAAAGAAGCTGGGGGTTTTGAGGGATGAAAGGGAAACCGTCTGGGAGTGAATTGGGGGAGACAAGAAAAATCAGCTTCTACTCTGACAGGTGAAAGGGAAGCAGTGTCCTCCAAGGAAAGCCAAGTTTTAGTTAAAATAAAAAGGTGAAAAGACATTCAGAGAAAGGGACTAAAAATGTCAAAGAGTTGACGAGTTACAGACTAGAGTTTCAGAGAGCAGAGTGAGGACTCGGGTGGGGTGGGAGAAAGGGCAAAGTACCAGCGAAGGCTCACGGGAAGCACCGTGCCCATCACTCTACACGTACGTACTCACTTCGTATGTTAGGGGCCGTACAGAAAATTGGGGGATGAATGACAGGAGGCTAGATCTGGTAAAAGTGAAAGAAGTCAATGGGTTCTAGGCGATACGAAGGGATAGTTCTTGCAAGTCAGAGCATGAGGTGATGGGAGATCTCAGGTGCCCGTTCTCAGTAACAACATTCTGGAGCCACAGAATGTCAGGTAAAGATTATTAAGATTATTGGACATGAAATCAGAAGGTCCAATAATCTTACCACTCACTCACTATTGGATCTTGACACCAATTACTCCCTATTTGACCCTGGGCAAGCCTACATCTGGGGGGGTCTCAATTTCTTCATCTATAAAAACAAACAAAAGATAAATGAAGATAAATGATGTCATGAATATGAAAGCACTTAACAAATTGCAAAGTGTTGAGTGTGACCGTTGTTGTCGAGAACAGCATTTCGCTTGAAGGAGAAGATTATTTTGACAATAGTCTGCATAATGAGTTAGAATGAGGCAAGACTAAGTGCACGAGAGTTTGAAAAATATTAAAACAGCCCAAGCATGGACGTGTCTGAGTGGCTCAGTCGGTTAAGCATCCGACTCTTGATTTTGGCTCAGGTCATGATCTCAGGGTCGTGAGACTGAGCCCAGCATTGGGCTCCCTGCTGAATGTAGAGCCTACTTAAGATTCTCTCTCCCTCTCCCTTTCCCTCTGCTCCTCCCCACCAGCTCATGCTCTCTCTATCTAAAATAAATTAATTAATTAAATTTTTTGAAAAACCAGCTCAATCATGGTGAGTGAGGATCTGAGCTATGGTGGTGGCTACAGCAATTGAGGAAGTTCAGGACAACTTTAGTATTATGATTAAATGATTATAATTTAGCTGGGATTTGGTACAAGCACAATCTCTCAAGTATTTGGGGGGACATAACTGGGCTGGTACATTGTATGCTGCTGGATGGTGTGTGCTCCAGTGTAGACTACAGAAAAAGCTCAAGTGATGGTCACCCAGGTGCAAAGACTTAGCTACCTGAGCTCCTGTGAATTCAGCTCAGTTGCCAAGGTCAACTTGATGCCAATGGCTACCAAGGACCAGCTTTGGGGGCAGGCTGAGTGGGGGTTAAGGGTTCAAGAGTCAGACTTAGGTTCAAGTACCAGCTCTATCAGCTCTGTGACCTTGGGCAAGTTGTTTAAGTCTTTGTTTCTTTATCTGTAAAAATAGGGACACTCATACTTATCCCATGGTATATGTTGTGAAAATTTAATAACCGTGATTATATATGTCAAAAGTGTAGCCCACAGTTCAGTGGACAATAAGGTCTCTATAATAGTAGCTGTGATTGATTATTATTCCTAGGTCATGAAACTATCCAGGAGCCAATGAAGCATATTGTCTCAACTGGTGTGGCACAGTGAGGGACCATGTCAAGGGAGGGATTCAATGAGAGACTGATAAATTATGAATGATGGAGTCAGAAATGACCCCAAACCAAAGCTGGGATATACCTGACCTTCAGCTCTGATGAAGCAAAGACACATCCCTTCTCCACGCACAGTAAATTTCTTAGGTCTAACTTGTATCATTCCGTCTTTCCCAGTGGCTTCGCTCTGTCTTCGGGAACAAAACCCAGACATATTTCTCATGTTTTTGCTCAATGGTGGCTTTCAGGAGCCAGCCACTTGTGGCTTGTGGGGGACACTTGTCCTGTGATTGCACTGACTTCCCATGTTTGATGGAAGCAAAATGGCTAAAAGCAGTCTCTCTGGCTGAAATGTTAAAGCCACGTAGGCCATGTGATTGCCAAACAGAGACCAACAGCGTGAAAAGGGGAACTCAAAATATAACCCCCTCCCAACTCCAAGACCCAAGGGGGGAGAGCCAGACAGCTCCTCAAACAACATTAGGAACAAAAAGGAGTTTGTATGCTAAGTTTCTTTCTCTTAAAAGCCTAACTCTGTACATGGTGGCTCCTCCATCAATATTTGTTGATTTAAAAAAAAAAAAATTAAGGAAGACTGGGGTAGAGAAGAAAGGAACAAAATATCCTGGGCTTCTAATGGAAACAGAAACACAGCACTATGTATTCACAGAAATGTGACCAAAGGGGTCAGGCTAGAAGGAATGAGACCAGCTGTTCTGTTTGGGTTAGGAAACCTGTCTCACTACCTTCCAGAACTTCACATCATTCGATCATAAGTGAAACTGGATGTGATGATTTCTCTTTAATATACCAGGGAAGGGTAAGTTAAACAAATAATACTCTCTGGACAGTATCTCAGTCAGAAGGATAAAGAGGTTACGCTAGGATATCAAATAGTGACAAAATACCACTGGCTTCCTACAGCAATGGCATATTTCTTTCTTTCTTTTTTTTTTTTAAGATTTTATTTATTTATTTGAGAGAGAGAGAGAGACAGCCAGCGAGAGAGGGAACACAAGCAGGGGGGTGGGAGAGGAAGAAGCAGGCTCATAGCGGAGGAGCCTGATGTGGGGCTCGATCCCATAACGCCAGGATTACGCCCTGAGCCGAAGGCAGACGCTTAACTGCTGTGCCACCCAGGCGCCCCAGCAATGGCATATTTCTTGCTATGCAAAGTCTGCAGTGGTCCTGGCGTCCCTCTGGGCAGCTGTTCTCCAGATGTTGGCACATCATTCTAGGCTGCTTCAAATGTGTGGCTTCTCCATTATCAACATCTGTTACTGTGACCATTGTGGTGGGCTGGGGTGGGAGTGGAAGGAGGGCTTAGAGAGCTAGAAGTAGCAGTTCACGAGGCCATGACCAACCTCAAGGGTGAGCAAGTGATTCCTCTCATCTGCCTGGAACGGAGGAGATGGGTACTGCCGAATAGTAGTGATGGCCACCACCAACAGTTCCTCAAACCACCCGAGTTACCAGTTCTCACTGTGTTTTCTTTGTATCCCCCTTAAGGAAAATCAAATGAGTACTTTGGATTTGCAGTTCCAAAAATCTTCAAGACCTTCCCCGATTCCCCATTCAGCATTGCTTCCGACCTTTCAAATGTATAGCTTGTAAAGAAAACTTTTTTTCGGAGTATGAAATAAATAAATCTTTTATTACTTAAGATGCAGTGTCCCTCCCATCTGGAAATTTACCTGTTAGCCCTGTACCAAGTTTTGCGATGTGGGCTGGCCCTCAAAGGCGAGTTCCTGTTAAAATAAAGGACCTTTTGCATACCTGTAGCTAAACCTGCTTGGATGGAATAAAAATAGTCCCAGACTAGTCCCCTTTAAGATATACAGAGAAAGCATTATTTAGAAGAAGTCTGGCCTACTTTTGAGGTCTTTCATTATGAGCCACAGTAAGTAATGGCTTAAAAGTTAGTGAGTTTTTACTATGTCAATTTACTCTGGTGAGTGCTTTGCATGCTGATCTCCTTTAAATTTTACAACCCCCTAAGAGATATATTTTTATTATCCTGATTCTACACATGAAGAGACAGGCTTGGAGGGGTCACTTAACTCTTCCAGACCTTCCCAGACCAAGGTTTGGACCCAGATCATCTGACTCCAGAGCCTTCACTCTTAACCTTACGCTAGACTGACTCTCATCTCCTCTGAAAATAAGCCTTAAGGGAAATGGAGCAAATATTGTAGTCTGCGTATGAACAAGCATTCTGGAAACCCTGGCCATCAGGGTTCTTGTGTAACCACTCAGTCCTCGAGAGCTGCTGAACAGTTATCCCCCACCCCGGACACCCAGGCGCTGTTCCTAGACATCAGGTGTGTGGATGGAATTCTGTTCTCTGAGCCTTACACTAACAAAGCACTCTGTGTGTTTCTTGTGTCTTCCAGTTGACGGTCCTCCAATGGAACCCTCCCAGTTTGTTTCAGTTGTCCCTAAATATCCAGACAAGATGGGATTTGATGAGGTAGGAAAGGTGTCTGTGTGTGCACGTGCACACGTGTGCATATATGTGGCGTGCTTGCGTGTTTATATTGGAGTGCAAGCCTGATCTTACATCAGAAAGCCAGCAAAACTGGGCTTGGCTGCTGAAAAGGCACTGAGGTCTTGAGAAAACAACTCAATTTTTGTTGTGTCTCAGCTGTTTTATCTTTAAAAAGGAGCATTTGGGGTGCCTGGCTGGCTCAGTCAGAGGAGCATGCAACTCTTGGACTCAGGGTTGTGAGTTCAAGCCTCATGTTGGGTGTAGAGCCTACTTAAAATAAAAAATAAATAAAGAGAAAAGATTAAAAAAAGAGAATCACATGCACCTGAAACTAATGTAATATTGTGTATCAACTATCCTCAATATAAAAAAAAATTTTTAAAGGAGCATCATGGTAAAAACAAATTAATCATTGGGTTAGAAAGAAGTTATTATTTAATCATGAGTGAATTTTCTATTTTCTAGGAGCAGATACTGTTATGTTTTGTAAACCTTTTTGTCAAAATTCAAAGGTAAAAAGGATAATGTTTTAAGTATCGAAAGACCTTAACTTTATTCTGAGTGGATAAAAAACATTCTGGAACAGTCTGTGCTTTATTTCCTCCGTGCTGTTCTTCCACGGGAAAAGTTTGAGGGCAGGATTGAGAGGAAAAAGAAAAAGAGAAAAAAAGAGACCTGTTGCAGCAGTCCACCTTTCAGTGGGCAGGAACTTCAAAATAGCTCTCCAAGGGCCACATTTATGATAAAGCTTTGACTGCATGAAGGAGGAGGCAAGAATATAAAGAGATACTTCTCTTGGTGATGCACACAACAGCTACGTGGGAGTGCCCCAAGTGGGACTGCAAGTCACCGAAGCCTCTGGGGGTCCCTTATGTCATGTAGCTGCTGATCGGTAGACTTTGGTGATCGAGAGCTTAGGACAGTACCTCAGGAATGCACAGCTGAGATCGCATTTCTCCATGGATTCTGGGTATGTTAGAGGCCAGGCTTTGCGCTGTGTGCTCCCGCCTCTGCTCCAGTGAAAGCAAAAGGCTTGTTTATCATTCTGTGCTTCTTCACACATGTCCCCGAGTACAGCCATCTAAGGCCTGCTGGGATGGGAAGTGCTATTTCTTCTATAAAATTGATGTGGATCTGGGCTTCAGGAATGGGGAAGAGTATTTCATGAATATTAAGTGGAAAAGAGTTAGCAGCTACAATGCCGTTTCCACAGAGGCCAGAATGAGAAGAGATGAGTTTAATGTGCGAGAGAGGAATTAGAATAAAGGGCAAATAATTTTTAAAAGAACCGGGGCTGCACCCGGTGTGTGGGGGGTTGATCCCCACCACACAGTGTCAGCTTCCACATCTTACTAGAGCTGTCCTTCCCAGCAACCCTCACCAGCCCTCAGTTCTCTAGGTGAAAGAACCCGAGGTCTTTACATAGATTCATTTTTCTATTTAAACACATTCCTATGAGGACCAAGACGAAGGAAATCAAATGGGACAAAACCAGGATCTTCTAGCTCTGGTCTTCCGTTTGGGTGGGGGTGTAAGGACTGCGTCACCCTAGAAGTCTTTTGGAAAATGCCAACCCTGGGAGGTGATGCAGGTGCAGGAAATAACTACCCTGGGCTCTAGAACAGGGATAAGATGGTGGGAAAAGGGATTTTCATGGGCCTTTTTAATTCTCCCAGTACTCCATGACTTTGTTGGTGGTGTCTGGGTTGCATTTGGCTCTGTGGCTCTTCCTCTGTTTACTATTCACTAAGTATGAGCAAGCCGTCTGTGTTTTTCCTTCATGGCTACAATTTTTACTGCACTTGTCCTGGCAGAAGCTGGGACTGAAGTATTATTTACTAACGTCTTCCCAGACTAGAGGTCTCTGGTTTGAGGGGACTCTTTGTTGTATTTCTGTCCGTTTTTTGTTTGGGTTTGTTTCTATTCTCCTGGAGTGACCTCGGGTAGCTCCATGTATACACAGGACAAAACGCTCCTTCCTTTCCGTATCTTTTAAAATTGTGGAATGATAAGCAAAAAACAACAAATGTTGGAGAGGATGTGGAGAAAGGGGATCCCTCTTACACTGTTGGTGGGACTGCAAGTTGGTACAGCCACTTTGGAGAACAGTGTGGAGGTCCCTTAAAAAGTTAAAAATAGAGCTACCCTATGATCCAGCCATTGCACTACTGGGTATTTACCCCAAAGATACAGACGTAGTGAAGAGAAAGGCCATATGCACCCCAACGTTCATAGCAGCGTTGTCCACAATAGCTAAATTGTGGAAGGAGCCGAGATGCCCTTCAACAGATGACTGGATTAAGAAGATGTGGTCCATATATACAATGGAATATTACTCAGCCTTCAGAAAGAACGATTACCCAACATTTGCAGCAACATGGACGGGACTGGAGGAGATTATGCTAAGTGAAATAAGTCAAGCAGAGAAAGACAATTATCATATGGTTTCACTCATTTATGGAACATAAGAAATAGCAGGAAGATCGGTAGGAGAAGGAAGGGAAGAATGAAGGGAGGGGGTAAACAGAAGGGGGAATGAACCATGAAAGACCATGGACTCTGGGAAACAAACTGAGGGCTTCAGAGGGGAGGGGGGTGCGGGATTGGGATAGGCCGGTGATGGGTATTAAGGAGGGCACGTATTGCATGGTGCACTGGGTGTTATACGCAAATAATGAATCATGGAACACTACAGCAAAAACTAAGGATGTACTGATTGGTGACTAACATAACATAATAAAAAATTATTATAAAAAAATAAAAATAAAATAAAATTGTGGAATGAAACATGGTCCATCACACTGTGATTCTAATCAGGAAGAATTGAAATGTAAAAGAACACAACCCATTAAGTTATGAAGTCCCAAGTAACAAGGCCAATAGAGTCACCACAGAAATTATGTTTAAAAAAAATAATTACTCAGGTAATCAAGAGAAGTAATGAAATCACAATGCTCTGAATTCACCTTGCCCTACAACAGGTGGATAATTTATTTAAGGAGGACATCTTGTTCTCCCATCAGTTTCTTTGCCCAGAGCTGTATAAATGGATGGAAGTGAGGATATTTTGGAAGGAAGGGTTGCAATTTTAGTGTAGCTTTTGATCCAGTAACACATAGAACATATTGAAGATTAGATTCAGAATGGCTATGTGAACCAAAGCTTCACCCCAGTAAAGTCTGAACCCCAGGTTGGTTACAAGACATAGTTTCTTCTTTATTCTGGGCATGGCATAAAGCAAGCTTTATCTAAACCACATATCATAAACATTTCAATCTGTGTTGTACTTGCAAGATGAGGTTGTTCAACTCCCCCTTTTATGAACAAAGGATCTGGACCCTGAAGCATTCAATGTCTTCCTCAAAGTTGTCTGGGTGGTTAAGTCAGGATGAAGCCAACATCCTCCAACTTATTCCATGGGTTTCTCCTTTTCCTTACTATGTGTCATCAATATTTCTTGCTGGCGGCTGAAGTCTCCTACTCTTAGAGGACTAGTTTAATGTTCAGAGTGAGTTTGTTACTCTTGTGGCAAAAGGACCTTGGGAATACACATATTTACCTGTAATAGCATTCGTGAGTCTTGAGGTTTTTCTGTGGCTCCTTAAATCTGAAAGTAGTCAGGACCATCTCACTATCCATAGCTCCCTGCCATGGCTTCGTGATATGTATGTGTTTAGGGCAGACATCAGGAATGTAGGGGCTAAGATGAGGGGCTACAGGTGAACCCAGCCCTCATGGGAAGAAATCTGGATGCATATTTTTGGGGACTTCAAGGACGAGTATGATGTGGAAATGATGGCTTTCCGTTTCTCCCTTCCGTCAAAGGGCTACCTCCAAGAGTAGGGCCCCTCCTCCTTACTTCTTTCAGAAAAATTCCCTGATCTCTGGGGGAGTTGAAGAATTCTGGCAAAGAAGCTCTTAACATTGAGACCTTGATAATTCTGTTTGGAACCTTTGGAAATGCAAGGAATGTTTTAAGACTAGATTTTTCTCATTCTTTGAATGACTTGAAATTTGTTAACAGCAGATATGAACTCTAAGAATAGCTAATATTTAGAACCCATGAGATAGGACCAGGATCACCCCAGTTTTACAGATGAGGAAACTGAGGCATGGGAACTGGGCCAAGGCAAACACTTAGTAAATAAATTCAGGATGTAGACTTAGGTCTGCTGATAAATCTATCACACTTGCCCAGCTGCCTCCGACCTCTGAGTCTTCTGTTTGGGGTTTAATTCACACTTGGCCTCCTGAAGAGTGATTTTTGAACTTTCCTATCTCAAGAACAGGGCAAACCTGTCCACCAACAAGCATCAGAGAAACAAAGAGAGGGGGAAGTCACTGCAGATGGTTCTGTTTCGAAAGTCATTCTGTTTGGATTAATATCATTTGACTTGACATGAAATATAAACAGATCTTCACCACGGTTTTCCCTATTTTTTCCACTCCTTATTCTAACTGAAACTTTGGTCCTTACATTTACTTAGTTTTTCAAACAGCCCAAAGTAAGACTTGAATAATCTGTGTTTCTTTTCCTTTTTTCTTCCTGTTAGATTTTCATGATCAACCTGAAGCGCCGAAAGGACAGGCGGGACCGGATGTTACGCACCCTGTACGAGCAAGAGATCGAGGTCAAGATTGTCGAGGCTGTGGATGGAAAGTGGGTTGGGTTTTTTCTTGAATCCTTGCAGATGTCGTTGGAGTGGGAAGGTGCCCTCTCTGACAGAGGGTTAGTGCTGGGCGGGAGGAATCTAGAGTCATTAGAAGATAGACACATTGTCAAAATGGCCACATGCAGCCTACTTTGGGAAAAGCTTTATGAATGATAACAGCATGTAAATTAATTTCACCATGTAGAGTAGGCCTGAAATCCACTCACCATCCAGCTAACTCTGGTCTTCATTATGCTGAAGGCTCGCAGTGGAAGTGATTTTCCCCTCTCTCTGGGGGTTTTGGTAATCCTTGTGGTGGTTTCCAGCTTTCCATGGTGTATTGGAAAGAATGCATTTAGAGTTGCATTCAGACCCTGATTTAGAGCAAAGTGGCCAAACTTGGGCCAACCTGAGGAGAATAAATGAGGAAAAATGCGTAACAACCTGTATATCATGTTGCGTGAGATCACGCCATAGCCTGCCTGGGCTGATCATCTTTCCCAGGAATACGGCAGGAAAGTCACAAAGGGAACTTGGTTGAATTCCTTCAAGAGCTTTGTTATTGCTGTTGTTTATTATTTTGCTTTATTTTGCTTTCCTTTGCCCTTTTCTTTGACACTTTATTTCAAGGTGTTGGTTGTTGAAAAACCTGTAGTTTCATGTTTTATGTTAGTTTGGAATATGAATGGCTCTAAGGAGTATGGCTAGAAGCTATTCTGAAGTTTCTTATGACTTTGAGAATTTCATCAATGTTCTCAACATGTGGCCTGGACACCCATGTCAGAGTCTCCAGGGTTAAGATAGCAGATTCCTGAGTTCTAGCCCAGGGCTGCTGAATCATGATCTCTAGGGCTGGGGATGGGAATCTGCATTTAAGAAGCCTCAAGTTGATTCTTAGGTAAGGATGCCACATAAAATATAAGACACTCAGTTAAATTTGTCCCAAACATTGCATGGGCTTACTTACACTAAGAAATTTTTCATTGTTTATGTGGAATTTAAATTTGACTGGATGTTCTATGTTTTACTTGCTAAATCTGGCAACCCTGTTCTTTGGTGCATGAGAGTTTGGGAACCACTGCTTCAAATACCTAAGAGCCCAAATTTTATTTATAGGTCACATGGACCAAGGGAAACTAGTTGAATTGTAAGAGTTCTTTTTATTTGTTCCTCATACAAGTCTCTTGTCAGATATATAATTTGCAAATATTTTCACCTATTTTATGTGTTGTCTTTTCAATTCATGATGACATCCATTGAAGAACAAAAGTTTTTGATTTTGATAAAGCCCAATTTATATTTTTGTTGTTGCTTCTCCTTTTGGTGTTGTATCTAAGAATCCATTGCCAAATCCAAAGTCATAAGGACTTATTTCTATCTCTCTTCTAAGAGTTTTATAGTTTTACCTCATATATCTTTTCACATTCAATTTTTGCTCCATTTTGAGTTAGTTTTTTATATAGTATGAGGTAGGGATTCAAATTCCTTCTTTTGCATATAGTTTGGGTATCCTTGCACCATTTGTTAAAAAGACTATTCTTTCTCCCATTGAATTGTCATTACCCTAGTCAAAATCAATTGACTATAAATGTAAGGGTTGGTTTCTAGACTCTCAATTCAATTCCATTGATGGATTATGTCAATCCTATGTCAATACCACATTACCATATGACCGTACCTTTGTATGTAAGAAAGTCTGAGTCCTTTAACTTTGTTATTCTTTTTCAAGATGGTTTCGGCTATTCTAGGTCCCTTGCATTTCCATGTGAATTTTAGCATCAGCTTGTCATTTTACACACACAAAAAAGTAGCTGGGATTTTGATAGGAATTGCATTGAATCTGTACATCAACTAGGGGGACCATTTCTATCTTAATAACTTGAAGTCTTCTGGTTCATGGTCACAGGGTATCTTTCCATTTATTTATTTAGATCTTCTTTAATTCTTTGAATGATTTTCTTTGGTAGTTTTAACTATTGTGTTTATTTTGTGAAGTATTGTGTTTATTTTGTTAAATTGATTCCCAAGTATTTCACTTATTTAATGCTATGGTAAACAAAGTTTTTTCTCTAATTTCATTTTTAGATTGCTCACTTCTAAGTATGTAGAAATACAATTGATTTGTGTATATTGATCTTATATTCTGCATCCTTGTTGAACTCACTTATCAGTTCTAACACTGTGTGTGTGTGTGTGTGTGTGTGTGTGTATGTGTATTCCTCCTCAGTATTTTTATATATAAGACTATGTCATCTGCAAGTGTAGATAATGTTACTATATCTTTTCTAATGTGAATGTCATTTATTCATTTCATTTGCCTAATTTCCCTGGTTAGATCCTCAAGTAAATTTTGAATAGAAATGGTGAGAGTGGACATCCTCGTCTTATTCCTGACAATAGGGGAAGCATTCAGTCTTTCACCATTAAGCATAATATTAGTGTATGAGGTTTTCACAGTTGGCCTTCATTGAATAGAGGAAGTTCCCTTTTATTCTTATTAAATTGAATGCTTTATCATGAAAGGGTGTTGGTGTCTTTGTCAGTTTGGGCTGCTATAACAATTACCATAGACCAGGTGGCTTAAAAACAAACATTTATTTCTCATGGTTCTGGAGGCTGGAAAGTCCAAGAGCAGGGTGCCAACATGGTTGGAATCTGGTAAGATGTCCTTTTCTGGCTTATAGATGGCTGTTTTCTGGATATTCCCTCACATAGCAAAGAGCAGAGATAGAAGAGCCTGCTCTCCCATGTCTCTTTTTATAAAAGCACTAATCTCATTTATGAGAGTTTTGCCCTCCTGACTTGGGGCCCTACCTCTTAATACCATCAACTTATGAACTTGGGGTGAATATAAACATTCAATCTGTATATAGTTGGATTTTGTCGAGTGTTTTTTTTGTGCCTATTGAGATGATCGTATAGTCATGTGATTTTTTTTGTCTATTGAGGTAGTGTATTATATTGATTGATTGTCACATGTTAAACCAATCTTACAATCCTGAATAAATCCCATTTGATCATGGTGTATAATCTTTTTTATATGTTGCTGGAATCTGTTTGCTAGTATTTTCTTTTTTATTATGTTCATTTAGCTAGCATATAGTATATCATAAGTTTTTGATGTAGTGTTCAACGATTCATTAGTTGTGTATAACTTTCTGGAGAATTTTGGATCTATGTTAATAAAGGATATTGGCCTATAATTTTCTTGTGACATCTTTTTCTAGTTTTGGTATCAGGATAATATTAGCTTCATAGAATGAGTTGGGAAATGTTCCCACCTCTTCTGTTTTTTGGAAAAGTTTGTGAAAGATTGATGGTAATTCCTTAGATGCTTGGCAAAGTTCCCCAAAGAAGCTAACTGATTGTGGATCTTTCTTTGTGGGAAATTTTATTACTAATTCAACTGTTTTACTTGTTATAGGTGTATTCAGAGTGTCTATTCCTTTTTGAGTCATTGATTTGTAACTTTCTAGCAATTTATCATATTTTTCTAGGTTATCTAAGTTGTTGGCATACAGTTGTTCATAGTATTATCTTATAATCCTTTTTATTTCCCTTAGATCAGAAGGGGGTTGCCTACTCTTTCATACCTTTTTAAAAATATTTGAGTCTATCTTTTTTTTTCTTGATCTGCTTAGCTAAAATTTTATCAATTTTGTTGATCTTTTCAAAGAACCAACTTTTGATTTTGTTGATTTTCTCTATTGTTTTTCTGTTCTCTATTTCACTTATTTCCACTCTAGTCTTTATTTTTTCCTTCTGCTTGCTTTGGGTTTACTTTACCCTTCTTTTTCTAATTTCTTAAAATGGAAGATCAGATTATTCTTTCGAGGTATTATTTTTTAATATAGGTATTTATGGCTATAACTAGCCCTCCCAAGTACTACACCAAGTGCATCCTGTAAATTTTGTATGCCTTGTTTTCATTTTCATTCATTTCTAACTATTTTCTCATTTCCTTTGTGATTTCTTCTTTGACCCATTAGCTTTTTGGGAGTGTGTTATTTAGTTTTACATATTTGTGAATTTTCCAAATTTTCTATTGTTATTGATTTTTAATTTTTTCCATTGTGGAAAAATTGTGGAACATGTCTTATATGATTTCAATCCTTTTAAGAATACTGAGGCTTAATTTATGATCTATATGATTTTTATGGTTTAACACAAGGTTTTTCTTAGGGAATGTTGCATGTGTACTTGAGAAGAACGTGTATTTTGCTGCTGTTGGGTGGAATGTTCTATAGAAATCTGTCAGGTCTAGTTGGTTTGTTGTAATTCAAGTCTTCCATTTCTTTGTTGTTCTCCTGCCTCATTGTTCTATCCATTACTGATAGTGGGTTATTGAAGTATCCCAGTATTATTGTTGAATAATCTCTTTCTTTTCAGTTTCTCAGTTTTTGTCTCATGTTTTTGCTCTGGTGTAAGGTGCATTTATAATTATAATTTTTGTCTTTCTAATGGGTTGATTTTTTAATTATAAAATGTTCTTCTTTATCTCTAGTAATTGCTTTTGTTTAAAAGTTTATTTTGTCAAATATTAATATAGCTCCTTCAGCTCTCTTGTGGTTACTGGTTACAGAATATATCCTTTTTCACCCTTTCACTTTAAACCTATTCGTGTCTTTGAATTTAGTCTATGTCTTGTAGACAGCACATAGTTGAATCATGTCCCTAAAAACTCATTCTGCTAAGCTCTGCCTTTGATTGTGGGGTTTAACCCATTAATATTTAATGTAATTACTGATAGGGTGGAATTTATGTCTGCCAGTTTCCATTTGTTTTCTGTATGTTTTGCATCTTTTTTGTCACTCTGCTCTTCATTAGTGCCTTCTCGTGTTAAAAAGATACCTTTTACTCTACCATTTTAATTCCCTTGTTGTTTCTTTTACTACATTTTTTAAGTTATTTTCTCAGTGACTGCCATGGAGATTACAATTAACATTTCAATGTATAGCAATCTAGTTTATATTAATACAAACCTCCTAGAAGAAAACATAGGGGGTAATTTCCTCAACATTAGTTGTGCCAATGGTTTTTGGGCGGGGGGGATTTAACACCAAAAGCACAAAGAAACAAGTGGGACTACATAGTAAAAGAACCTATCAACAAAATGAAAAGGCAACCTACCTAATGGGAGAAAATATTTGCAAATCACATACCTGATAAGAGGTTAATTTCCAAAATATATAAAAACTCATACAACTCAATAGCAAAAACAACAACAGCAAAACCCAAACAAGTTGATTTAAAAAATGGGCAGAGGATCTAAGTAGACATTTTTCTAAAGAAGACATGCAGATGGACAACAGGTACATTAAAAGGTACTCAGCACCACTAATTATCAGGGAATGCAAATCAAAACCACAATAAGATATCACCTCATACTTATTAGAATGGCTATTGTCAAAAAGACAAGAAATAATTGAACACTACCTCAAAAACTAATGAGGTACTATATGTTGGCTAATTGAACATAATAAAAAAATAAATAAAACCAACATTTCTCCCCTATTTAAAAAAAAAGATGAGAAATAGCAAGTGTTGATGAAGATGAAACAAAAAGGGAACACTGATGTACCGTTGGTGGGAATGTAAATTGGAGCAGCCAGGATGGAAAACAGTATGGAGGTTCCTCAAAAAATTAAAAACAGAACCACCATATGATCCAGCAACTCCATTTTTGGGTATTGATCCAAAGAAAATGAAAAAACAAACAAGCAAACAAAAATATGTACCCCCATGTTCATTGCAGCATTATTTACAAAAGCCAACCTAAGAGTCCTATCAGTGGATGAATGGATGAAAAAAATGTGCTATCTATAAATATATACAGTGAAATATTATTCATCCATTGAAAAAGGAAGTCCTGCCATTTGTAACAACATAGATGGCTTTGAGGGCATAATGCTAATGAAATAAGTCCGACAGAAAAAGACAAACACCATATGGTCTCATTTATATGTGGAATCTAAAGAGAAAAAAAAATTCATAGATACAGAGGACAGAAGCGACTGCCAGAGGCAGGGTTGGGAGGTGGGTAACATGGGTGAAGGGGGTGAAAACGTACAAACTTCCGGTCACACAATAAATAAATCATGGGACTGTTGTGTACAGCATGGTGACTATAGTTAACAATACTGCCTTGCATGCTTGAATGTTCCTAAGAGAGTAGATTTTTAAGTTCTCATCACAAGAAAAAAATTTTGTAACGATGTGAGTGACAGATGTTAACTAGACTTATTGTGGTGATCATTTCATAATATATATAAATATCAAGTCACTACGGTATACACCTGAAACTAATATAATGTTATATGTCAATTATATCTTGATAAAAAAACCAGCTGAATTTCAGTGATCTACCTCTATACTGCTTCATTCCTTTCACCATCCTTTGTTCTATTGTCAAACAAATGACTTCTTTCTACATTATCAGCCCTAGAACAGAGACTTTTAATTATTGCTTTATGCAGCTATAATTTAAATCAGATAAGAGAAAAAAAGTTATCGATGAAAAACATTTATACTGTCATTTATATTTACCTATGCAGTTACATGTCCCCATGCTTTTTATTGCTTTATATGGATTTATGTCACTCTCTAATTTCCTGTCACAACGGCCTTACAGCTCCCTTTGGTATTTCTTGTAGAGTGGATCTGCTAATGACAAACCCTCAGTTTTTGTTTATGTGGAAATATTTTAATTTGTCCTTTATTTTGGAAGGATAGTTTGACTAGACATAGAATTTTTGGTTGACAGTCTTTTTCAGGTAGCACTTTGAATATGGCAACCTACTGCTTTCTGGCCTCCATGGTTTCGGAGAATCAGCTGTTAATCTTGTTGGGAATACTTTATATGTAGTGAGTCACTTCTCTCTTTCTGCTCACAAGATGGTCTCTGCTATTTTTGTGCTTAAAAAAAAAAAAGTTAGATCCGAAGGAAAGACACGCACATGTACACAGTTCTTCCTGTCCTCACCCCCTCCAGTATTTAATGTTATTAGCCACTTTTCCTTCATTAGGAAAATATTTTTTCAAAGCTGTCAAAAAACTGATGATACGTAGAACCACGTTGTCAATTGTGAGGGATATGCCAAGTATAAGACACCCTCTTGTCTTTGCATCACTCCTTAAGGAAAGATGGGAAACCTGAAAAGTCTTCCTCAATGTGCAGAAAGGCTCTGAGGAACAATCCAGAACTCTCTCTCTCTGGCTTCTGTCGTGGGGATATCTGAACTTGTTAATTTTCAGATATGTTCTCTGTCATGCAGGGCACTCAACACAAGCCAGCTAAAGGCCCTGAATATTGAAATGCTGCCAGGATACCGAGATCCCTACTCTTCTAGGCCTCTCACCAGGGGTGAAATCGGCTGCTTTCTCAGCCACTACTCTGTCTGGAAAGAGGTAAATAATGCTCAATTTAGATGTGCAGTTTTGTAGTGAAGAGGAAGGAGAGTGGGACTTTGTAGGTGAATTAGGGCCAGATATGAAGCGAACTCAATATGTTCTGGAAGTATGCTTGAAGTTTCTGTTGCCTGTGTCTCCTTCTGACACAAGGCCCGCAACAAACAGGGAGAGGGAGACTTGTTGCCACTGGGGTTGATAACAGGGGAAGATACCTACGTAAGGAGGCCACACACCTTTGGATGTATCCTGATCCTCGGTTGGAATGCCTTGTATAGTGTGTACCCAGCATGTCCTCATTTATTAAATGATTCCCTCCGAGAAGTCACACAGAAATCATATGAAGTGGGTTGGGATGCATGCGCCCATTTTATCCAAGAGAAAATAATTAAATATCTTGTCTAGGTAAGAAGTGGCAAAGTCAGGACTTGAACCCATGGCTTAGATGGAGGGAGGTATTGGAATGTGGGGTTCTTGATGAAGGGTCAGTTCCCATAAGAAAAGAGAAAGTTCCTACAGAAGGTCCCCTTGAATGCCTTCCCTCTTTGAATGACCCAGTCTATGACTATCATTTCTTTCTTTAAACCTTAAGTGAAGTGTAATTATATATATATATATATATATAACAATTAAATATATATATTAAATATATTAAATATATATATTAATATATATATTTAATATATATTAAATATATTAAATATATATATATATAACAATTAAATAGATTGTTAAATACAGGCCAGTGAATTTCACAAATAGAGTAATAATACAGCCATGTCAACCAGCAGCCAGACCAAGAAACAGGTTGCCAGCACCCCAGAAGCACCTCCTCCATATTTCCTTCTAAGGAACTGTCCCCAAGGGTAATCACCGTCTTGACTTCTAACAGCACGGAATAGTTGTGTCTGCTTTTGTCCTTTTGTTTACATGAGTGGAACCACAGGGTACTGAGGTACATCCTCTCTCACTATTACATTCGCGAGCTTCATCTAGAACATTGCAGTTAATGTAGATCGTACATCCTCATTGCTGAAAATATACCCAGTTTATTTACCCATCTGATGGCATTTGCTTAGAGCCCAGTTTCGAGCTGTTACTTATGTGCTACTGTACTCCTGACTTCTTAATATATATTCATCTCATAAGAAATAGGCCTCGGACCTCTCATAGGGTCTCTTCCCACTGACGACCTGTACAGGTGATTGACCGAGAGCTGGAGAAGACTCTGGTTATTGAGGACGATGTGCGCTTCGAACATCAGTTTAAGAAGAAGCTGATGAAGCTGATGGATGACATCGACCAGGCTCAGCTGGATTGGGAACTGATGTGAGTGACGAGCCAAGCTTGGCCCAGAGCCCTGAGAGGACCAGTCCTTTTCAAGGGGCAGCGAGCCCCACCTCCCCAGCCGATAGGAGATACGGCTCATGCTTCCGCTTTGCTGGTTTTCTCTCCAGAAATGTTCCCACAAACAAGAAGGGAGTGGAGGATAGGCCGTGGTTTCTGCAACTATATACTCTGCGGGCTGAGAAAGAAACTGTGGGAGCTTCTTTGTGAGACCCGGAGGTTGCCTGCTGGTCAGGGGTCTTCAGACGGAGTGCTCATGTGGGAGCACAGCAGAAGTCCTCCCAGTGAAGCATCAGGCACATGGAGAGGTGTGAAGAGAGAGGGGGAAGCGTTCGTTCAAGGGCAAGGGTCCTGTGTCACGCTGGAAAGCGGGTTTCCTCTGTCGCCTCTGATGGTATGGGGGCTGCAGCTCAGCATGAGAGTGCCTCTGTTGGGAAGGGAAGTGTGCAAACAGTAAGAACGCTGAGCTGGGTTCGGTGGAGGGTCAGAGTCAGTCACAGGAAAATCAGGTTTACCAGGGTAGTGCTGGTTCTGAATTGACGTTGAGTTCATGCTCTGGTAGCTGTCTGGGATTTAAGTCTCTCTCTCTGTTTCTCTCTCTCTCTCTCCCTCTCTCCTTCTCCCTCTGCTTCCCTCTCCTTCCCTCTCTCTCATCTCCCTTTCCCTGTCTCCCCCTCCCTCCCTCTCTTATCTCTGTCTCTCCCCCCTCTCACTCCCCTCCTCTCTTTCTCTCTCTCTCCCTGTCTCCCCTTCCCTCCCTCTCTTCTCTCTGTCTCTCTCTCTACCCTCCCTCTCATTCCCTCTCTCTCCATCTCCCTCTCCCTGTCTCCCCCTCCCTCCCTCTCTTATCTCTGTCTCTCCCCCTCTTTCACTCCCTTCCTCTCTTTCTCTCTCTCTCCCTGTCTCCCCTTCCCTCCCTCTCTTCTCTCTGTCTCTCTCTCTCCCTCCCTCTCCTTCCCTCTCTCTCCCTCTTCCTCTCCCTGTCTCCCCCTCCCTCCCTCTCTTCTGTCTGTCTCTCCCTCTCTCTCTCTCCCTCCCTCTCCTTCTCTGTCTTTCCCTCTCCCTCTGCCTATCTCCCCCTCCCTCCCTCTCTGTCTCTATCTCTCCCTCTCTTCTTCCCCCTCCCTCTCCTTCCCTCCCTCTCCCTCTCCCTCTCCATCTCCCCTTCCCTCCCTCCCTCTCTTCTCTCTCTCTCATTTTCTTTTTAAACCAAAGGACACTTTTTTACTTTTCTCCAGCGAGGCAGAAGGTTCCCAAGCATTATGTATGCTTCCCAGCTGTGCCAAAGGCAATGTCATCGAATCCAAGCCTGTTCCTTTGGAGTGGCTGCAGCAGACAAGCTGTCCCTACTCCTCCCATCCTCGGAGGGAAACTTAACTCTGGGCCCAAGTGGAATACTTGTTCTCTCAGAAAACATACCATTCTGAGCCCAGAAGAAACCTAGTAATGACTCAACTAACCCATGGGGAATAGACCCAGAAATCAGTGCCATGTAATGAAAAGAGACCGGCTCTCTGTCAGATGGCAGCCGTGTGATTAGATTCTGCACCGTCCCTGAGGACCCTTGCCTGTCCCTATAATCCTCCAGAAGTTCCCACACCTCAGTCTGAGTCTATAGCTCTGCAGCCCGTGGCTACGCCTCGTGGCCACGGAGCCAGGAAGCCATTGTACGCTCACGTGACCTGCAAAGGCAACTTTCACTTAAGCCTTGGAATCGGAGGACTGGACTCGGGGAGTCTAAGATTTATGATTGACACATGTCCTTGTCCATTTGTGGTTTAGCTGGTGCATTTCTTGGGGGCAAAGAACCAACAGATCCAAGAAAGCTGAATGACTGGGTAAGGGTATGGATGCAGGGAATGATATGGATCTGAAATAAGAATCTTTTCTAAATTTCACAGATTGATCAAGTCAAAATATTCCATTAATATCGATTATATACTATTAAAGAATGACAGTGGTTTCAAATTTTTCATTTTTCTTTCTTTCTTCAGAGATAAAGAGTGTGCAAGGCTGGTGGGGGGCTGAGTAGAGGGAGAGGGAGAGGAAAAAATCTTAAGCAGACTCTGCACTGAGCACGAAGCCCAACATGGGGCTCGATCTCATAAGGCGGAGATCATGACCTGAGCTGAAATCGAGAGTTGGACACCTACCTAACTAAGTCACCCAGGCACCCCTCGCCAATCTCTTTCTAAAACGAACAAAAAGCAAATGTTACTGAAGCTCAAAGCATGAAAACTGATCATCTGTCCATGGCTGCCATGTTACGTTTCTCCAGAAAAAGGAACTAGTACAGGGAAGAGTAGAACAAACCATAGGAATCATCTAGAGCAGTCAGTGCTGTCCAATAGTAACGTAACATGAGCCACATACATCATTTGAAATTTTCTAGTGATCCCATTCAAATGGTAAAAAATACGTTAAGTGAATTTAATAATACATTTTATTTACCCCAATGTCTCTACATATTGTTACTTTAACATGTAATCAATATTTAAAAAGTATTAATGAGATAGTCTAATTGTTTTTTGTTTTTGTTTTAAAGCCTTTTCGTTTTCTGTTTGTTTGTTTAGAGGGAGAGAGAGGCAGAGGGAGAGGGTGAGAGAGAATCTCAAGCAGGCTCCACACCCAGTATGGCGCCCAACCTGGGGCTCGATCTCACCACCCTGAGGTCATGACCTGAGCCAAAACCAAGAGTCAGACGCGTAATCAACTAAGCCATCCAGGCGCCCCTTTTCTACCATCTTTAACATCCAGTGTGTACTTTATGTTTGCAGCACATCTCAGTCTAGATGCGAACTTTTCAGCCACTGCAAGAAACTGCAGTCCTTCTGAAACAATTTTGTTTAATGGAAAAAATATTTTACACATCTTCGATTTATTTTAAAATTTCAATTTAAACTATGTAAAAGGAATCAGTTGAGTACAAACAGTTCCTGTCACTCTAGCCACATGTCAAGTGCTCAGTGGGAGTTTCTCTTCCACTTGATGGTACATGAGAGAAATTCAGATGCTTTAGTCTGAAGGGACAGTGGCTGAGAGGATCTGTGTTTGATGTTCTGAGAAGGTGAACAATGACTCATGCTACGAATCCTGAGATGTCTTGACAAGAGGAATCCTTTAAATGTTGAAAGAGAGAGTTTTAAGAAAAAATAGAGGAAGGCAGCTTTACCTCCAGGCAGGAAGCCCTCACCTCCTCAGCTTGCTCCAGGCAGGTGGAAAACAAGCAGGTTCCACACAAGAGTAAGGGATCACGGGTCTGTGAGTACACTGCGGGAAAGCTGGACTGGCTGAGCGTACATCTTCTGTTTCGGAAGCTGTTCGAGAAGGACAGGACCTGCCTGGTGAACAACGTGAGGGCAGAGCTAGATGTGCATGAGGAAGAGAAGGCCAGGGAGGCTTAGTCACTCACTCTCCTCAGGAAGGACCCCCTTGGGGCCACTTGGGTTCCTGGGTCTTTGACTGTAGACTGTAGACTGTGTCTTCCCCACAACCTTTTCTGTCCTGTGCTTACTGCCAGCATTTGGAAAGTTGTCCGGAGACCATCAAAGGCCGAAACTCTAGGGACTTGAAAACTCATGATCTCACCTCTGGGCCTTTTTTCTCCACTTCCAAACTTTGTAAACACAGCTGGAATTCCCGTACCGTCTTGGGGAAATGATCAGAGGGATCTTTTAGTCTCTCTACAGTTTAACTTCCAGGCTGGGGCATAGTGCTGGGCAAGACCAGTTGGGATGTTGGGAGAAGGAACCAGGCAAACAACCCCCTTCATGACAGAGGCCGGTCATCATTGGTGATGGGATGCACATTGTTGTGATACTTTGATGTAAGACACAGTTGGTCCAAGCTTTCAGAAGTATCTGCAAACCTATGCTCTGTTCTTCCTGATGTCTAATATTCAAATGGGAATCTTGCTCCTCCATCCGCTTCCTTCTAGTTATATCGGCAGGAAGAGGATGCAGGTGAAAGAGCCTGAGAAAGCAGTGCCCAACGTGGGAAATCTGGTCGAAGCCGACTACTCCTATTGGACGCTGGGCTACGTCATCTCTCTGGAAGGAGCACAGAAGCTGGTTGGAGCCGATCCCTTTGGGAAGATGCTGCCAGTGGACGAGTTCCTGCCAATCATGTACAACAAGCATCCCGTGTGAGTCCCCCTGACTGCCCGCCCGCCGAGGGCACGCCCCGCCCAGATACCGTGCTCCTCGGTTTCTCGGTAGTGCGTGTATTTTCTAAGGCTGTACTGCTTTTCTAAATGATCTTTCCATAATCACGACTCAGAGAGGCCGACTGCAGTGACCGTCCCTCTGTACAGAAGGGAAAGCCGAGGCTGAAATGGTGAGTCTTGCGTGTCCTCTGTAATATCCAGCGAGTAGTGTATCTGGACATAATGTGCTTGGTGCCCTCCTTGATTTCGATCTTCTTATTTCCATAAACTCATCCACCTGAAAGTGAAGGTCATCTTCCTGAGCACCTTCAAGTTTTCAGTTCGTTTCTCAGTCCACTGTGTGTACTTATTGGCCAAGCAGGGGTTCTCTCCTGGCAGAGCTCACAGTCTGGTTGGGAATTCAGACTCACGAATGGTCCTTGTGATGTACAGTGAGACCTGCAATCACAGAGGTGCGTTAGAGGCCTGGGGAGGGGGCAGGTGGCCCCTGAGCGGGGTGTCTATGGAGGAAAGCAGGTGACGCTCAGGGTTCCCCTAACGCAGGGTCTTACTCTGACCTAGCGTTGTGTGAAGGGTGTGGAGATGGGTGGTGCACCTGTCAGTCTCCCCAGTAATCTGTGAGCCCATTGAGACAGGAACAGTCTCACATCCCTGTGTCCTGAGAACGTAGTGTACTCTACCCATAATAGCTGCTCCGTCAATGAGTCCTAAGTTCATTAGTGGAGCAGGAGACCAGGTTCTAACCTCGGCTCCTTCTCTCAGTTGCCAGGTGATCTTACTAGCTGGGCTTCATTTTAGTGGTTGAGAATGCCCGTCCTGCATCTGGCTCATTTTGTCTCCTGTCTTCAGTAAAGATGGATCTCCTCACCCTCTTTGATACAGCTGACTTTATATCCGTGTCCTTCAGGAACACGGAGGTCAACCATCATCCCTGTAACAGAAAGGAAACTAACACCTACGGTGCACTGCCTGAGCCAGGAGCCACGCAAATGTCACCTCACGTGATCTGCACAGGAGCCCCGGGGGGAGGCCGAGTCGTCCTCCCCTTTACACTCACGGGGAGCTGGGATGCAAAGCCAAGTTGGCGTGCCTCCAAGCCTACACCGTGTGACTTACCCCACCACTGCTGTTCAGATCTGAACTAATTTATTAACCCAAGAACAGGGCGTCTTCCACAAAGTGATCACATTTATTTATCATGATGGTCCAACAGAGCTTAATTCTTAGTTTTTAGAGTAAGACCTGAAATTCATCTTTAAAACAAGTCCAACAAGAGACGACAGAAATACCCTTACGTTTCTCCTTGTGTGTTTATTTAGATCATCTGAAAGCTTTTAAAGAAACTTTTATTGTGTTTGTAGACTAAACTTTTCCCCAAAGGACACAACTTTAAAAAATCATCAGAGGCTTCCATGACAATGTGAGAGGTGACCAGCAGGGCCCCTCTGCTCTTTTCCCCCTGTTCACTAGATGGCCTATCCCCTCACGCACCCATACTCCTCTTGTTTGCAGAGCTGAGTACAAGGAGTATTATGAATCCAGGGACCTGAAGGCCTTCTCCGTGGAACCCTTGCTCATCTACCCCACACACTACACGGGCCAGCCGGGGTATCTGAGTGACACAGAGACCTCGACCATCTGGGACAATGAGACAGTGGCCACCGACTGGGACAGGACCCATTCCTGGAAGTCCCGGAAGCAAAGTCACATCCACCGCAATGCCAAGAACACAGAGGCCTTGCCGTCGCCAACCTCCCTGGACGCTGTGCCTTCGAGGGATGAGCTATGAAGTCTCTGGGCGGATTCACCACCCTTGATTTTTCTAACGGGCTATTCATCTGTTTGCTCCAGTTTCTTTTAGTGGTCACAGTCATCTCACCAAAGTGGTCTACTGTGATTGAGCAAAATTACTATATTCCTGACAGGGGAGGATAAGAGGGAAACTTAACCCAAATTTCCTAGGATGGCTAGAAGATAGGCTTTATGGCAACCATTGAGATGAACTTCAACCCAGATACCTAGCCCTTCAGTGTATTATCCGTATGATACTGCTTCCTACATTAAGGATGAACAGTACGGCCCAGAGACGCATCCCTGAAAAAGGCAGTCACATCAGTAAATGGGCAGGCAAGGAGCCGAGCCAACTGGACTACATCCGCTGGTCTCGTGGGTCCATTTTACATCATAGGTGTGACCTTGAAAACTTGTGTATGTAACAAGTTTGTGAGGGAGGAGGGTCAAATCATTTAAAATCAAATTAATTGAACTTTGGTTTAAAGGAATTCTCTCATGAGCCAAAGGGAGCTGTTCATCCTAGTCCTTGTTATCCAATAGCGATGGGTATTTGGGTCTGTCTGAGACTTGGCCTTTGACTATCATGGCGGTTGAAGCTCTCCTAAAGAGGCGTCACGTTTGCCATGTGGGTAGAGTTTAGTAGCTATTTGAAAGTTTGTGTAGATATTTGAGGAAAAAAGAACTCAGTCTTTGGCCTTTTATTGTGGTCACTTCAGTTAGGATGCTCTATTTATGAAGATAAATTTAATATATAAGGGGTTCGGGCTGGTGTCTGACTTCTGTCCCAGGGGACCCTGTGCTGCTGCGACAGGTCACACTCACCCTCCACGCCTGAGCCTGGGAACAAATTGTGAGTGTGAGTTTTATGAGTCACTGTCAAGAGGCAGAGCACATTTTCAAGCCAGCAACTGTCCTTGCCTGGGTTTTTCGTTCTATTTTGAATTATTTATTCTACAAAATGTGGGGAAGATATCTGTAAGATAAGGCAGAGAAACAGATTTTTCAAGCTTTCATAGCACCCTGGGGAGTAGTGAGTGTGCGGTCTGGTTCTCCTGCATTTCCCAGCCTGGCTCTTGCACGAAGGCCTGTGGAGTGGGAGATTCTCACCATCTGGAAACAAATGCTTTTCCATTTCAGATGACAGACCTCGGTCAGAAACAATGGGCCGGTCCACTGAGTTAGGCCAACAACCAGGGAAGCTCTCAGAGTCAGCGTCCTGGGCAGATGACCTCCCTGCTTTCCTCATAGATTGACTTTCTGGAAAGGGCAGTGTGCGGCTACATAACCCCTGCCAATTCCACAATCTGTGTTCCTCAGATATCTCGTGATGGTTTGCCTCAGGTTTGTGTTCGCCCGCCCGCAAGCAGTAAGAATTTGCTTCCAGAAATACCCTCCCCCCACACTCCTCTCTGAGCTTCACGCTTTGGAGCAGAGCCCATGGGCAGGGCTGCTGCGTGAACCCAGCTTCGTGCTCGCTGGCGAGGCCCCCAGGCTGCGGGACAACACGGCTGCTCGCCTTCCACAGAATGGCCTCCTTCTTGACTTACTGTCGACACTCTCCCTTGCTGACTAGTAAGCAAGGAGGCTGAGGAAGGGGATCTCGGCCGACTTCAGTTTTTACTGCTTAGACATACCTGTCAGAGCCTGACTCTTTTTTTTCTAGAAAAACAGAAAGAGCATCTGGGGAGCTAGTGAAAAACGCTTCGGTGATCTCTAAGGTTTCCTTGGGTATTTTGTTTGCATATTTGAGTGCGTGCAAGTGTGCCTGACTTTCACGATATATTTTTTTTAATAGCGTGGGATGTGGTCGGGAGATTGGGAGTGGAGAAAGACTGAGTTGACTTTTGCGTGGTTTTGTTTAATGGAGAACATTGTTTTTTTCCTTTTGCTGTCAGCTGGTCTGACGGGTTTATGAATTCTCGTTCTTAAAAGATATTGGTCTGAAATTCTAGAATTTTAGATTAGGACTGTTCTACTGTGAATAAAGTTCTGGCTCTGTTCGCCCAGCCTTTGCTTCCGCCTGCTCAGGGCCGGGATCCCAAGCAGCGCTCTTTTGCTGAGAACGTGGTGCTCAGCACACCGCATCTGTTTTCAAAAAGTCGTCTCTTCAACAATCCAGGGGTTCCTTGACCTCGTTATTCTTCCTTCCTCCCCTCTTGTCTTAAGTCAAGACATTTGACCTTTGCAGCATCAGAGGGCTTTGCCTGGGCCATGGCACCTGCTCTTTGCCTCTGGAAGTTAAACCCCGTCTGGAATTCCGATCTGGATCCCTGTCTGGATCTCCGGATCCAACGTGGGAACTTCTGGACGACGAGCCAGACTTCAGCAGTGCTGGTGCTGCTGAGTGTGGACCGAGGACCTACGATTTGCAGAGGACACACCGCATGGGCCCTGCTTTGGGTTCCCTGGGGCCTGCTGCAGGAACTCCAGAGGACGAGAAAGAGCCGGCATCCCAGCATCCTACACTGTCTATCGTGCTGTGTCATTTCAGGGAGGGGAAATGATAAACTACTTGCCTTCTAGAAATCTTTGTGAAAAATTAAAAAAAAAAAAAAAAAGCTCCACACTGTGATTGTTCACTGGTTCTTCCAACACTGACCCATGGCCTAACACTGCTAGAACTTCCCAATCTGCACTGGACCAGGGATATCAGAGGCCAGAGATGACCATCAGTGCTGCTCACCCCCACGGCTACAAGGAAAGAGGGTCACTGACCTTCCTGTCCGGTGGGAGTTGTTTTAGACTGCTGCAGAGATGGGGAAGAAGAAAAATTGTCTAGGCTACAGAAAGACAGGAGTCCCCTGGTGGGAAGGTGGGAAGGGAGGGCCCATCTTGTACTTTTATGCTATAGGTCAGTCTAACCATTCATTGAAAGATACCGGCTTATCCAAGGCCAAAGAACTTTATCCTGGGGGAAAAAAAGAGAGAGAGAATCTATGTTGGCCTCTGTGACCCCTCAAATTTCAGACCAAGCTTCCCCCAAACCAGGTGTGAGCACTGCCTTGTTTCAGGCCCTGTTCTGGGCACTAAGACGCTCAGAGGACGAGGAAAGATCCCTACTGCTGGGGGGTCCACAGTCCAGTGGAGCGGCCACGCAAGCAGGAAGGCTTTATTTCAGAGGCAGGAACAAAATTGTAGGACCTCAGAGAACCCGGGTCTGCCGAGGAAGACTGTTGGGACAGCTTTGCTGGGAAGGTGGTCAGGAAGGTGACAGTCGTGCTGGTTGTGGGGGCATGAATGGGCATTTAAAGAAGGAGGAGGATTGGGTCTGGTGGGTGGGGACGCTTTCTAGGCACTGCGAAGGTGTGGGGCTGGGAAGGGGCCTGCTGGGGAGTATTGGGGGGCTGGAGGTTCTGAGAAGTCGGGTTTGTGTTGGGGCTGGTGACAGGAAACAAGATTGAGACCCAATCACGACGGCAAGGTAAGTCAGCTACCTTCCGTCCCTGGGTTATCATCTGTCATGAGTACAGAGGCCATTGTTTCTGGGGGAATTCTAAGTTTGGTTGCTTTCCTGAGAGACAGTGCAGAGGTTTCCAGGAAAACATTGGTGTCTAAAACAAGAGAAGTTCCCATTCAGCTACAAACTTGGGTAACTTTTCCCTTACGATGAAATAAAGTGTAAAACAAAGGTGAGTCCTCCCAAGAGGCTCCTACAATGTGATTTTGAGACATTCTCCCCAAGTAAACAGAGTGGTAGACAAATGATCCAGAAGTGATGTCTGTGAATGGAGCGCCTCGGTGGCTCGGTCATTCGAGCACCCGACTGTTGTTCTCAGCTCAGTTTTTGATCTCATGGTTGTGAGTTCGAGCCCCACGTCGGGCTCTGTGCTGGGTGTGGAGCCTACTTTAAAAAAAAAGAAAAAGTGATATCCATGATTGACAAGAAATCATCTCACTGAGGAGTTAAGTAATGACAAAGTGAAAGTCAAAATGAGGCTGGTCATTCGATAAAAAAATAGGGTGTCATGGGTGACAAGAAACAAAGAACAGGCAGCCTTGGAAATAATCATTATGTCCATGTTTTATGTTTTGGGGTGAGGTTTATTATTTTAGAGAGAACCCTCCCTCCCGGGCCGTTCTGATTAAATGCGGCCGCGGGAGGAGGGCCAGGAGAGGGCAGTGGCACGTGAGGGAGTCTGTGCCCAGGCTGATGGCAGCCTTGAGTCAATGCAGGGCAGTGAGACGGGGTTGAAGAGTCTGACGTGTGGAGGCCAGGAAGTCCTTTCTGGCTGGTTGGAAAAGAGAGAAGTCACGATGGCGGGTTTAGTGCACTGCATCATAGTAGATGACACAGAAAATGGTGCCTCCTCTTATCAAGAGCACAGAGTAAGAGGATGTGGCTTGAACCACAGCATGAAGAGTTTAGGCGAACTTTCAGGAAGAATTTATTGACAGAATTATTCAGCACTAAATGGGATTCCAAGGCAATTGATTCCATTAAAATGTGTGGTTGGGCAGGAGAATGGCTTCCTTCTCCTCTGTAAATTTACCTAAAATGGCCTGTTATTTTCCACCCGTAGATGTATTAATTCTTGCGATGATCTTTGCTCAGGTCACTTGGGTGACACCAGCTGAGCTGTACCGGCCCAAAGCCATCCTCCCATCTGCCCACAAAAGGGGTGGAAAGAATGAAGAATGGCCTCTGAGCATTGGTTATGCCTTTATTTTTAACCTGCCGAGTCTATTTTTATGCCCCTCCCTGACGTTTCTTCAGCTTGGCTGCCTCTGGAATGGGTGTTTTCATAAAATCTCACGTTGGAGCAATTCTGGGGCCAGCTTCGTGGCCCCCACTGGTCCAGAGGGGGCACCTCTGCTGTTTCCTGTTCTGGGGGAGGCTGGACAAACATCTGGGCTCTTGCTCACAGGGGAACTTGATTTTCAGAGTGTAGTGGATAGCACTCTCGATCTGGTCTTCAGAAAAGCTTAGAAAATAATCGACGACAAAACGTCCTCTCCCAAAACAGAACTGGCGGTTTAGAGAAGACCCCCACCTCCCACCCCCAGCAGGAGTTGAGATGTCTGAGTGTCGGTGGTGTGATCTGCAGAGTCTTAGCTGCTTTGAAAACCACCGGCCCTGACATGAAGGGGCTATCATGGTTCAGACTGGGCCTAGGGAGGAAGCCCTGCGCAGAGGGGAGCGTGAGGGGACCCGGAATTTGAGGGGAGAGGGAAGAGGTGGCTTCCAGGCCATCGCACACAGAGCCCAGGAGAGAGGTGCGAGGACAGGGAGCAAGAGACCGAGGCCCCGCAGCAGAGAAAGTGAGGCTGGTGCACCTCCCCAAAAAGTAAGGAGAGACCCGGAGGGAAAAATCATACGGGGCCGGCTTAGAGCGGAGGTGGCAGCGCCCGGGGCTCACGGCCACGGAGGGGTCCCTGAGCTGAAGGGCCTGCAGAAGACGAGGCTGGATGCCCCCCCGGCCCCGCCCCGTGCCTGTGGAACAGCAGCACCTCCTCGTGCACTGAAGTCGTCCCTGACCAGGGCCCTGGGCACAGACAGCCCCTTCCCCGGAAGAGCACAGGGCCCAGGTGAGCACAGAGGAAGGAGGACGTGAGAAAACCGCCCCCCAACCCGCAGAAGGAATCCAGCGGAGGCCCTCACGGGAGTCCCGCCCGCTCTGTGTGGGGGCCGAGCTCTTTCCCGGGAGGGACCCTCAGCTCAGACTGGGCCGCTTCACACCGGCGGGTCGCTGTGCAGCCCGCGGCCGCCGGGAGGCCGCCATCATGGCCGCCGGGCCCGCCCGCCTCCGGGAGCCCCGGGCCGCGGCTGTGGAACGTGCTGCGGGCCCTGCGGCCCTCCCGCTCCGGAGTCAGCCTCCCCCCAGCGCGGCCGCCGCCGAGGCTTTCCCAGGGCGCCTCCACACACTTCCCACACCCCACCTCTGGGGCCGTGCCCATCAGCACGGCGAGGGGGCTCACCCCCGGGGGGAGGTTGAAGGGCTTCGGGGAAGACGGGGCTCCCTTGGCCAGAAGCTTCCGGAGAAGAGCGGCCGCTAACTCTTCCAGTATGTGACGAAGCCAAAAGTGCTCTCTCTGCCTGCGCGGTGCAATTTACTGCTACACGAACCTCACGCCTGTATTACCCATCCCTACCTTTCGGATGAGACAATAGCTAAATGAAGTGACTTAGGTAAGGTTGTCAGTGGCCTGGGACCCACTCTCTCCCGCTCCATGCGAAGCTTCCTGTGCATAGTCTGTCCTCGTTCTTTTCTCGCTAACATCTAACGTTTCCATCGCTGTCTCTCTCTTTCTCACACAGAGTCCAATATACAGCGGAGCTGGCAGCACCAGCCCCAGACCTGTGATTACTAGCTGATCAAACCCGATTCCTTGGTGACATTTTGCTGGAGGCTTGGGTGTCAGATATTGTATAAATGATCACAAATATATGTCTGGGGGCGAGCTAATGGTCTCAGGTAGAATGCTTCTCTCATTTTGAAAATGGTGCCTTGATTCTCTTTTTTTAAATGGCTGCAGCAATCCAGAAAGTTTATATACTTTTTTTAAAAAAATTGATTTACTGGTACACTTTGTGTAAGAAATTGGAACTGTACCATAAACTGTTGCTTTGGGATTAAACAATGGTGGGAACAAAAATGATTGCTTCTAAGAAGCCTGAGATAAAGTACTTGGGTACTGATAACTGGCTGACGGAGAGGCTGAGCCCGGTGCCAGTGCTCCTGGATGGCACCCAAGCCCTGGTCACACCCTCTCCTCCTTTAACTCCTCATCCAGTTAGTCCTTTTTGCAGGAGACTTTTCCCCTGCATACACCCCACCCTCAATTGTGTGTGGGGGCGGGGGGCAAGTTCATGGATCAGAAATGGATTCCTATCCTAGCTGGGGACATAACTCAGTGTAATCCTAATCCTTATGGCTTTGCTTCCGCATCTGTGAGATGGAATAATGCCCAGGAAAACAGGTAGCAACGCTCTGAGCAGCAGCAGGACATCCCTCGGAGACTCTAAAGAAACAACCAGATACCCATTGAACCAAGACAGCTTGTCTGAATTCTCATCAGAAGGCTGGGGATGGAGCCACCGGACTCCAGGCATTCTCGTGCATTCCATGAGGCTAGGGAGGAATATCTGTCAAGAGAGCCTCCTGCAGTCGGTGCGCAGCCCAGTGGACATGCACACAGTGGGGTTCTGATAATTCAGAGCTTTGCCCCTAACTTTGGGCCACTGACTTGATGGCTCTGGGCCTCGGCCCCCATATCTGTAATCTGAGGAGATTGCATTTGTAAACCGGCTTCCAACTCTTAAGGAAATGTGAAATTCACTGGATTCCTCAAACTGTTAGATAAGTGAATTGCTTCCCCAGTTTTCCGGGTAGGGATCCTGAGAAACCACACCAAATCCTGATTTCAAAATCTGAGCCTACGAGAATTAAATTTGCCTGACTTCAATTGCATCCCACGGTTTATGTGTAAACACTTTACATTTCCTAGATTTTTCTTTTAAATTGACATACAGCTACATCTATAAAGTGGCTCCTAGTTTAGTCAAAGTAGGGACCACAATTAGAAGCATGTAAATTGGTGGTCGCTGCAGCTAAAAGCTAAACATGAATTTTCTAAGTCCATTTCTGGACAAAATTAAATGATGCTTTCTGGTATTTTCTCCTTTGAGCACCTCTCTTTTGTCACCCCCTTTGCTCTATTCAGCCCCATCTCAAGTCCTCGCTGCCATGTGTTCCAAACACAGACGTGTTTGTTACCTGAGGAAAGAAGAACAAATCCATGCGCCCTACTAAGGACACACAAGTCCGCCGTGGCAGAGACGGCTAATGCTCCCCAACTCCTCCAGGTGATTCTCCCACATCTCCCCCACACCCCCGCGTTTAGATCGGGGGCCATGGCTGCCTGTGGACTGTGAGTGGAAGTGGCACCGTGACCGTGGTCTGGGGCAGTTAGGGACGGTGGGAGTTCCCTCCACCATCACTGTGACTTGAAGACTTTGAAAGTCCCAAGAAGGAAGAGCTGCAAGATGGACGCTGCCCGGGTCCCGGAGCCACGGCGAGGGCAGAGTCCCCAAGAAGAGCTGCCCGATTTGCGTTATACCATGACATGACGAAACATGAAACTGTCTCAAGTTACTGAGGCTTCATGGTTTGCTACTTCAGCTCATCCAAACATAGCCTAACCCATCCCTTCCAGAAGTACTTCATTCTCAGAGAGATTCTAGGGAGAACAGCCATGCAAAACGTGATGGAAATAACTTCTCATCCTGGAACTGGGGATGCCTGCTCTAACCAGTGCCACCGAAGAGCGTCTGTAGAACAAGAGGATTGGCATCAGGGAACCTTCCTGATACCACGGGTATCAGGGATGGAGCAACCCTGTCTTCCTCCTCATGGTCTTGTGCTGCGGGATGGATTTGAAAAGGCTCCAAAGAAGGAAGTTTTAAGACACTATTTCTTTGGGCAGAGAGTAACCAAGCCCAGCTTCTAGAGAGAGACAAAACAAGGGTACCAGTTTTCTAGCATGATCTTGAAAAAATAGTCACCTAGTGCCAGAGGTAGAAATCCCATTCCTTTTTCCTGTCCCACCCCATATTGTCAATGATTAAAGCGCCTACTTGGCTCTCTTCAAAATCCCACAAGGGCCCAGATAATTTGATAATTTTGATCCATTTAAGAATCCAGTAGACAGTAATTCTAGAAACTTTTTGGAAATATGAAATGATAATAATGTGCCTCTGTTAGGTGAAGCCGGCCTAGTTCTGAGTGTGTTTTGGGAAAACCTTCTTTCCTCCTTTCCGAGATGCCCTCCTGGCTTCCAGAGCACCATGGGCAGTTTTAAGAATTACACAGTTGGTAGCAAGGGCAGATCAGGGGAAAGGCTGTCGGAAAGGAGGCAGAGTACTAACCTGGACCCTAACTCTAAGTTCAGGGGTTTTTTAAGGGTCCCCGACCACATGACCCCTAAGAGGACAGCTCTGGCAAGACATCATCTCGGATTGCAGTTTCCCAAGCATGTCACACTCTCCCCCAAATGCTCATGACATCACCAGTGGAAAGGATCCCCTCCGAACTCTGCCACTGGCTTCCCCTCTGCTCCCTCCAGCCAAGGCACAGTGGGCTTCCAACAAGCTTACGGACACCTCTGGATCCCAGAACCACCCGATGAGTACTCCGGATACGAACCCAGAACCACCTGAGGAATACTCCAGATACAATCCCTTTGGGTCTGGCAGCACATGCCAACCAAGTCCCAAACCAGTTTATTAGTTTAACCAAAAGGTAAACAGATGATGGAGAGGCAGAAAGACAAGCATGCGAGCGGCTGAAAGCAGCACCCGGCTGTCCACCAGGAAACAAACTTAAGACATTGAAAGTGGCATTAAATAAATGAGGCTATGTTTTATCTACTTGGAATTTCCATTGTCTTTAAAAAAGGAAAATATATATATATGTATATTTTACATTGCAGTATATAAATCTAGACTCTGCATGTACAGTACAAGACATAGGGCGAGCACACGGGCGCGACACACAGGTCTTTGCAGCCACACCCTAAACCAGGCCAACGGTCCTATATTTTGTGACCTGCAAACCAAGAAATTCAGGCTGAGGCTACATTTACTTCAGTCTCCACGATGTCTAGCACCCTGGCCATCTCTCCTCCAAGCACAGAAGCACAAATCGGACGAGCCTTGCAAACTGAAGAAAGTGCTTTTCGACCAGTTGAAACCCAGTCGGTCCTCCGACGCACAGTCCGCTCTCCTAGAGAGACCTAAGGGACATGTGAGGCCTTCCTGGCTGATTCTTTGGTCCGCTGCCACACATCTCTAAACTTTCCCTGGTGTTTCTTGCAGATTTCATACGGCTATTTACATGACATAAATCTCACATAACCTTTAGGAGCTGTCTTAACAGGATTAGGAAAAAGGAAAAAACAAAAAGCTTCGTGTTACAATCCATACTTCATAGCTGGGTTGGTTCTTTTTATTTTTGGAATAAAAACTGGTATTTTGAGAATTTTTTTTTCTTAAAAAGGACATTTTGAAAGTGCTTCTTACACATGTCGATATCCCACATTATGGCTTTTTAGTTCAAACCCCAGCACAGCTCAGATTTGGAAGGGAGAGGGTGATGGTGTTCTTAGAGACAAAAATGTCACTTAACAGTAACACTGTGACAGCAAGTGTGGGGACCTGGAAAAAAAAGGTCATTGATTCCATCTGGAAGAAATGTACCTCATTAGAAACGATTTAGATGATATACGTGGCCCCATTTCTTTCCCCGTGACTAGGCCCAATAATGCTATGAGAGTTAGTAAGTAAAACAGGACGCTGCTACCAGCAGGGAACATCTTCCGACGGGCTATCAACAAAGCACTCGCTCTTCGGAATCTTTCACAGGCTCACAATGGTCAAAGAGAGTCCATCGCAGTAGGAATTTCTACACCTGAGGAACAAATTGCACGTAACAGAGAGGTACTACGATCCAGATGGCGAAAGACTCCAGACATACAAGTTTACATGCAGAAGAAGGTGATCAGAAATGGCAACGAAGTAGTGGCATTCCAAGACAGGTAAGAGTCCAAACGGGTCACCACTCTTTTGTGCTTTCTCTTCCGGCTGAGAAGTTACCAAAGAGCATGGCTACCTGTGCAGTAATGACTGTGATCTGTTTGTCGGGGGATGGGGTGGGGGAGGACAGAAACACAATGCCAGAAATCAAAACGGGCTTGTGTTGACTCCAGAGGTGTCATGATGGCTGGACCGGTGGGGCAGATGGGCCTCCGAGGCTCCTCGTCGCCCTCGCTCCCTGGGGTCGCAGAAAGTGGCAGAGGCACGCAGAGGTCAAAAGCCACTGGCTCATCCAAACCCTTTCCCAAGTGGCCTTTCATTCAGCCGTGGCCGTCCCGGCCTCTGCAGCTCAGACGTTCTGATGGCACTTGATGGAGAAGGGAATTCTCTCCCTTTATAAAAATGGTTTGGACTTCTTATAATACTGGCACAAAGGACACTCTGTATTCGTAGGATTGACTCCATTTACTTGGAAGGTATGAGACTCGGTTTTCAGTTCTTTCTATTTCCCTGTAAAAAGTGACCTCAACTTCCCAGGCCATTGTGCAAATTCATTTTTCCATAGTCCAGAATATCCCGTAAGTCCCTCATATATTTATATATATATATATATATACACATACATACCTAATATGTGTACATATATATATATATTTATAAAAGTGGATAATTTTGCATTTCAGCTTCAAATAGGTCAAAGAGAATCATTGTCAAACTCATCTCCGATTTCCCCACAGAGCCGATCATAGCGCCTCGCACACCAGAGGTATTCAGTAAGTATCTGTTGACTTTGCCAATGATCCTTAACACTGGATGGTCGTTGCAGTCACCGCGGCCTGTTCTCAGCCCCACTCTGCCTTTGCCAAGCCAGGGGCCACCGGACCCTCCCTTCAGAGGGTGATTTTGCTGTGCCTGTTGCTCCAGCAGCCCCGTTTAGCTGTCCTGGGCAACGTCAAGCTGGTCCGGCTACGCAATTTCACTTGTTCTTCCATGGAGTTCTTTTTGCGTAAAATGAAGTCAAAGTTCACTTGGCTGTTCATGGCATAAAAGACGTTGGCTGAGTCCGGGATCACGAGTTCTAAAAGAGATCAGGAGAGAGAAGGCAGTCAGCTGGCGTAGGTTGGCCCAGCACTGTCCGTGTCAGGTGGAGATTTTGCCCAGCCACAAGGCAGGGACTATGGCCCTGTGTCCCCAGGATGTGACCAGAACCAGGCAATGACTTACCACCCCCAAAATTGGCATGCCGGACTCCTCAATCCCAATTTTAAAAAATGAAGTACAAATACGACCTTAGAAATTTGACCCACGGATTCAGTGTTCAACTGCAGACTATATTAGCTAGAAGAAAGAGCAGTAGGAAACAAAGGCCAAGCGATGTGAGATGACACTCCCAGGATCGCAGCCAGTCAACAGCACAGCTGGGACTCCTACCCAGGTGTTTTCTACTCCAGAATGCAGCCTTTCTCACATACAGAGAGAATCCAATAACATGAGGGAGAAAAGAAAAATCTACAGGTTTTTCCAGAATTCTCTACCTGGAATATTGAAATATTTTTTGAAGTCATCCCAAATCAAACCGGTTTAATACTAAACAGCATCCAAATAAGATAGGGTATATCTGTTCACATTTAAACTGTATCTACTTAGTGATTCCCGACCAGATAGCCGCAATTTCTCAACAAGGACAATTCCAAGTATAAGATGAAATCATCAAGCAAAGTTATTTTAGTTAGTCTTTACTTTTAAAAGAAGGCATATACTATTTAGCGCTCAGGGGTAATGGGTATCTAAGAAAACCAAACGGGGAATAAAAGAGGTAAGATGGACAAGTCTGTGCTGGCGGCCGTGGAGCCGGGGAGGCCATCAGCAGGAGCATCTGCTTGCAGATTCAGTGAGGCTGAAGGTAACTTCACACGTGGAAATTCTATAGTAAGACTGACGCCATCAGGTTCTAAGTGACTCTAGGACATTTTGCACAAATGTTCCATAAAGAATAACTCCCTTAAAGTGCCCCCCATGTCCTGCCCACATATTCCTGGGGCAGTCATAATGCACCTCACAGCTACACGTCACTTGGAACACCTCCAAAGTACTCGTGGGTACCTTAGTTCTTGTTATTCTCACAACCATCCTGTGATGTACGAAGATCTAGTAGGGTATTGCCTCCTTTTCACTGAGGACCCAGGCTGGAGGAGGTCAAGCAGCCCCCCTTAGGCCACCCAAGTGGTGAAGAAAGCTGGGCCCAGACTACCTCAGGGCTCCTGGTCTTTCAGACTCCACCGGCCTCACCGGTTGTGGGCAACATGGTCAAACTCAAGAGACTACGTTTTAGGCTTAGAATTTTAACTGTAACGACAATAAAAGATATAATGGACAGGGGTTTGCCTCAACTGAGGGTTCAGCTGAATGAATGAGAAAACCCCCAAGAGGTAATTGAAAAATAATTTCCTCAGAGGCTACAGCTTTTCATCTCTAGGAAAAGGTACAGCCACTCTTCTCTGGGCCCAAGATACCACCCTGGGTGATCTGTTGGCCAAATGGAGTGTGAGAGCTGCTCCCTTCTCTTATCCCCAACTTGCAGAATTCTTCTTTTCACGATGAGGGGGCTGCTTGCTGGTGAACAGCCCTGAGACGCTTGACACGGTTAGTATTGGGTCTGTCGGCAGATAGGGGTGGCCTCAGTCACCAACTGCACTTGGAAAGAGGTTTAGTGTGACTGAGTTTCCATGATGTGGCAGGGTCCAGAGGAGTCACCGACCAGACCTGTCTCCTCCTCTCAACAAATACAATCCCAATCCACACCAGCAAAAAACAGATACATTTCGGGTGAGTATTTTCCCGGCGTTTTCATAAAAGGAATTTCTGCGAACAGTGGGTTCCTGGGCATCCTGAAGTACGATCACCAGTTCTTTGCCTCAGTAACTGTGAAGTAAAGAGTCTTCAGATTCTAGGGGCACCTGGTGGCTCAGTGGGGTAAGCGTCTGCCTTCAGCTCAGGTCATGATCTCAAGTCGTGGGGTTGAGCCCCACGTGGGGCTCCCTGCTCAGCAGGGAGCCTGCTTCTCCCTCTCCCTCTGCTGGCTGCTCCCCCTGCTTGTGCTCTCTCTCTCAATTAAATAAAATCTTAAAAAAAAAAACCCACAAAAACATTGCATTCATTTTCTGACTTCTAAAACCGGGGTAACCTGCCACCAGAAGCGACACGTGCCCACCTTTGTCCTCCGAGATGACCTGCGCCAGCTCGTACTCCTCGGCTGGGTCTGAGTCCAGGTTGTGCTTCAGCATGGCCCTCTGGATCACGGCGGGGGTTTTGTCCTGGCTCGTCAACTGCAAAGACAACGGACGGGTCTCTAAGAGTTTCGCTTCATGTTTCCTGAAAGAGTTCTCTCGACCCTCCTATTCTTGCTGCTTTATGCCTTCTTGGGCAATGAGAAAAGGACCAGGAGCCAGAACTCCTGGGTTCCAGTTCTGGCTCCACCCTTAGTAGCCAAGTGATGACGGGCCCCTACTCTCTGTCACCTACTCTCTCAGGTCAAGTGTCCTCCCTTAGCACAACAGAACGTGGGCCTTGTCCCTCTCCTCCACAGCCGATGAGGTGCCAGTGTGGGGAAAAAGAGGAGGGTATGGTGAGACATGCACATTTTGGTCCTGGGCCAAAATAAGCCTTACCTGTGGGGCACCAGTTACAACCTGTGGGTTAGACATGGTCACAGTTCTGCACACTGACCATTTCAAAAGGCACAAATGACTCCATGAGCCAGCAGCAATCACGCTCCTAGGTATTTACCAAGAGAAATGAAAACCCGTGTCCACAAACGGACTCTTCCTACGGAAACGTTCCCAGCAGATTCGTTCATAATAGCCCCAAACCGAATCAACCCAAATCTCCCCCAACAGGGGACAACAGGGGAATGGACAAAGAGACTGTAACACGTTCCTGACAGAACCCAACTTGGCTGCTGTAAGAACTACAGATGCAACAATGTGGATGGATCTCAAAAGCATCACGCTGAGCAAAAAAAAAAAAAAAAAAGAGAGAGAGAGATACAAAAGATGACATGCCGCAGGAGTCTATTCTTTGAAAAACAGGCCAAACTCATCTGTGGTGTTAGAAAACTAACAACAACAAGCCTTAGCCTTCATTAAGGTTAAGGGGGAATTGATTGGAAGGGGGAAAGGGAATTTTGAGGGGGGATGAAAAATGTTCTTTATCTAGATAGATTTGGGGTGGGGGTTACACAGATACGATAGAACGAAATACGTAGGATCTGTGTATGTAATGGTATGTAAATTAGGCTTCAATAAAAATCAGCTTCTAAATGTTTAAAAATAATAAATCTAACATTTTGTAAGTGCAAGTAAAGGTTCTCCTCACCCCCAATTCTGACTTTCTCCCCTTGATCTCTGCACATCAGCCAACTATTTGGAGGGTGCTCAGGACAAGGGGGAAAGAGGCCTTTCATACCATCCCCTGAGTGATTTCTTTACATTAGAAAGAATGCAAAAGAAAACCCGAGAAAGAATGCAAAAGAAAACAAGATTATTGGTACTTAAAAATAAAAGCTGTTCCCGTCAGGAGGTAAGAGGAGAGAGAGAAAGGAGGAAAAGGAGGAAGAGGAGAAGAATAAGGTCCTCCAAGAAACTGTCATCGAGAGCCTGAAGATGACAGGGCCTAGATGTCTCCCTCGGGGGTCTGGAGCAGCAGCTGGGATCGTGATTCAATAAACAACATGCATTACAATGGGGTCCTTGTGAGCAACAAAGACCTTGTTCATTTGTCTATTACCCAAACATCCGGCATATTCGTTTCCAAGGGAGAAATAGATGCACACAAAATTCTGAAAGAGGAAATATGTGTTTTGATAGTCTAAAGAAAATACTCCCACAGCTGGATCAAACTGGACCGGAGCATAAAGCTAAAGAGAAAGGATCCCACTCCGGGGACGTAGGTCGGGCTAAGGTGATTAATATTAGGCTAAGTTGTCAACTTTAAACCTACCTAAGGAGAAAGCCAGGCTACCCTTAGCTTCTTGACCTTAAGCTTGCCCAGGTGTGTCCAAGCGAGGAGGGATGGCCACGGGCTTTCCCTGGGTGTCGACTGCTCTGTCCCATCAAAGGTACTGAGCGCAGTGAGTATCAACAGCTCATCGGGCCGCCTCTGGGGGGCGCGCGGAGCCGGCACCAGCACATAGAGATAAGGAGAGCCTCGTGTCTCATTTTAAGTGTCTAGAGGCCATATTAAAAAAGTATTTTTAGGAGGGAAATCAATTTTCATAATATATTTGATTTCATCTGATACATCCAAACTATTATTTCAGCATGTAATTCACACAAAAATTGCCGGTGAGAAATTCTTTCTTTTATACGAAGTCTTCAAACTCTGGTGTATATTTTACACTCAGGGCACATTTGGACTATTCCCATTTTACATGCTCCACGGCCACACGTGGCTCGCGGCTAGTGTGTGAACGGCGCAGTATCGAGTGACGCTGCGGTGTCACCTTCATGCACCTTAAATACAGAACGCAAGGAATTCCTGCACCTCTTCCCTGAGCTTTGCTTCTAACACCGCAAGTTCGTTTGGCCAATTTTTGAAAGGACAGACTCCTGTGGCATGTAATCCTTTGTCTGGTTTCTTTAGCTCAACGTGGTGTTTTCGAGCTCTGTCCCCACGGTTGCGCATGTCAGCCCTTCGTTTTCACGTCAGAGACACCGAAGAGTTACGAGGCAGGACTTGCTTCTCCGGTGAGCACGTGTAAGAGAAGCCATGTGAGGAAGCCCCACGGAGAACACAACAATACCATGGGTGACCTGGCTTCCCGGCGGTTCTCCCACCTCTCTCTCACTTCCTTGTGTGACCCTGTCCACCTAATGGGCTGGATGACTCCCTTCTAGCATTTGACCCCAGAACCAGCCTGGCACCAATGGGGTTTCTGCCCCTCTATTAGACAATGCCAGCTGGATGTCCCACCGGTCCCTCCAATTTCAGCGCCCTCAAACCCTCCCTCTCGGGTAGTTCATACCTCACTTGATAGGACCACCAACCATCAAGCTGTCTGGACAGCCCTCAGTTTTCCCTCTTCCTCATCCCCCACCATGGCAACATGAAGTTGATGACTAAACTAATGGATTCTACAATTCTACCTCACAACTATCTTTCAAAAACCCATCTTGTCTCCAGCCACATGACTGTCATTCAAGCCCTTACCACCTCCCACAGGGACTATGATAGCAGCTCCTTATCTCACTTCCTCGCCTCCAATCTACCCCCACACCCCAGCGCCATCTCCACAATGTCGGCTACTTTTTCCAGCGAACTAATCTGATCACAACTTAAAAGACTTCCACCAGACGCTATTGCCCGTAGGACATAAACTCCTTCATGAGGGCCACAGGCCCTTTACAATCTGGTCTGACCTCTACTAGAGAATTCGGTACATTTTCATAATGCTTTCTGATCTCCCTTTTGATTGTAAGTTCCTCAAAGACAGAAATGCCCCCCTCATCTCCCCATCCACAGAGCCCGGCCCCGTGACTAGCACACAACCAATGTTCAAGAAGTATTTTGTTGATTTGATGACTGACGTAGGAAAGCTTTCCTTTAGAATGTGAGCAGACAGCGAGTGCCTCCATATTACTTATGTCATATTCAGAGCTGAGCTTGTAAAGCACTCAGTGCGCCCCCCAAGAAGGCAAGAGATGAAGGTGAGGGAAAAAGAGGATTAGCCCCGGGATTCGCTGCAAAGGAGAACCTGCCCTCTAACATGCAACATGACCTAGAAATGGAGTCTCTTCCTGTAAGGACCACCCAAGGTCATTACCCAGAGAGGCTCTGAATGCACTCCAAAAAGCCTGCCATTCATTCCAAACATTTTCGAGATTGTGTCACAAGCACGGTTTTTACAAGAAGCACAAAAAGGTCAGTCTCATTTAATTTGTAAACATAGTTCCTCGTGGACTCAAACTGCACTTCCAGCCTGATCATTCACCTTCCTAGGTTTGATTCCAAATGATGAAAGGAGAAAAAAGGGCCAGCACGGAGCTGGCTGCTGAGAACGCATGGGAATTCATGCTAAACGCAGACACGTGATTCCCCAGCAAGACTTCGGGAAGGCCTGCCGGAGTGGCCCCTTCCCTGGAACACATTTCTACACTCACCCAAATTGATAGTTTGGAAAAAAAGCGACACTGACCGGGATGAGTAAGTTTTAGCAATTTTTAAGATGTGAAAATTATATCTTACGGGCACTACTGCTATGAAGATTTTTTAATATATAAACCCATTATCGGCGTCTACCCAGGGAGATCTGGACGCGGACTCACTTTGGGTGCATGCGCAAACATTGGCGGGGGGGTGTCCGAGCGCCTTACCATGATGCTCTTGTACATGTTCCCATTGTTGTCCTCGACACTGATGCGGATTATGCAGGTGTCTTCATTCTGTTGGTTGTAAACGGGAGGCAGCACTGTCGAGGTAATGGATGTCACAGAGACGGAGCGCTTGTGGACTTTAGGGTTGTTGTTGCAGGACGGTGGGGAGGAGAGGGGGTTCATTAAGGACGACATCCCTGAGGAAGTTGTGTCCATGGAATGGATAGAGGAACACGATGAGGAAGACTCAGAGAGCTGAAAGAGTAAACATACCCCAGAAGAAGACATTAGTGTTAGAACCTCGGCCAATGGCGTGCCTCACAACTGTCAAGGCACAGGCAGAGGCAGATGCTGGGATGAATAAACGTCCGTTACTTCCTCCGTGACAGCCCACAGCACACACACATCTTGTCCCTGGTATTAGTACTCTTTTGGAAGATGGCTGTCAGCGATTGGTACTTGCCCTGGTCCCTCTGCATCCAGGTGAGGGTGGTTACGAGGCCGGTCTTGCAATTCCCCAGTTTTTAGCTGCTTTTAAGGAAGTGGCCAGCAGATGGCAGCAAATACCAGAAACTAGAGGCAATATGGACTCCGGCAGGAAGTCGGAAGCTTCAGGGCTGAAGAAAAGCCTTACTTCCCAACAGTTTATCCAGTCCCACTGCCTGGAGAGGGAATGCTGCTTAACAAGCCCCTATCCAAACAAGATCATTCCTATCCTGGCTCCACTTCACAATCAGATTTTGTAGCAGGAGAGAAATGTCTGTACTTTTGTAAGGTTCTAAAATAAGGACCACAGATTATGTAGCTCTGCAAGGATTAAGAGTCCTGGAAAGGCCCCTGGGGATCACCTGGCCCCAGTTGCTCTCTACTGCTGAGGAACCTGAGGCCAGAGAGAAAACAGTCGGCAGCACCACCATGACCCGCTCCCAAGTTCCCTGACTCCCATGGCCAGGTTCACACAGCGAGCACCTAGCCAAGGCCCAGTCCAAAGCTGATGAGAAGTGCTGCATGAACACAGAATGCTGCTACCGTCATGGCGTTTAGCACTGTGATGTCTGTGATGAGCTTTCATGTACCGTATCTCGTGTTGCTCTCACAACTATCTTGTGAACAAAATGCAGAGTGTTACAAGGGGAAAAAAGACTCAGAGAAATAGAGTGACTTTGCCCAAAGCGAACACAGCCTATGAACAGTTTCCATTACTTTCTTCCATTTGCTTCTAGAACCAACCGTATACATTTTCACGTTGTATATCAAAGACAATTAGGGAATGAGCTGCTACAGTTAATGTGCCTGCCGATTAACTACGCAGTTAGCATAAACACTGCAAAACTAATTACCAAGGAAATAGGATGCCCAAAACTCACTAGGTTGTAATAAAAAACAAAAGCCATTAAATTGAATCATTTTAAATCTCAATTCTTGCTGTTGAAAATTAAAAATAACTTCTCAGAGTGTGTGAAGCTAAATGATACCACATTAATCCTATCAAATACTTTTGGAAATCATTTAAAAAATAAATAACTTACAAATCTCTTTCATACCTGTCTGCCTGTCCATGGAAACAGAGTACAGAAATTTAGTATCCCTAATTATCTAGCTTCCAAGTAAAATAGAGTTTACGCTATTTTATTTCCTATGGACTTCTTCTTCCTACGGCATAACAGTACATGAAATCCTACTGTATGATTTGTTTAACCAGAACCAGCAAGCTGATTTGGCCACTCTAACTGCGGCTCTATCCCAATATGGTTTAGTAACATTTTTAGTCTATTTTTGCAAGTGAAGCAACTTTGTGGCTCAATTTGGGGGCTGATGGTGCAGAATTTTAATAGCATCACTTTGTTTCAAGGTGCACCACACAACAGCCAAGAGGGTCCATTTTCCAATTGTTGGTTTGAATTTTTCACCTCCCTTTTCCTCTGTAGAGTTTCCTCTGTAGAGTTTCCCTAATTTTAATGACTTTAAGATAAAGCCTTGAAGATGCCTGGTTACAGCAGCTTTAAATGGACCACCTGACGGAGCCCAGTTCTTGCTGAGAATTTACTATGGGGAGCAAGCGTGAGAATGTTTAGAGGGCGCCTGGGCGGCTGAGTCGGCTAAGGGTCTGCCTTCGGCTCAAGGCATGATCCCAGGGTCCTGAGATCAAGTTCCACTTCACGCTCCCTGCTCCGTGGGGAGTCTGCTTCTCCCTCTCCCTCTGCCCCTGCCCCCACTTGTTCTCTCTCTAATAAATAAATAAAATCTTTAAAAAAAGAGAAAGAAAATAAATGTTTGGAAATCATGATCGGGGGATGAAGAAAAAGGAATGCAAAGTACACTTCACTGAAAAGAGCAACCTCCTGGAGTACGCTGGGAAAGGCACGGTGGACAGCCTGGAGGCTGCAGGGCCCAGGGTAGGGAGAGACTTGGGAGGTCATCCCGATCCTTCTGTGCGTGAGCAAGGGGAACCAAGGCCTCTCCGATCGACATTCAAGGAGACTGTAGCCCAGCAACTACTTGTACCCAAGTCAACGATCAGCACTAAACCTGGAGAGATTCCTAACTCGGAGAAAGGTTCACCTGAAGAAGAAAAACTCCTGACTTGTGTAAGAAATTGAAGCACCAGTGTGATAAGGGAGGAGACAAAAAGCAATTAGCAAGCGGCGTGCAAATGACACACTGGGCTTCTGGGTAGTTTTCAAAGGCATGGTCCAATGCACCAACAGCTGTGAAGGTGATTCCATCCCCTCCTTGGACAGGGAGGAACCCCACAAAGATGTGCGCGATACCCCTGTTGTCACCTTTGTACGATGTCTACCATCAGAAAAGAGGGCTACAAATCATAAGAACCTGTCAACGGGTGAATAACGAGACTTCACCCCAGATTTTAACAAATTCAAATATGCATGTCAAGTCATGGAGAGTGATTACATCGCTGGTTTAGGAAATATGCCCGAGAAAACAGAGAACAGACTCATAGGTGTTTGCAGAGCCTTTCCTTCAATGTTTGGAGGATGTATCTCTGGATTTCCAAGTAGAAAGGTAAGAAATCCAGCAGGGGCAGCACCTGAGGCATCTCATGGGGCCCAATGACTCCCGAGCATGATGTCCGTCCGGGACCGGCTGCGCTGTGACACGGTCACGTGAGGGTTCCCACGCCGCTGCGGTTGTTTGTAGCACGACGTGAAACTGTACACTGATCCCCTCAGAGAATGACGGATACAAACAAAATGGAGGACTTCCTCCCAACGCACCACCTCATTGGCTTATGCATAAGCTATGGGGCCGAGAGTCACTCATGCAGCACGTGTGGCTGGCCAAAAATCTCCCCCAAACGGTGTAAATTCTAGTCACATCACAGTTGACATCTCTGACCCAAGCTTCTTGACCAACAGATGGAAGCAGATGTATACAGAAGATTGAGACAAATCTTGTGAAGCCATGGAAAACGGAAACTCTATGGGAATGGGAATTCTTTTATCATCTCTCATCACTTTCTCTTTTTTGGGACATAGCAGATTGTATAATTGCTACCAATTCTTTACTGTCCTTGGCATCCATGCCCTTTGCCCTGTGACTCCACATTTCCTCCCATTAGAAGGAGTTCCCTGCCTCATTTATTTGGATGAGATTTGGCCACATGATTTGCTTTGGGCAATGAAATGTTGGTGGATGTAGAGATTGATACATACTTGTGGGGTGGGGCTTGCTCTCCTGCTCATTTGTCTTAGCATACTAACAGCATGGCCTGGGGAGCCTCATTACTCCAAGAAGAATGAGAGGCAGGTAGAGCAGACCTGGACCAAATCCATGGCCTAGGACCAAGACCATCCCACACCAACCAAGCAGCAGATGCATGAGACAGAAGGAGTGGTTGTTGTTTTAAGTCACTGAGTTCAGGAGTGGTTTGCTGTGTAAGATTATTGTGGTAAAAGCATGGCTAAGACTATTGTGGTAAAAGCATAACCAAGAGGTTGACACATCTCTGTTTCGTGACTTTTCACTCCTTCTAAGAAAATCCTATGCCTCCTAAATAAAGTATACCTCATGTTACAGGCCACAGTCCTTCAGTCGCCATTGGATGTGGGGCAAGAACAATATTTCCAAGGCCAGATGAATAAACCAACATGCTCATTGTTCTTAGACCTGTTTCTATAAGGAATGGGTCCCCAGACTGAACTCTGCTTTGACAGCTCTTATAAACATGACGTTCAAAATACTGTGGAGCGATAAACTTGAAAATAGACACTCTTGTGTGGCAAACACTAAACTATATCAGGTGTCTACATTAGGCGTTATGGGAAGGGAATACGCGAATACCTTTTTTTGAGGCTCATCAGGTGTGTCCATGGGAGTGACAGAGCCCTCCTCAGCCTCCGAGTGGTTTGACTCACAGGATGACACACTGACAGAGTCCATGCTTTCGCCGGAGCTCCCACTGGCAGTGGACTTGGGCTGCTCTTTGGTGGGAGTGCTACTGGTAATGATGTCCGACCCCAGAAACAGCCTGCAAGAAACATAATGCCAGGCATTTGGAATCCATGATTCTTACAAATCTGGAATCCATGATTAAGGAAATGTTTTGTGTTAATTAACCCCTTAGCTGTTTTGTCCGTCTTGCATGCCCTGTCATTATTGGACACTGTTTCTTATGAAGTGTCTCACAAATCATAGTAGACATCCCATCCAAATAGGTAATTTCCAACCTCAAAGAACACAATGATTGTTTAGCTGAACGAGAGGCCCTAGTAATCTGAGATCCTTCTAGGGCAATGATTCTTTATTTTTTAACATGCTATAGACCCCTTTGGCAGGCTCAAAATACCATTGCCACATCCCCTATCACTTCCCACCATAAAATGAACCATGAATGAGGCTAAGGAAGAAGGCTGGCTCTGCTTTGGTCAAGAAACCAAAGAAGACAACTTCTGTTTCCAAACATCTGGTGAACTACAGGAAGCTAAACCACTTCACTATAAAACAACTAGAAAAGAAACATTAAAAACTCTTTTTAAAGTTGAGCTTGCAAGACAGTAAGGAAAATCCCTACAGGCCACAGATGAACAGGGAACTGAAAACCAGAAGCAACGTGAGCTAATTGTGCAGCTGCTCTGGATGCGGAGTGGGAAGTACCAATCCTGGAAAATGAGGGACGAGAGGTTTAACACAGACACAGGCCCAAAGATGAGGGCTTCTGTTTGTGGTGCAGAGTTGAAACAGAAGCCCCTTCTACAGAGCCAAGACCCTCAAGAGGCTGTACCCGTGTAAAAAGATGGGCTAGAGAAATATCTTCCTACTGGCACAGAAAGACAATGAGGAAGCCTATCTGCTTTGGCCTGAGCTTGGGTGAAAGGAAAATGTCTCCCCTGAAATCATGTGTGATCTTGGCCAGCACCTCACTCAGATTCGCCACCTATGTGACCTAGTAACTAAGTATTCTCAGACCAATAATACTCTTGTGCAAACTAGAATTGGAAAAAAAAAAAAAAAGTCTTTCTGGAAGAATCTACCTTCAAACCAGGATGCAGAGGACTTTCTGATAAAGATGAGCTCATAATACAAAATTACAAAATACACGTAAGGAAATATCCCACCCAAAGGGCGTCAAACAAGCATAATAAACAGCAGGTTTAGACTTGCAAGAACTTCAGAACTTCTGACCTACAAGACTTGTCAGAAAGAAACTAATAATTTAGTCATTAATTTGACAAATATTTGAGTGTCTACCATGGGCCAGGCCATAAAATAAATGTGTTAAAGATATTAAACACATAAGAAGTTGAAAACAGGAGTTAAGAACAAAAGAACAGGGAGACAATTTGAAAAAAAATTCACTTCTAGAGTGAAAATGTAGTGATTTAAATGAAAAACTCAGTGGAAGGATAAATAACTGTTAAAGAGAAAAACTGTGAGCACGATGATAGATCTGAAGAAAATCTTCAGAAATCAGCATCAAAATATAAAAACGTGGAAATAAGAAAAGTTAAAAGACATGGAGATTGGAATAAGAAATGCTGACGTGTGTGTAAGAAGAGTTCCAAGAGAAGACAACTGAGAGAATGGAAGAGTGACCTTATCTGAGGAGATTGTGGCTGAGAAGACTCCAGAATTAATGAACTGCATGAATCCTCAGACCCAGGAACCATGTCTTGAATAGGATAAATAAGACCCAATCCTCACTTCAACTGTCTAAGGGGATATCAAAGACAAAAGTAATTCTTAAAAGCAACAGGATGGGGGGGCATAACACAAAGGAACAGTAAGTAGACAGATACCAGACATCTCAAAAGCAACAAAGTCAGAAGACATGGAATAATGTCTTCAAAGTGCTCAGTGAAAAGAATGGTCCTCGCTGAATTCTATACCTAGCTAAAATAATTCTCAGAGTGAGCCCAAAATAAAGATGGTCTCAGACAGAGACGGAGAGGGTTTATATTAACAGATGATGGGGAGAGGAGTAAAAGGAGGGAAGGGTAAGGTGCAAGTAGGAAAGGCATGTAAAGAAACTAGCAAATGCAGTCAACCCCAAACAAGCACTGACTGTATAAAATAACAATAGTAGAAATGATGAGCTTGATTTTTCATTAAATATTTCCGGCATTATCCACTCAAGTTCCAAGACCTGAAGCATATCTTTGTTCTGCCTCATCTCTACCCCCCCAACTTTTGCCCCGTTTTCCATATCGTCTCCTTTCTGGGACCTCTAAGCACTACTGGGGCTAGAGAAGAAACAGCTAAACTCGGATCACAATTCACAGAAGAAAAAATAATGCCACTGTTGTACCCCTTCTAGGGAGCAGACCTTTGAAGGCTGTGGACGCGTGGGCCTCAGCCCATCATCTGAGAGTCTAGCTTAGAATGAAACTGTTCAAAGACTAAAAAAGGTTCTTCCATTTGAACAACTCTATGAGGTCAGTTCTGCTTTGTGAAGGTTAATTCTAGCTCAATACTAGGCGTCTCTGACCTTCAGACCAAATGTGCCTTCCCCGAAGGCCCCCAGATTCTTTCCAACCTCTTTGGAAAATGGGTCATTAAATGTGGGAAGAGCAAAAAGTACATTTGCCACATTTTTTAAAATGCTAAGATGGGGGAATGAAGCATGAGAGACTATGGACTCTGAGAAACAAACTGAGGGCTTCAGAGGGGAGGGGGGTGGGGGAATGGGATAGGCTGGTGATGGGTAGTAAGGAGGGCACGTATTGCATGGTGCACTGGGTGTTATATGCAACTAATGAATCATCGAACTTTACACAAAAAATCAGGGATGTACTGTATGGTGACTAACATAATACAATGGTGACTAACATAATACAATAAAAAAATTATTATATGAAAAAAAATTTAAAAATTAAAAAAATAAAATGCTAAGATGATAAAATATTTTGGAAATCGAAAGGTATACAAACACCCTCATATGTATAAGAAATACGATGGGTGACATAGTGGTCTGTTTTATTCACGATAAATATTCAAACCCAACTGCAGATACCAACGATTAAATTCAAGCATCTCGGCAAGATTTCACCAAGGAGAGACATGTACTCCATGTCGACCACACTTTATGCAGGCACTGCGCCCTGCTGATCCCGCTTCTCCTGGATCTCATGGGACGGTCCCTGCCGAGTCTGTGCAGGAGCCAGAGCTGGTGCAGAGAGAGGATCAGGGGTGCTAGAGCACCTGGCACAATACAGCTGGCGGGCTGGGCTGGAGAGGGGGAGTGGGAAGCAGTTATATAAAAATGCGTCCGCAGTGGCTACTGCCTAAGGCCATGGAAGGAAAAGCAAGAGGGCAAAAGTCGTAGCACTCAGGATTGGATCTACCCGTGCAGACCTCTGACTTCCTAGCAGATCCAGAAATTTCCAATTATTTCTGATACAGAAGACCATCAAGATGCCTGGCATTCCTTGCCTCACCTCCCAAGGAGCCGGATTCCCTGTGTAGGTGTCGATCTTACCAGCTGACAAGGCTTGGTCAGGCCCTTGGGTCATCTCAAAAGAGAGGTCATTCTCCACCATAATTGCAGTGATGAAAAGATAGCAAGATACTATGGAAAATTCGATAGAGGTCAATCTACAAGCTCATAAATCTTGTGTGCAGGAGGGCCACGTTAGGCATCTGAACAGAGAGAGGTTTGGCAAGAGATCAAGATTACCCTGAAAATGCTTTCTACAAAATCACATGTCCCAACCTCATCTTCAAATGTCACCTGATATCAGGTGGAAGCCTGAACAGTTTCTGTTAGTGAGAATATGGCAATATCCAAGTCCCTCTCCCTTGTCTTCCCTCCCTTCCTCCTCTTCTCTCTCCTCTACTTTTTACCTAGTGCTCCAGCCTTCCTTCCTCTCTCCCTTCAGAAAGTATTTTTCCCACAGGCCATATGGCAAAAAGCTTACAACCTTGGCTCTACGGCCAAATCTTGGGTTTGAATCCAGATCTTCCATTAACTAACACACTATTTCCCCTGTATGTGCCTTACTTTCCTGGTTTATAAGGTCAGTATAACAGTAGGAACTACCACTTAGGTTATTTTGTGGCTTGGATGAGATGTACATGTATTGTTCTTAAAACGGTGTTGGCACATGGCTCAATGTATTCATTCAATATTTACTATCTACTATGTGCCAGGCACCATTCTAGGTTATGGGGATACAGCAAGGAGCAAAAACCAGACATACAGGCCTCCCTTCCTGGAGTTTGCGTTCTAGATAATAAACAGACACACACAACATATGGTATGTCACACGGAGGTAAAGGCAATGGAGAAATTCAAAGCAGGTGCAGGTGAGAGAGGGCACCATGGGCAGGGAAGGCAGATACGTTATAATATCAAATAAGGTGGCTGGGGGAAGGCTCACTGAGAAGGTGACATTTCAGCAAACATCTGAAGGGAGCGAGGAGTGACTCCTCTGGCCATCTGGGGACCAGTGTTCTACGCAGAAGAAATGGCACACCAAGAGTGTTCAGCAAGGTCTGGGAGGCTGGAATGCAGAGTAGAGTGAGCCGGGAAAGATAAGGACAGAGAGCTATGGGATGGGCATGCAGGCCTGGGATGACACTGCAGTTTCCGAAGAGTCTTGAGGGCCACGCTGAGGACTCCTGATTTTACTCAAAGGGAGGCAGGTATTATGAAGTTAGCTGTGGAGTGTCTCTTGCACGCCTGGCACAGAGCAGGGCATACAGCCACGAGTGTCATGGACAAGGCTCCTGTTTGCTAGTGGCGAATGTTCCACCGTGGGAAACAGCCAGTGTGACTGAGAGGGATGGGGGCAGACAGCAGCATCAGAGAGGGTACTCTCTCAGGTGACGCTGTTGCCCACATCTGAAGGAGCCAGCCACAGACAAAGAACACATCAGCCCAAAGAAATATCTGGTGCAAAGGCCCTGAGGCAGGGACAAGCCTGGTGTGGTTGGTGGGTGGCTACAAGATGGGCGTGGCTGGATCCTGGTGAACAAGGGGCAAGGACGGATGAGAGGAAGGTGGTCAAGAATGTTGGGGGAAGATCATGAAAGTCCTTCTAAGCTAGGATAAAATAAGGAGTTTGGGTGCTATATTCAAATACCATTGGAGGTTTTTAAGCAAGGAAGTATAATCTGGTGTATGTTTTAGGACACTACCAGGCTGTTTGGAGGAGAATGGATCACTGAGGCAAAGCTGGGGCCAGAAGCCAATAAGGATGTTGTAAGAATGGTCCAGGCCGGGAGATGATGGTGGTTCATACCAGAGAGAACAGTGGAGAAGAAGGAAGAGACTTAGAAAGTTCATGACAGAAAGTTCAACTATTTAACTGGTGAGTGAACCGCTCTTCACTTTTGCCCTGGTCAGTGCTGCTGTACTGAATATCCCTCCTCTCCCCCACTCCGAGGGGACCCTCTGGGGGCCCCGGGACCACCCGGGCGACACTCACAGGCTGAGCCTCTTCACCATGCTCTTCCGAGGCTTGGGTGACGTGGCGCTGGCATCAGCAGTTGCTTCGATCTCGCAGGACAGGGCGTAGCTGAGGAAGAGGAGGGAGCTGGTGAGGTCAGAGCTGGAGAACTGACAAACGGGTTGAAATGCACATGACTTGCTGATTTTGTTTTAGAGGAAGTCTCTGATGGTTCAAAAAGTAAAGATGTATATACCACGTTGTTGCATCACCAGTGTCAGAGGGGATGGACTTACTGACCAGAGTTTGCAAATTGACACGTGCACCTCCCGCTCTGATCCCCTTCCTGGCCTACGGACTGAGGCCCTTAGTGCCGCATGCCTCAAAGACAGACTTGTGGGCTTCGGCAGCATCAAAAAGGCTGACTCCACTCTGTTTCCTGACCATTCTCATCCCACTACTAAGCCACGGGGAGAATTATTTCTTGTCTGCTACTTCCCCCCATTACTCTGTGTGTGTGCGCACACGTGCTCAACTTTTTATCTAAGAGAAATGAAAGAAGAGACTTTTGCAAACTATCTAATCTTTAGTGAATAGACATAGGCAGTTATATTATTGGTAAAGATATTTGAATATGATTTTTAATTGCCAAAACACCCTACATTTAAAAGGCTCCAAATTCAGACATCTCTACGCCAGGCAGACAGAGCTTCCACAAGCACAAGAGAGATTTATATCTGACTTGAAAGGTCTTTTATGAAAGCTTGTAGCTCTAACTAGTAGATGTATTTGGCTCTGGGCAGGTGCAGAAGGGTAAGTGTGGTAAACAGTAGCTTGCTAAGTTAATTATGTGTACTTTTTAAAATCTAAAGATGTATCCAGGTATTTGCTCATGTGTGGGCATTCACTGATAAAGGAATTTTTCAAATACTCACTTAAGCTCTAGAGGTGGTCGTAAAGAGGAAGAAAAAAATGGGATATATTTAGCAAGATTCCTCTATAATCATTAAGAAGTCAATTAATACAATTGACAAAAAGTTAATGATTACAGCTGATATCGTGAGCCTAGATTTTCTCATCCAGATCATCAGCCATGGAATGTATGTTCTATATGTGAGAAGGATAGACATATAGAGAGAAAGTTAGCTCATACACACTCATTATCAGACCTGAAATGTAAGGAGAGGCAGTAACTGCTTATATTTTCTATCTGGCAAAGAAAAAAATCTTCACCAACCAATGAGTACTGAATCACAGGTTTTGTTCGAATGTAACAGGACCAATCTACTCTGAGATTTAAAAAAGGACCTCAGAAATCATCTATCTTCCAAATGAGGGAACCACGGCTTACCGAGGGTACATGATTTCCCCACCGCTATACAAACACCTTGAGCGCTTAGGTTGTACAGTCGAGAAGACCAGAATTTAAACCCAAACTCTACCACTGACTAGTTCAGTTATTCTCTGAATCTCAATTTCCTCATTGGCAAAATATGTATTTTGCTGTCAATTTTGCTCTCCCGGATGATAAACTTTCAAGGAAATCCCCTAGTCTATGGCAGGGGTTAGCAAATATTTTCTGTAAAGGACCAGATGGCAAATATTTTAGGCTTTGCAGGCTATATGGTCTCTCTTCCAACTCCTTCACTGCTGTTAAAGCAGGAAAGCAACCATAAATAAAATGTAAATGAATGGCTGTATTCCAATAAAACTTTATTTATGGATACTAAAACTCGAATGTCAAATAACTGTTCCATGTTATAATCTCCCTTTTTTTTTTCCAACCATTTAAAAATATAAAAACATGTGGTGGGCCGGATATGGCCTGCAGACTCCAATCTGCTGGACTACAGGGTAAAGACCACTGCCCTGCTGGGTGGACATTCCTCATTGGAGTTAATGTACTTTTCCATGCTTGTCAACCATGATTTTGAAACCTGCCCCTTGTGTCCCAGCCACAACAGAGTTCTCACTGTTCTTCCCAATGCCAACCATGGCAGGCCACCAAGCCTTTGCTCATGTTCTTCCTTCTGTCTGGAATGTTCTTCTCCAGTTCTCCTGGTGAAATCTTCTCTCTCCTTCACAGCCAAGCCCAAATGTTCACACCTTTCTGATAATCTCCCCTACCTCCCCCCATCCTTGGCCAAACTGCTCCTGCCCACAGATCCTGCAGCACTTTAGTTACCCGCCAGATTCCAATTCTTCATGAATCTTTCCTTCCCAAATGAAAGCTCCCTGGAAAGCTGGTACCAGGGAACAAAAATGACAGACGTGGTGACGACGGAGGCAGCAGCGGTGGCGGTGATGAGGACGATGACGGTCAGCACTTTAACAGTGCTTTTCCAAAACTGATTTCATTGAATCCTCTCAAACAAACATTTTATGGCGAGCATCCTGAAGATCGGGAAGAATCAGTGACTTGTTCGAGGTTACAAAGACTAACAACAACAAAAATGGTAGCGCAAGAATCTGAAAGCACATCTTGGGATGCCATCCGTCCAGCCTCTCCTGCTATACCATTATCCTTTGAAAACTGAGGTTCTAGAATCTAGCAGCTGCTCACTAAATAGTTGCTGAAAAAATGGCCCCATGAGGAAATGGAGGTAGTATTCCCGTCGCCAACATGGAAGCTCCACCCTGACGGACGTGTGTGTGCCTACCTCTCCTCCTCTGTGAGGAGCTGCTGCCTCTGGAACCACTGGATGAACTTCGGGTCTGGTGTCATACAGTAGCTGTTGCAGGCAGACTGCAAGAGCTTTATTTGGGCAATCACTTCAAATTCCTGCAGCAGACAGAACACCAAAAAGAAAATAAATACTAAGGCCGACCCAATATACCTCTTTTCAACACGAAGACGCACCACATGAGGGTACACAATGGAGAAAACCATCCAGGAGGACTCTGAAGTTCTCCACCTTTCTTAGAAATTAAAGAACTGAATAACTCTTAAAGATTCTAACTCCGAATCCCTGAAGTCTCTGTATGCTTGTCAATCCTCCTTCTCCTTGAAAAAGCAAATCTGTCTAACTAAAACAGGCTAGCAGAGCAACTGAAACTAGTTATCACCTAAAGCCATAGTGGCTCCCTTTTTCTCTTGTATGTTTTCATTCTAGGGAGAGAAAACTTATTTTTTAAAGTTGTGTACTTTTAAAGTATATTTTCAATTTCCATTTCTATTTCCTTAAAGAGAGAGAAAAAAAATTACTTTAAGTCAGGAGGCTCCTAAGTTCCCCGTCCCCATCTTCTTCAACCCGTACCCCTCAGCAAATAAGTATTGGTAGGGTTGAATATCTAAACAGTCCGGGGCCTCATAAACTTGAATGTTTGGATTTCCTGACTCCTTGGGTTTTTACTACTCCAGTAAATCCTTTTAGTTAAATCTTTTAAAGCTCACAAGAGAAGCAAGTATATAAGTATGTCCAAAATTATTTATACTTCTTTGGATGTTTCAATAAAGATTTTTTTTTAAGTCAGCAAAGGGTATAAGCCTTAGCTTTAGGTTTTATGCTCAAACTTTCCAGAAGTTTAACAAGCTAGTCTTAAAAGGAAAGAGAGTAGCATCCAGGGTGATTCTGAAGTGAAAGGACAAAGATGGGTAACTCTGGAGGCTAGTAAGTGAATTTGTTTTATTGTTACAGGACAGGACAGAAGAAACAACAACAGGCAGGTTCTGTGGGTATCAACTTCCCAACCAATGACCTCAGCTTTGGTCTCGATGCCTTCAAGGAATATTTATCATCACACTAAAGAAGAAAGTATACTCTACCAGGGACAAACGACTTACATTTGACTCTCTTAGCATATCTTGTTACTAACGAGCTCAGCCTGGTTGGCTCCTAAAGGTTTGGTTTTAACACAATTGTCATTTGCTCCTGTAAGTTTCTCTGACCCCACAAGTTGGGGATAGATGCCCTTCCTACGTCTTCCTATGATACCCACGACTTCTGCTCACAAGCCCTTATCAGTTGTATTAGAACTATCGACTTACTTGTCTACTTCCTCCTGGACTGTGAAGTTTACGAGGACAGGGAGCACTGGGGGTTTTTTCTGCAGCGACCCCCAAACCTATCAGAGTGCTTGGCCCCTGTGAGGTACACCATCAATACGTGGGGAATGAAAGAATGAAACAACGAAGGAATGAGTAAGCTTCCTTAGTCATGAGTGCTATGGGGTGAAGGCATTCCTCTGTTGACTCATTTTCCTTCGCGTCATTTAACTATCTATTTAAACACACCATCTTTACACTAAAACCACAGCAAATTTTCAGAGCTCTGTTTCCTCTTTTTTTTTAGTGCTGTGCAAAGCCATCCACTATTCTCTCCACAGAAAAATTCACCCCTTCCCATGCTGACAGGAAAGGAAAAGAATTATCGACACGTCACAGTGAACACCCTTTCCTTTCCTCTCGGAGACCCAGAGTTCACCATCTTTATTAACTCTTCCATATGTCATTTGCTCTTTTGAAGCCCCTTCTCCTTCACAGGATGACCCTGGTGCTGTCAAGGCTGATTATAAAGAAGAGATGAGGAGGGGTGAGGAAAGAAATGTGGGCTTTGCAGCAGCAGGATGGGGTCTCATCCCGGCTCCACTACCAGGAGACCCTTGGTCCCATTATCCCATCTCTCTGGGGGCAGGTCTCCACACCTGGGAATTGAGGAAGATAAAACCTACTTCACGGCACTCTGGGGGAGTAACACACAGGATCGCACAAGGCACAATCGTATATGATAAGTGCTTGATAAATGTGAATTATTTTTTTCTTCTTGCCACTACAAAAAAAGCCTTAAATCCCTGCTTCTCTTTTTTCATGCCCAGATGATGTAAAATGGAACACTGCAGCCCTCTACTTACCCTTCTCCTTTTCTCAAAGTTGATCAGCCCACCCTGAAAGAAATTAAATTAAAAAAAATAGTGACAAACCAAGCTACTTTGAAATACAGCCCCATGTTGTCCTATGAGTCATTACAACAGATCACAGGGATGATAAAGCCACGATGATCAATGACACTACAATTATGGCTACTGTGTAGGAAAGGAAGCACCATTTGCTTCTAGAAAAACATTCTTTGAATTCTAATAGGACATGATAGGCAGACAGCCTTCTTATAAAATGTCCAAAACCAACTAAAATAGCAATGATAAGGAAGTTACAATTCAGAATCCAAAGACATTTGTAGAAACAGGGCAAAAGCTTGAGTAAATGTTCCATTACACTTTATTTCTTGACCCACAGCAACAAAAACAGGTGGCCATTGACTCATACTGGAAACCAAATTGTCAATGGTTTATCAAAAGGGAAGTTGCTTCTACATAGCCTCATGAAAAGTTAAGTTTCAATTCTTCATCCCCCAGCTCCTGTTCTCAGTAGGCCGAATATAACTTCTAAATCACCGGTCACTCCCAGAAAATTCCCCAGTGCTAATGAGTGTTTCCTGAGATAAGCTGAGGCAGAGGACGTGGAGAGACAGAGCTCGGGAAATGCAAAATGAACGAGCATGCCCACAACAGTATGACGAGCCGGAGGTAGGCACACGCAGAACCACCGCCAGGCCTGCTAACTCTGAGAGAGGAGAAGCTGACTCGTCGCGTGTGAGAACCAGGGACGGGACAGAAACTTAGATACACAAGCAATCCTTAAATCTCACTTCAAATGTCAAATTTCTTCTCCACTTAATATTTTATTACAGCTACTAACAAGCAGCTTAACTTTCACTTCTCTTCCCTGGGAAAGAGCGTGCACACAAGAGAAAGCACAAGGGCGCCTCAGGACAGGTAGTTATATGAAAAAAGAAAAGAACAATTAAAAATCTACAAAATTGACAGCCTCCCTACCCCACCAAGTAGAATGCTAGGGCTTATCATCCCCTCAGCCCTACCTGCCCAAGTGCTACTCAACATCAAGGTCTTTCTCGAACCCACTCCTTCCATAAGGCTCTGCCATCACCCCCGCCTCCCCTCCCCTGCATATGGAACTGACTGTGACCTCCCCTCCTCTCTCATTGCACTTCTGTCAGAATTCCTAGTATCTCCATAGTCACCGCCGGCTTCAATACTAGCTTCCACTAACTTGTGACTCACTTCCGGTGTTGCTCTTCTTTGTATTCCTCACGGCACCTAACACAGTGCCGCGTACATAATGGGCCCTCTACAGACACGAATACTGTGAATTTCTCTCTTGGGTATCCACAGCACCACATGCACACAACTCACCTCGATGTAGTCCTGCAGAGCAGTGTCGAGCATGGTGAGGTCAGTCAGGAAGGTGCCCAGGTAGGGCACGGTTCCCTGCATCACACCCTGAAGAGCAAGCACAGCAAAACGGTCTTTACTGTTACGAAAAAGTGGAAGCAAATGCACCTCTTGTTGGCTCAATTTGACCGTTACGGGTGAAGGCAGCAATCTTTGAACGGCCAGGTAAGCCTTGACAGCATTCGGAGAAAATGAAGGACCATTTAAGACCATTAGTGTTCACCTCCATGAATGACATTTTTAAGATTTTTAAAAAGGATGGGAATTCTGTCACCTAACCTCTAACTCTCAAAGTTATGAAAACAGGCCTCAAAGCCAGGAGACCACACAAGTATGTTCAGGAGTGTTCACAGAGGATTCATATTTTGCTTAAGCTGTTTCAGGGGATGTCTTTTCTCTTTCAGGGTGTGTGGATACGCTTGGTGGTTTAGGAAGGCCTCACCATCGGTAAGGGTGGGCAACTGTGCACTGAGGAAGCGCGTATACCACAAGAGCAGGGGTGTCACTATTAAAATGGCCTCTTGGGGGGCTCCTGGGTGGCTCAGTTGGTTAAGCATCTGCCTTCGGCTCAGGTCATGATCTCGGGGTCCTGGGATGGAGCCCCGCATCGGGCTCCCTGTTCAGCGGGGGGTCTCCTTCTCCCTCTGTGTGCTTGTTCTCTGTCTCTCAAATAAATAAATAAAATCTTTTTTTAAAAGTGGCCTCTTGGGTTAGACTTTGTGGCTCACTTCCAAAGGATAGAGGCGGGAAAGGGAACAATAGTAACTTTAAAGTGGAAAATCTGGTAAAATACTACTTTAAGTGATGAAGGTTAATATCACCAGTGACTCTTTGATAGGACATGATGAAAATGACACTTCACTTCTGTGATCGCCTTCCCCCAAATCCATAACCTCAGTCTGTTCACTAGAGAACAACAGATGCACTCTGACTGTGGGACATTCTAAAGATAACCAGGGACGGTGTTCCAGGAGACTGTCAAGGTAAGGAGAAAAAAGGAAGACTGAGAAACTCTCACAGAGCAGAGGGGCCTGGGGAGACAGGACAGCGCCTACAGCGTGGCCCCTGGCCTGGCTCCTGGAGCAGAAAGAGCGTCCTCATGCAAAAGTGGTGCAACCCCAGTCCAGTCTGGATTTTAGTTCATAGTAGCACGCCAGTGCTGGTGCCTCAGGTTTGACAGATGGGTCATGGCCAGAGAGGGTGTGGACAATGGGGGACACGGGCTGAGGGCTTCACAGAAACTCCATGTACTATCTGGAACTTATCCGTAAACGCCATAATAAAAAGTCTATTTTTTAAGAAATGTTGTCTCTTGGAAATGAAGGCAGAATCACTTCAGCTGCAGGCATATGCAGTATTAATCTCACAGAATTTCCTTTGAGATCATCTCAATTCTCCATAAGGCCGCTGCGGCACTAACCATTCTAAAGGGAAAAGAAAAAGCGGCTTCCATGGATACCTTCTCCTCACTTCCATTCAGGCACTTAAAACATTCTGGAAGGAAACAAAGCCCCAGCCAGGGCAGGACTAGGTTGCTCCATGGGAGGCCGGCTGTCTCCTTGGCCAGAACTGACTGGAGAGGTTCACCCCGAGGACTCGCTCTCAGGCGGTTTGTCCTTCCCTGTTATGTGCACAAGGTCTCATCCTGAACTAAAATAATCTTTTTTTAGCAGCTATTTTTAACTTACCTTTGAACAACCAAAAAAAGTCTAAAATGCTGTGAAATGTTTTATAGGCTTTATGGTTAGGAAGAGTCCTATCATTCAAACACAACACTTCTGATTTATGTCCAGCCTTCCAAAGGAGAAAATCCTCCCGAAGCAGGGATGAGGAGATCTAGAGGTTGTCAGTCTCTAATCTCCTCTCTCTGGTTTTCCCCCTTCCATGCTAAAAGGGAGAACTTTTAAAATAAAGCTTTAAGATAAAGCTAAAGATAGTAACTATCTTTCAGTCTTAAGGAGGGAGGTACAGTACTTCTTTGAGTATTGAAAAACTGGAAAAAGGTTTAGTTAGTCCTCAGGATTAGTATGGAAAGCTGGAAAATGGAGAGAGGGTTTGGAACAAATGAAAAGATCTGCCAGAACATAGAACAAGTCCTCCTGGGAGCAGACACTCTTTCCTCGGCACTCATGTCCCTAGGCCACTGAGTGTCCAAAGCTGACTACAGTAGGCATGCCTGTTGGGGAACCAAAGCCCAGGAGGTCTCGAGGCCAAGGGAAGAGCAGCTTCTAAGTGCAGGAGTGGACAGAGGAAGACAGCAAGAAGGGAGGAAGTCTACCACTTGCAGACTTTGCCCCTTACCTCTAGAAGAAAAACTGTTCCAGAGAACACTATGCTTTGCGACCCTAAGTGTTTATTTCCCACTGGGTCAAATAGGAGTGATAATATGTCTCCTACAGACCTCCCAGGGCTGCAGAGAATAAATGAAGTAAAGGATGGAGAACATTCCTGGAAGCCAGGGCGCCCTGAAGATCAAAGGTGCTGGGGCCATGCGGGAGCCCCACCACCCACACAGGGCTGCTTTCTGACGGGTCCTTGGGGAAGACCGAGGGCTGTACATACCATATCCTTCTGGAGCTGAAGCCTCCTCTGGGTCCGCTTCTGGTTTTCCTTCACGCTGCTGTCCAGGTTTGCAAACTTTGAGGTTCCTTCCTAAGAAACAGAAGCACACACAGAGGAGAGTGATGGAGAGTGGCAGCAGAAGGAAGAGAAGGGACACATAGCTTCTGGTCTGGAACCCCTGCACAACGGCCTGCACCCCATGCAAAACCAAGAGGCCTCAGACAGGCTCTGCGCTGAGTTATGTCAATGTTTGGCGGGCTTGTCACGAGTGGTCTCTTTGCAATAAGGTCTGGGGGCCTCGGGTGATCCCATTTCCCTCCTGCTTTGTAAGAAGAACACCTGATTTGGTGATAAAATCAATGGTCAATACCAGGCCCGCAGTTCCCAGAACCGGAGGCGGTTTTTGCATACCCCACATTTCACCCGGACTAATCATATGCCCCGGAAATGAAGCTCTTCCTCAGTACATTTTGTGATTTCTTGCTCTTGGCCTGAAATCCATGTGCCAGCATTCTGTGAAAGAAAAGGGATTCTTTCTGTGGTCATTTCTTAGCTAAATGAAACTTTTGTGCCGGAAGTTTTCTGAGGAAGTCCAGTATCGTGGAGCAGCACTAATCTAGGAAAGCCAGACCTTCGCCTATTTTCCCCCCCATTTTCCTCCCCCAGCCCATCCTCCTGAGTTGCTTTCCTCAGGTCTGGAACTCTTACAAGTCGATTCTTCCTCCTGGGGCCTGGAGACCAAGGGCCACCCTTGCTCGGCTCCTGTCTGTTGTCACAACAAACTCTTCTGCCGATGGTGACTCAACGCCAGTCTGCTGACTGAACACAGGGTTTTGGGGTTTTGTGGTTTCAGGGTCTTTTAAGTTCTCATTTTCCAGGAACTGTATGAATGGGAGGCAAATTTCACAATCCGGTCGGGGATAAGCGCTCCGGTAGCTTTTCCTCGGTCAGTCTTCCCGGGGTTTATGCTGTTCCCGTAGCATGTGACCTTCCCCGAGCACACAGTGCAGGCGTGCCTTCTGCAGACTTGGCCTTCCCGATGTCAGCGAGGCACAAGATCCGTCACCCACCAGCCCTCCGCTGGGTCCAGAGCCCACAGTGACTCACGATCTACTTCAATTCTCCCTGTTACAAAGGATGATAAGGAGCAGTACTGTTTAGCGACGTCCTGCGTAGAGCTCTTCCTGGGCATGAATGAAAGCCACCCAAAATGTGCCATCTTCCAAGCGAGGGGGTGGCGAGTCCTCCCAAATCCTTGAGCATTTGCTTGGAGTGAGAAATCACTTCTGTCTGACCCGAAGATGAGTGTCCATCCCTTTCCTATGTGGGTCCCTCTGGTTCCCTCCCAGCTTCTCCATCGCTGGCAGAGGCATCATGTGTGGAAGTTATGGAAGACGGATCTCAAATTCTTAAGAAGGATTTCTGACAAGTTAAAAGGCTTCCAAGAGCCACAGACTAGCAGAGACGGAAAGGAAGAGCACTCGGGACAGCCTCCTTGCTGGGAGGGGGGTGAAGACCTGAGGTGAGAGCTTGCAGGCTTGCAGATTTCATGACTTCAGGATTGCAAGAGAGTGAGGCTCCGTTCCTGCCTGGGTCTCTGAAGAGGGGCCCAGTGCCAGTTCCTACAGATGAGGTGTCAACCGAAAACCTACTATTTGCCACATCCAACGGTGTCCACTTTCTCCTTTCTTGGCCCTAAATCTTTTGCTCTGCAGCTCTCACACCACCGATCCCTTGAAACCCCTTGGAACTTTTCACAGGTTTGCTGACAGCATCACACTTGCTCCTTCCTTCTAACTCCTTTGCTGGCCACGCTCATGTTCCTAGTGTCTCTTCTTCCGCCAAAGTCACCTTCTGGGTTTTTGCTATAATCGGGTCTTTGGAAATGTCACCCTTACTGACTGTCTATGTTTGGATGAATTCCAAATTGCTCCCTCTCTCTCCATTAACCTCCCGCTCCCTTCCTATATCTTTCCCCCTGTGTCCTCCTCCTCTCGCTCTCTCTCTCTCTCCTCCCTCTCTCTCTCTAGTGAAAATTTTTCACCTGAGTCCCACCTTTTCTCTACCGCCATGAGTTGAGGTGCCCTTATCCGTTCTGTTCGCAGGCCTCGGGCGTATGCAGGCACTGGATTCCTCTCAATCCGTGCTGGGTACTTCATCGCCCAGAAGTTAATGGTAATGACCTGAATGGGCCTCCAGAGTCCTAACAGTCCTGCTCCAACCGTGACTTGGGCGGGTTTTGGAGCTTCCCTACACATACGTTTCCGCCAGAGCCAAATTCCTGGGCCTTGCTCACAATTGTTTCTAGCAATTCCACCAGGGAGAGTTCTCACCCAAGGGTCCCAAGAACCAGGATGATTTGGTGGCATTCTGCTTTCCTGCTGCTTTAAAATTTATGGACTCTACATGCACCTGCTCAGAGTGATCTAAGTTCATTATCAGAGGTTTAAGATAATCTTTGAGAAAAATAAAAACATTTTTTCCCAACAATTAAAATGAAAACCTTAGTTTTTGTTTTGTTTTGTTTGTTTTTTAGATTTCTACTAATTATTATGTTGCCTCAGCCAGAATATCATAGAGGTGGCACATCACATCTACCCGGAAATGGAGGAGAAGACCCGTCTTTAAGACTAAGATTACCCAACTGTAAACCAGTGAGGGTCCAGGAACGGCATATGAGAAACGGAGGTCAGCAGTTTCTCTCAGTGGTTCTTTTGAGAACCTAACTACCTTGATTCCTTTTTTATTTTTACAGTCATGCTGAGAATTAACACTAAGAATTATATACTTCGTATGAAGAATGATCAACAAAGGTGACTGGAAAGGGACCTACATATACATATGGCCTGCCCCAAACATTACGCCACCATAATGATAACGCACAGACCACAGGGATTCATAGCCAAGTTTTTCATTTCTTTGGGACTGGAGCCATGTAGAAGAAATTTAACTTCGAGCACGAGGGCCAACTTCTACATTTAAGAAAGTTTTACGGGACCTTTAATGTCTAGATATGGCTTTGCTTCTAAGGTTTCGGCCAGAACCTCACCACCAGGCAACAGGCTGCATGGCCCTGAATCTATCTACGTTGGAAGGATGACTCAGAGCTATTGGGATTTGAATGTACGGCTCCAGTTAGTCTAGCTGTGTATTCCTGACAGGGAGACCACAAAGCCCTCTCCTTCCATTTAAAGTCTGCAAATCCAGGGGGGACGTGAAGCAGGGAGTAACGCGATCTCAGCAAGCCCTGGTTAGTGTGCAGTTAATCAGTAGGCCGAATCTGGAGCCTTGCTCCTCTCGTCTACTCCAAGAAGGGCCAAGAGGGGGCAGCTTCTCAGTCACATGACTCCGAAGGCCCACCAAGTCATGGAGTCGAACAGAGTTTCTGAACACTAGCTGTGTCGCAGGCACTGTGTCGGGCATTAGGGATAGAACGGTGACAAAAGGAACCCAGTTCCTGCCTGCAAGAAGCTTGCAGGCCAGCAGGGAGACAGCTGAGTACGCGGGAGAGCCCAGAATGAGACAGACATGCAGGAAGAGCAGGACTTATCACAGAAGGACCATCACAGATGCCCTTACAGGAATGAGTAATCTGATGGGTGTCAGGTGGAGGCCTTTTCGTAGGGACCCTGCCTCCGCGGGACTTTTATCCCTGCTCCAAGTCCGCTCTGAGCTTGCCGAGGTAGCCCATACTTTACTCACTTTCATCTGGTATGCATACTTTGGCTTCGCATGCACACAGCATGCCAAATATGAAAAACACATGTGCACACAAATATTTTACCTTAGTCAACCTTCAAAACAAATACAAATACAAAAAAATACAAAACAACAAATATAAAAACAAACACAAATATTTTATCTAAGTCAATCTTCAAAACAATTCTGTGAGGTCAGTGGACTAAACACTATTATTATCTCCAATTCACAGAAAAAGAGACTAGGGACAAGGTTCATACCCTCTAACGGCCCAGTTCAGCGCTTTGGTAGTGCGTACCCTACGATTTTATAATCGTCTACTTCTCTACCTCCGCCATGAGACGTCATCTCTTTCAGATCAGAGACCGCCTTCAGTGCGGCTGCACCTCGGACACCTAGCGCACTGTGAACGCTCAATCAACAGTTGTTCAACTACTGATCTACCCTCTCTGTGAAGTTTCCTCTGATCTACCCTGCCCCCTACTCCCAAGTGGCCAGAAGCAACAGTTTTACACCTAGTGATGGAAACACAAGTTTTAGAGTCTCACCAGGTGGGGTTCACATCCTAGCTCCATGACCTACCAGGTGTGTGACTTACGACCCAGGGCTTACCTCTCTGAGTCTTGGCTATCCGCAAAACAGGGATGATAAAGTCTCCTTTATAGAAAGGCTGTGAAGATAGTATCTGGCCTATGTGCCCCTCTGATGACCATTCACAACCTGTTATTTGTACATTTATTTGACTACTTTAGTCTCATTTAGTGTCTCCATCCGCCAGGCGGAGGGTAAATTCTTGAAAATGGGTTCAGGGTTAGTCGCCTTCATACATCTAGAGGCCACTCCAATGCTTTACGAATACTGGACATTCGACAAATGTCTGGAGAAATAAAATCAGCCAAGCTATACTTCTACCTTCCTATGGTTCAGAAGTCAGCACTCACTAGGCATTCGCTAAATACTGCTGACGGGTCCATGCAACTTGGTCCAAATACAGGATGTGGAATTGCAGGCTTGGCCTCTGTCATTCTAGAAGATGTTTTGCTGAGGAGGAATATTCCAGGGCCTCTCACCCACCTCGCCGCCAGCACTTGGTGTCCGCAGAGCGGCTCGTTAAAGAGATACACCCGTGAGCACAAGTTTCACAATCTGGTTGTGTAACCGTGAAGCTTCAGGGCTGGACGTTCGGTTTTCTCAGCCCCGAGCTTCTTCGATTTGCCCTCAAAAACAAAAATTCTGCCTTCTAGTCACTGCAGGCTTTCTCCTGGGACTGTAGGAATGTAGGGAGCCCTCAAGCCACTCTTGCCTGGAAGGGATTCCAGAGCTATCAGTGACACGGCCCGGCACCCCCACCAAGAGCCTCACCTTCATCAGAAGTTCCCGGCTGGTCAAATGGTTATTATGGTCTGAGAAGATGTCTGAAAGTTCTTCAAACATCAGCATCCGGTCCCTGGGAGAGGAATGAAAAAAATACTCACAAATACTGAAAGGCCCACATCTTCGGCCCTGCAGCCCTCCGTTACCTGTGGCCACAGAGGGATTGTACTGGTCTCAGGAGCAGAGAGGAAGCCAATGACTTTTTTAATGCAGGCTGAATTGTTTTTTTTTAAGGTACACATGGTCACCTATGTGAAGAGAGGGGTTTTCCCTCATGATTATAACATGAGTGTATAATCATAAATAAGGATTGTTAAATTAGGGCATCAAGCTGTTTAGCTGGGACATGTTCTTTACAAAAAAAAAAAAACATCTGTCTTAGCAATCCACACACAGCCCCACGGGGACCCGAGAAATCACACTGACCGGTCCCCTCATTTGGAGATGAAGATTTGCTGGCGTTTCTGTCACTAAGTGTTGAGCATGGCAGGTGCAGAAGCCAAATTTCCTGAGTCACAGGCCAGTGCTCTCACATCGGAGTCAGAGTAGATGGACGCAGAACGGGCTCTGGTCAGGGGAGGGGGCTCAAATCCCCACTCTGCCCCTCCCTCCCCGAGGGTTCTTGGGCCCTTTGCTTAACCATCCTGAGCTTCCATTTCCTTACCTATAACAAGGAACATACTAAGAGTCCCCTTGAGGGACCGCCATGAAGGTCAGCAGGATCATAGACGTAAAGCGCCCACTCTGCCCTGTCCCTCTCCACGGGCCTCAGGCTTTCTCTCCAGCCCTCCAGGGTTACTGAGTGGAGGATGCCGGAGGCAGAGAATTAACAGGGCCCTATCATTCCACAGGCAGCACGTCATGAGCATGGGAAAGCCATTACTAACTTACTTGTTTTACAATGAGGGTAATATTATTCTTGCAATAAAGAAAACCAGCAAAGCTATTTGTGTTTTGGAAAAAATAATTAAGAACTTAATTACATGTGGGCCTAAATAAGGAGAAATAAATAGACGTCTTCTCTGTCCACTGAAAGTGATTAGCATTAAGGATTACAGGGAAAACCATCACCAAATAAGGTATCCTCACCCTGTCCCTTGAATTCAGCAGTAAAAACTATGGAAGGCGGCTATGAAAGCGCCTTCTCTGGGAACTAGGACACTCCTGCAGCATCCCTGCTAAAACCTGTACCGACCAACTAAGAAACAAACCAGACACCCACACTGTACAGGGTGAGGCTTTGAGGTTTGTTTTGAGGTGAAATCATTTAAAAAGCCAGCTGGAAGAATGGGCCTCATATGGCAACCAAGAGATTAAGATTCAACTCCACTATTTTTTTTTTACTTGTGTTTTAACCTCAAATTTGCTGTGGAAGAACTCTTTGGCTGGCTAAGTGCCTTTCCACAGTATGCTATTGATCAACCACCAAAGAAAGATAGGATTACCTTCCACTGCAATCGAGAAGGTTGCAGTCAAGCACAGGAGGTATTTTAGCACCTGAGCACCCTTTTGTTTTTGTTTCGATGCCACGACCAGGGAGCACTGATGCGAGGAAGGAGAGGGGCCCGTGCTACTGAGGATGAGGACTCTGTATGCATCTGATTTTCCCGTTGTTTTTTACCCAGGCCTATCATCTCGTGATTTTCCATGACCCATCTCTCTCATAAGATTTACATGCAAAGGAAAACCAATCAACTGATCTTTCTTTCACATACAGAGTCAGCTGGATTACTCAAACTAATGAAGAGTAGAAAGAACCTAAGGAATAAGTGGTGATCAAAAAAATTGCACTGGACTTTGGAAAGCGTATCTGCCAGGTTTTCTCCTGGTAGATAACAGTGCTGTAAACAGAGCACGAGCTTTGGAGTCTCCAAGCGGCTATGGCTTCTACGGCTCTGTAACACCAGGCACTACGATCAGCCACTTCAATTTTTTTCTACTGACTCATCAAAGCCTTATGTAATAAATAGTCTGACTTCCCCCAAGTAGCCTTTCTTCTGATTGAGAATAGGAGCCCACTGGTGTGCGTGAGTACTCTGGCACTCATTTTTTCAGCAAAAATGCATGAAATTCTGGTGTACCAATCTGGGTCTCTTGCAAGTTTGGATAGTGTCAGTCCCTTAGGGCTTAATCAACTCTGAGTGAACTGATGAAACGGAATGCCTAGACCTTCCACTCCTAAGGACTGAAGCCACCAGTCCCACAAGGGCAGGCCTGCCTGGGGAGCCAGCTGGCTCCCCTCCTGGCTGAAACTGACTATACCACATACAGTATAGACTGTAAACAGTTTATACATTCTTCCCTGATACAGCCTGACTTCTTGATTAGCTCAACCCCAGGTAGACCTGTTGAATGTAACTGGCCTCGTTTGTAGCCATGACACATTCCCCAGCTTCTAAATCTACTGATAGGGAACCACAGCTGCCTCCTCATTCACCTTTCCCTTCTCTGCAAAAAGTTCTCTGGTCTACAAGGGAAGCTCTGGAAATTGGGCAAGGAAGATAATAAGATAACAAGGACAATAAATTGTTAATTGTTCCAAAGGTTTCACCAAGAAATATGAAAAACAATATAAAATGAAAACTAATATTTAAAAAATACCAAATGAAAAAACAATATAACATGTGGCCAGTTGATAACTTTAGTCAGGTGCCTAGGAAGGACCACTTGGGGGTTTTTAATATCACTCAGATAGCTTTTAACCCGTTGAAACAGAAGTGCGCTGAATAGACTGTTGCCTAACAGCAAGGACTAATGTCCTATCTACGCACACGGTCCCTCCCATCTTGGCTCAGCTTCGGACTTTGGAATAACCAGGCTGAGAAATAACCAGAAGTCACAGCGAACTGCTATAACTTCATCACTCCACAAACTTACCCCTCGGAATCTAGATCATGAGCACATCCTTAAAATCATCCCCAAGGCAATAATCTCGGCTTCGGCACACTTGGCCAATGAGCCTCGACGCCTGTGGCGCCCCCCGCCCCACCCGGCCCCGGCCAACTTCAAAACTCATTAATGATTCCATGTAAAGAGCACCCTGCCTGGGACACACAGAGACTTTCAAATATGTTTCTTTAGTTATATAATATGAGCTTTGAAGGCGAGGACCCATACCATTGATAGAGCGACCAGTCGCCCCAGCCAAAGAAAGCAGAGCGGGACACTTGGGAACTTACTTGGGGACGGCAGCCCAGGTCTTTTTTAACCTATAGATGGAGTTGGACTGCAGTGCAGAAATGATGGCCCTCAAGGAGGAAAAATTCTTCAGGATCCTACATTCCTGTGCGGAGAGTGATCAAAACATAAAAGGCATTTAAATATCAATAATACGGTGAGTTGGTGGTTTCCTGTTTTAGAGGTATCACAGCTGCTATGAATTCTTACCACTAAATAGGCAGCTGTATAAATACTGAACATCAAAAAGTGGTTCCTTACTCCCACCCCAGTCACCGAAACACTTTATAGGTTTTGGCACCGTATGCTTGTTTTTCTCCCTTTAATATATTTTTTGCGTTGTTGTTACAGTTTTATGGTTTCCAGCTTTCCCAGTAAAAACACGAATGGAGGTGAGTCTGCAGTGCTGTGCTCAGGAACGCAAGTTTGCGTCTGAGGCAAGCACACAGATGCCCTAAAAACACACGTGAAAGATCACTGTATCTTGAGACCCAGCGAGGGAGCCGGCAGCAGCCTCCGTGAGGTCAGACGGTATCAAACATCTCGTGGCCAACCCTTGCCCAGAGAGGTGTATATAACTTGGCAATAAAAATTCACCACGAGTTGAACTTTGGCTTTTATGCTCTTTGCCAAGAGGGAATATTTTTATACACATTCGTTTGATTTCAGATTGGCTTGTGCCGCGATCATAAACATTCAGAAACACCTTGGTTCCTTCGGTGTTTCCAAAATAACTTGGGCTTTTAAAATGAAATTCGCTTTGGCAGCATTTGAAAACAAAATAGAAAGAGAACAGGAAATATTCTGGATGGCATTTTCTGGGTAAGGAGAAAGGCTCTCTGATCCTGAAATCGAAGCGGCCGCTCGGAGTCTGCAGCCTCAGCAGCCGGCGACCCTGGAGTCGACGTCCTGCTGAATGAACGGCGGGGACAACGGAACAGTGAGGGAGGGAGTCCCAGTTTTGGCAACACGGGGAGAGTGGGCCGTGCCTTATGGCAAAGGAGGCATTTGGGAGTGTAATATACCCACTGAGTACACTGTGCGAGCGTGGGTGTGGCTCTGTGCACAACATCTGAAGCCAGAGACCCCGGGGTGGTTGGGCATAAAGGCACATTACTTCTAAGGTCATTTCATGAAGTCATGCTAACCCTGAACAGGAAGAGGAAACAGCCTTCTCTGACTTAGCTTGCCAAAATCTGGCTACTTAAAACTATGCCAAACAAACAAACCTCCAAACATTTTTTTCTTAGAATCAGTGCCAAAGTATTTTACAAAAGTCATGCCCGCTCTTTTTAAATGTCTCAATGCTCTCCCCTTATTTGAAAAGAAAGAGTGAGTGAGCGAGTGAGTGAGCGAGCAAGAGAGTGAGCGAGCAAGAGAGAGCGAGTGAGCATTCTGAAATATGGTCAGTCTGGAAACCCAAGCCCACGAGAGCATGGTTCAACAAAGGTTCAGAATCCAAAAGTCATGTTCCAAAAATCAAGAAACTTGCAATAAATAAAGGGACTCAGGCACAGATACTTCATGCAAATTGTAATAGACATATGGAACACATTATCCAGAAAGAGGCTTCACTTAAGGGTTTAAAGGAGTACAAGAGACATTTGGCCCCATTTCCAGAAAGGGAAGTATCTTCCAGGAGATGCAAAAGTAAAATAAAAACATAGCAGTAAGGCCAGTCCAAGAAAATATGATCGCATTAGGTCACAAATATTTTCTATGTAAAATTATTATCGCTTTTCAAATGGCCTCTCAATAGAAATTAATTGTGATTAATGCAGGAAAAGTAAAATATATCTTGGCAGGAAACCACCTATGAATTTCATTATTTTATTAAATTACTCCACACAATTTCAAGGGACGCAACATGCTCAATATTAGGAAACTACATGGCCAAGAGCAAGGACCCCTGGCTTTTAAGCATGTGCTATGGGATTTGGAATAGACCTCAAATTGTTCAACTTGTATTTCTTATTATCACATAAATGCACAATTTATATTTAATTTGGACCAAAAGTCACTGTTTGAGCCACACTGTCAAACACAGAGATGCTGTATTCTCACTACAGATTTTCTAAGGAGTTGAATGGATTAAAGGATATAGCATTTATGGCAAAAAAAAATTTTTTTTTCTTATCATTTTAAGAAGAAATTCCATGCCCTGTTCCACTCTATCAGAACTTCTTTTGTAGCTCTTGAAAAATAAGCTCAATTCACAATAGGAGAAATCTAAGTTGTAAGATACTGTTTTCCTACTTTTTTCATATACTAAAACATCTGTGGTAACAGACCACCTAAAAATTCAAAATAAGGCCAATTCCCTAGAACAATTATGGCCCTGCTCTTTAATCAAAGACAACAATAGAGAAAGAGAGAGAGAGAGAAGAGAGTGTGTGTGAAAATTTAAGCATTATGCCCTAAACATGAGGGCTTAATAAAAGAAATATATATTAGCACAGAAAGCAAAATGGGCTTTGGTTGAGTGTTGACCCATATAACCCAGAACACTGACTAATAAGATATTTACATAATACTTATGTTTCAAAGTTTAGTTAATTACATAGCTTTTGCTGATGTAATTTCTTCTGCCTCCAAAAAAAAAAAATCTTACCCAATCTTCAAATACCAAAAATTCTATCTAGTATTCAAAGATAAATTCAAATGTCATCCCATCCGCAAAGCCTTCCTTGATCCCCTCAGTCAGAAGTGATTTTGCCCTCCTCCACAGCTGTAGCTCATCTCGTAGGGCCCCACTCCTCCTCTGCCTCGGCTGAGATCATTCCAGTCTATCTTAGCTTCCTTGTTTGACTGCAGGCTCCTGTAAGACCACATTAATTGTGCTTATCCTAACGATGTCCCCACGGTACATAAAACTGTAGCTCACGTGCATTTAAGAGCTCATGAACTATCTGGTGACCAAGTGACTGAATACTGTTCACCTTTTCTGGATCATGAAGATACTGATCAGCGAAGGTCACACAGGATGTAAGCAGCTGACCCAAGAGACCAGACGGACACTCGGCAGAATTTACCTCAGGCCTAGGAATAAACTCTGTCCCTCCAACTTCAGACAGAAGGCCCTCCCGAAAAGCCCCAGATCAATGTGAAATCTGTGCATCTCAGTCCCTTGGAAAAGAGATTCAGGATTCTGAGAACGTACCAGCTCTTTATATCGGTAGATGATATAACGCTTCCGGGTGCTGGAAGGGTGCATAGGTGGGTAATCATTCTGCGTTGCAGAGTCGTCTGTCTGACGCTTAGACTATCCAGTTCTATTTACTGAACATGGGTAGAATGGACACTCAGTTTGTGAAAATAAGGGGAAAACAGATGGCTGTGTTACCCTGACAACAGCGTGTGCGGCAGCCCCATGAGCAGAGACAAGTGTGCGAGGGACCAATTTTCTTCAAAGAGGAAAAATAAGCTCCTAAGTTAAGAAAGGCGACTTTTCTTCTTACTTTGGAGGAACAACAATAACAACAACAAAAACCCAATGGTCCCTCACATGTGGTCGTTTGATTGCCTCGCAAATAGACCCCTTTAAACAGAGAGGTGGAGTAGTCTCCAACATCTACTAAATACAAAGAATATTTTTAAAAAGACAATTACATGAGCAATGTTAATCCACTTCTCGATGACTTTGGCTCTCTGCTGAGTTTTGAGTTCTTTGCCGCCCAGGATGGTGCTGACAACGCATTTGGTGAGCGTGTTAAACTGAGAGATGGTAGCACGGATCGTAGGAGCCAAATGTTTGTTTTCCTTCTTATCCCTTCGAGACCAAATGCAGCCCAGGCAGTGGTGAGGCACTACTTTCTTGAATAGTTGCTAGAACAAAAGAGAAACTGACTTCAAGGACCACACAGATACTTCATATGGCAAAGCACATCATCTGTGAATTGGTATTTTATAAATGGACAAACAACCCTTTTCTACTTGACTTGCCTCGTCATGTCTATTTCAATGGACACAGGTAAATAATTAATATCTTAATTATTAGCCCACATGATCCTTCTAAATCTGCTAGACTGAGTACATGGAACACAACAACCAAAAGAAAATTTTAAATGACCACCACATTTTGACTTTTCTATCCCGAAAGACAAGTACAAATCTATACTAGAGGTCGAGAGGGTTTTGACCCCAAAATCACATTAAGGGTATATTCTGGGCACTCACGATCATGAATTGGGTACAATGCATATGGACGCCCAGTGACCACCTGAGAAGTGATCCAAAGAAGTATAATCCATGCGGCATTGTCATCAATGAGTTCTACAGGATTTCTAACACGAAGAAAGTTAAGCATCGAAAAGGAAATACCATTCAACGTCACAGAGTAAAAGGAGGAAAGGAAGTTACAGCCTGGTTTCCAGGTCTTTGCCTAAAAGTCATCACCAATGAAGTTTCCTATCTTTCTTTGATGTTATCGATTGTGGAACAAAAAGCAAATTCGTTGACCAGATACAATTCTCACCTGTATGACAATTCAATTCAAGACATGTAAGGGTTTGTATGAAAGAGAGAACACCAGGATTTTCTTTACACAGACTCTCTGATTTGCTTCTGATAGTTTATTTGCATGCTCACTAGCTGGAAACTCTGTCACGTTCTATGCTGCTTTCTTCAGAGTGGTAAGTGCAGCAGAGCTAAAACCGTCACGATAATTTATAATAGCCCTCTTTTCTTTAACTGGTATTTACCAGCTAACATTGCGCTAAGACACGTGACCGATGTCATCAACTATGTATGGCTAACAAACATATTCAAACACCAAAAGTACAGGAAACACATAGACACGAACTGCCAGATAGAGTCACACGTGGACGCAGCAAACTTATTTTATCCTAATTTATACTTTGACCGCTTTACAACCCTCCAAATAAACAGTTCAGATCTTAAAATATTTATGAGTCTGGAGGGAGAGAAATAGCCATGGAAAGAGGGTAGATTTTGTGTCACAAGAATCAGAATTCTTATTTCCCTCTGTGTACCGAGTGCCAAGGAAAAAGCACCTTCACCCAGAACCACAAGAAGAGCTTAGGCCTGAATTATTCAGATGACTGATTTGAGTCACATCTTCACTCCGCATTTACAGGCACAGCCTCTCTCAAGGATCACAAAAGACTTAAGTCACATGACCCCACTGGCCTCCCCAGGCCACCAGCACTGTCAGTCCTCGAGTTTTATGTACAAGCCCATCTGAGGCACAGAGAGAAGACGTACTGCGTCCATATAGGTCAGCTGCTCTGCCACGAGATCTTCTGGGAAGCACGTGAATTCTGCAGGCCCTCCACCTTCCAGTTCCTCTTCTTCTTCCAGGCTGAAGAAGATGGTGCTGGGAAACCCATCTGTTCACAGATGGAAAAAAAAAAATTAGTATTTTGGTGCCACTGCTTATGACCTTGTTAGTAGAGTCAAACTGCACTTCCTTCATTTAGAAAGAAGAGGGCTAATCCTTCAGAAAACGCACAGGGAGAAACGGTAAGCACGATTAATCTGAGTGAAATGGAGGTCTGCTTAATCTCTGTCGGTTCTTTATTCAGTTCAGAGGCCTCATGTTATCCCTTTGATAAACCAAATTCTTAGGCCAGGGACACAGGGAGATTAGGTAAAGTCTAGAGAAGCAGAGTTGGGCTACATTCTGGGGGTTTCCCTCATCTTGGGCTCCCACATACACTCCACTCAGGTTAAGGACTCATCAAGCCACTTCCTAAGCCCCAACTATGTAATTTGTAATTACCGCCATTGATAACCAGAAGCCTAGAAGGACTGCGCATGAAAGCAGGCCATGTTCTGGGGAGGAGAATGGGCCATGTTGGTGTGAGAAATGCTGCTGAAGTCCTCAGAATTCTAAGAAAGTCCTTAGAATTCTCAAGATGTTTGGAGTAGCTTTCAGTTTCCCACCTAAAGTCAAGTATGTGTGAAAAGAATAGCCTGAAACTAAATTCACCTGAGCCTTATTATAGATAAGATCCTCAGTTAGCCAATTACACAGGACACAGACTGAAGAAGTGAGAAAAAAAAATTACTATAACAACTACTTGGATTCCAAATCAAAAGCTGAAGGACTCGGCCCATAGAACAGGAATTGCAGACTCCATCCTGAAAGACTGTGGAACTGGATGAAGTTGAACTTGAACCACAGCCTCCCTTCCCTGGAACCTTTCCCGATTCCTGGGTTGTTTTCCAACCTCATCCCGCACCTCATCCCCTTCACATTCCTTGCTCTCCTGTCAGATCTGTTCTCAAAAAAACAAAAACAAAAACAAAAAACTTAGCTGCATTCAGCTATATCTTGGCAGAACATAAATCAGTGTGTTACTACTCCCCCAGGATGGTTCCATTTTAAGCTTTTCCTCTTTTTCTTTGTAGAATAAGACTTTTACACATCTTGGGTCAAGTTGGGGTGGCCTTTTCTTTTTCTTGGTTTTCCAGGGGAAAGGGGTACTGAGAGTGGATCGTGCATCACTTCCCCTATCAGAGCACCACGTGGGGACTGGCCAACTCTGGTGTCAGGCATGGGATTTAAGAATGCCCCCTCCCGGGGCGCCTGGGTGGCACAGCGGTTAAGCGTCTGCCTTCGGCTCAGGGCGTGATCCCGGCGTTATGGGATCAAGCCCCACATAGGCTCCTCCGCTAGGAGCCTGCTTCTTCCTCTCCCACTCCCCCTGCTTGTGTTCCCTCTCTCACTGGCTGTCTCTATCTCTGTTAAATAAATAAATAAAATCTTAAAAAAAAAAAAAAAAGAATGCCCCCTCCCACAATCCCCTCCCAACCCAATGGGCTTGGGTTATAACTGGAGAAGGTAGGCGAGGGAATCACTGCCTGACCCCGGAGTCTGAAACACAAACAGGCACGAGCTAAAGATTAGAGCTAAGCCCTAGGCCTTCACCATTCTGCCTCCACACAGCTCTGGGGGTGCTCTTCAATTCAGTGAAGGAAAAAGAAATTTGAAATCTCAAACAAAGGTTCAGAATGCGCCTCCCATCCCTCTTGCTAGCTACTCTGTCAATCTATCCCAGTGGCTCTGGAATGCAGAGGCTGACCCACTCCAGCCAAAGAGGATGTGTGGTAAGGTCAGATCCTCTCATTCACGCAGCAAACACTCACAGTGACCCATATGTGCCTGGGATGTTGCTGCAGGCGAAGATTACGTGGTCCTTTCTCTCTGGGGCCTAGGCCATGCCTTCACCGTTTCTGCTTTGGGCTTTCTTCCAGAGCGAAGGAAGTAGAAACTTGAAGCAAAATTTTACTATTGGAAAACAATGTAGGCGAACTTTTGCTTTTGCCAGTGTGAACATGGGCAAAATAAGCCCAGGAGACCCAAGCTCCTAAAACTCCTTTTCAATAACGACCACTGAACTTTAATAAACAGAGAGTTTAGAGCTTTCTCGATTAAAATTTTCCAAACTCAGGAAAAATTCATTTTCGAGCATTGCGTAAAAGCCTTTCCAAAGTCAGGCGATCTCCCTCTCCCCCGTCTCAGCCTGCCAAATGAGCTCTGCCTTCCGTGGCTGGGTCGGAAACAATGAACGACTGGTCCCACCGGTTCCCCAATTAGGCCCGGAGCCAGGGGCAGCCCCGGTGGGGAGAGCTGGGCTCTCACACAGCATTTTCCACCGTGGCTCAAAGACCGGCGGGGAGGCCCCGACGGGAGTGGAGGTCCGGCAGCTGGGGGAGTGCCCCTGGTGTTCCAGCGTTCCCGGCAGATGAAGTCATCCGAGAATCCGAGTACTTGGCAGGCAGCTTCTCATGATGCGACTGCGTTTTCCCCTGCTCTGCTCCCCCAAACGTAAAACAATTCCACAGGTACTGTTTGGAACGTGAGGTTATTTTCTTTGGCACTGAAGCAGCTTCCCTTATCGGTCGTGAGGAACCGCTTCCTTTCCCTCACTGAGGAAAGCGGGCGTCACTTCAGGGAAATGCCTGTCAAAAGCTCCAAGTGGGTCAGCCGCCATGGCAACCATCACCCAGCAGGCCAGCGAGGGGCTAAATCGTCAGGCTGAAAGCCTGTCCGAAACTCGCTCTGACTTTCTTCAAAGATAATTCCAAGCGGCCCACGACCTGCAGTGGTGGCCCTTCCTTTGTCCTTGAAAACAGGCAGGCAGTTCCTCCAATAGGAAAAAACAGCCACAGAAACTTCCTTTGATGAGGCCGTCGGCGATGCTCAAGGACAGTGATGTCTTCCAGCTTGACAGAGAAACACCTTTTCAGGGCTTTCTGAGCTTTTCTGAGGGCAGGAGCACAACTGGATTTAATTCTTTGCCTGCCGAATGGGGGTGGTTGCGAGGGGTTTCCATTAATTAGGGAGAGGAGCCAGGAGGCAGATAATAAAAAGCACAATCAGGTTCAGTGTGGGACATGTTGACCCGAGAAGGTAAAAGATCCTCTTTCTGGTATTAGAAGAAACCCAAGGAAATCACTCCGCTTCTCGGAGCCAGTTTCCTCTTCTATAAAATGAGAGCACCAGACTAGGTGGTCTTGAAAATCTCCTTCTTGGCTCTAGAAGGCTGAGGTACTGTAATCAGCACTTTGATAAACTTCAGAATTTTTACCCACCACCAATCCCCCAGCAGCTTGCCTCGCTGAGACAAACCGAGGTCATTTATCAAGTATAGGGAGAACAGTTTGGGGCGCCTGGGTGGCTCAGTTGTTTGGCTCAGGTCGTGATCTCGGGGTGGTGAAACCGAGCGCCATGTCGGGCTGTGCGCTCAGCGAGGAGTCTGCCTGAAAGTCTCTCTCCCTCTCCGCTTCCCTCCCGCCCCCCACACACTCTCTCTCTCCCTCTCCCTCTGTCAAACAACTAAAGAAATCTTAAAAAAATAATAATAAAAAAGTACAGGGAGAACCTATCTTCCACACAGAGGCTGGAGAATCAGAATCCAGCTTGTTCTCTGCAAGCAAGTACTCACTGTCAGTTTCCACTTCTTGCTTGTGAAACTGCTCAAGAAGATTTTGTGCTCTTCTCTCTGGATCAGAGCCTGGCATCATCCGTTTGAGATAATCCAGCAGTTTCTGTAAGCAAGGGAAGTGAGGGGGCTCCCGGAAGTCCTCTGCGCACTGGTCAAGCCAGGCCCTCAGGATGGAGGCGATGGCACTGAGAAAGAGAAAGGGAGAGTCACTGCACCCAGCTGGCTGTGGGGACTCAAAAAAGGGCCTGGACACCATGGCCTCACCCAGGAACACCCCAGGGGACTTGGGGTCAACAGAGAATTTACCCCAAAGTTCCTGGCAATGTCAATGAAGTTGAAGCTCTGGAAAACAAGCTGGTTACATTTTATTGTTTCAAGTGGTGGTTGTAGAGCAGGGGAGAGACTGTAAGTTCTAAAATGACAAAGGACCATCAACTTTGGAAAAACCCGCGCGGGCTGGGGGCCGGGGGGGGAGGGTAAAAAGACACGTGGAAGAAGATTTAGTGAGTCCTGAAGGGACTTCAAAGCGATCTGTGACAGTGAGATTACGTGTTTCCAATTCTGGCTTCACTCAACTCAGAGACCACAAAATCAACCGGACTAACAGTTTAGGAAATCACTGACTGACAGTGGGCCTGAAATCTGTCTACTGACAGGAAATGCCTACGTTGGAAAAAGATAAAAGCACTGATTTAATTTTACAAAGATTCCCAGGGTTTCAGCCTAAGTGCCAAAAAAACAAGCTCCCCCAATTATCCTTTTGCTTCTCAAATTACAAGAGGACAATCTGTAGGAGAAACAGTACCTGTTAGAGAGGAAGGTCTTTGAAAGGTAAGGGAGAAAACGCTGAGATGCAAAGCCCCTGGGAAGGTGATTTGCTCTGATGGCTCATCAGTGTCTGTGTTGGATGAGACAAGGGCCGGGGCACGAGGAGCCAGGGCCACCCCCCCCCCCAACGCTACTAATAACACGGGTGTGCTGTCTCTAGGTGAGGGGCAGCCCCTCATCCAGGGGAACAGACAAACAGCTGACTGGCAAAAACGATAAAAAGTCTTGAGTGCTGTGATTCTATGCTTCATCTTCAAAGAGGACGTGCCGGGCTGTGTTTTCCAGGAAAGACGGTGCTTTGCCTCTTTACTGACCAGCCGCCTCCACAGCTAAGGCAAATGCACTGACGACGGCTGCAGGTGGCAGGGGCTAGAAATTAATTCATGTGTTATTGACAGTGATGGGACACCTCGTTTTAGCTGAAGACCCCACTGACCGAAATTGTTCAGCTGATAAAACATTTTAGCACTTTTTAAAATGATCATTTAAGTATACTTCAAACAAATTGTTTACTTAGTTAACAAACTATAGAGGGACCACAGGGTAATATTATCCACCTATGTGGACCTGCAGGCCGGGCTTTGCAGGCGTGTCTAACTTCCACGCTTCCCAATTTCCTACCATGGAGCTGGACTACGATCGGGGCATACGTACAACACTTAACTTCTGGAAGTAGAGTGCGAACAGAAGAAAAGCAAATTTACCAGCTGTTTTCAATGCTATGGATATCATGGCTTTACTAATGAGGACATGAAGGTGTCTGGAACTATAATGGTCACATGTGTACGTTGAAGTAGGTGACATGAAGCCATCAAATAAATGCTGGAATTTAAAGCCACAGAAATGATTAAAATATGCTCTAAATCTTTAGTCCAGATTAAATAAAAAGCCAAACAAAAGTTTCCCTCCCTTTCAAAAAGTTTGAAGAAATTAATATGGGCTCTGGGATTAAATGAAAACCTAAGTAAAATGAAATGACTGGGCTTCTAGTCGGTGGACCTTCGATCCTTGGTTAGCCTGTTGAATCATCTGTTACGTATCAATGCTTGGGTCCCCCCACCATTCATGTGGTGAAACCCTCACACACACACACACCCGCCCCCGCAAAATTGCCGGACTTCTACTTTCTGAGAGCCCACACAAAGCATTCATTATTTGTCCTTTCTTCACAAAAAATAAATATAACATGAATTAAAAGAAGAAAATGGAGTGGCATTCTAGTAAGTCATTTTTTAAGGAATAGGACTTTTTTCTATGAATACTTTCCCTTCTTCACTGACAAGCACTGAGCCCAGAACAGGGGCAGGCACACAGGAGGGTTCATAGCCTGGAAGGCAGGAAAACCTGATATCTGCCTCCATCATATTGATTCTTACATACACTTTTGTCCTTCTCAAAAGAAGGGTGAATTGATTTCAAGAGTAGAGCTACTCATTTAATATTTAATACCTCAGTGAGAGGATACTCTTCCAATGATACTGATGGAAAAACAGTCATGGAGCGATGATAATTCACTTCAATCAATAAGAGTGAAAAAGAGCCCCCACCTAACAAGACCAGCAATTCAATGACCCTAGTGACTCCTCGGTCTCATAGCTTAAAACATAACCCAGGCAGAAATCCAGAATCACAGCTAAAAGACAGATAGGAAAAGATATTAATATATCATTGCCTTCTTGGCCTCCCATATTTGTTAGTTTTAAAATTACAAAGCTGATTCTTTATTGCAAAAAAGTAAATATTACAAATGTATATAAACCAAAAGAGCAAAATACCTATGTCCTCTTCATTCTAATCCCATTTCCACGACTACCTATCAACAGCTTGGAGTATGTCCTTGTAGGCTTTTCAACAGATATGTATATATACTTAAGTAGATATACTAGGTATCTATAAGCCAACATGGATTTTTTCCCCACTGAATAGTATGAAACAGACACCTCTCCATTCACTACCTCGAGATCCACCTTACTGTTGCCCAGAGTTACATACACTATCCCACTGCGTGGACAAACCATCATTAATGCAAGCATTCTTCTACTAGTGTGCAAATATTCGAGTTATTTTCATATTCTCACAATCACAAACAATTACAAAATGTGTACCCTTGTTTACATCTCTGAATACTCACACATTTCTATAGGACACATTATCTGGAGCTTAGTCTCATGGAAAGTTGTAGCCTCTGGAAGGTCTGGGGGAGTTCTGAAGAGGGTCATGAGTCCAGATTGGACCTGCGTTTAGATGCACATTTTGTCCTCCTCAGTCTGATGTTTTTAACTAGCTCTGGTAATCTATTCATTCTACCCTTTGTGACCGTGCCCCCCCCACAGCTTGGCCTAAGAGGACTTTGAAAGCTCACTACAGACCCAGAAACTGACTTGGCTAGAGAAAGCATCTTCACAGAAAAGAGGAATGAAGGAGGGGAGGACGAAGGAAGAGAAGAAGGGAAAGAAACACACAAACAGCACAATACAGCACGAGGCAGACCCCTGCCCTCCTATCAGCAGGGTGGTTATCAGCATGCCAGGAAGGGAGGTTTTCTGGAATGGCCTGGACACGTGCCCAAAGCTCACAGTAGCTTTATGTTTACCAGTCCTGGGAAGAAACTTCCCGTTCTTGATAGACTATAAAGCAGATAACATGTGAAACATTTAAGATTTCGAAAAGGAAAGCAACATCATGGCACCCAACGGGATTGCTAGCCAACGCCTTTCCATCTCACCCTCCGTGGCTCCACTCCGAAGATCGAACTCACGTCCCAACCATACTGGTTGTTTGGGAGGATGTAAAGAACCTCCATACTGAAGGGAAATCTGGTTTAAAATCACAAACTTACAGGAAAGGTGTGACTGTTAAGCTGGAGAAGCTACTTGGCTCTGCACCAGAACAAGAAGGAGGCTGGAGGAGGAAAACCAGCTGGGCTGGGTCCCAGCTGTGCCACCTGGGAACAAAGCGAGTTGGCCCACTTCACTGACCCCTACCTGGAGGACAGACGTGGTAATACCTGCCTGCGGCTCCCTGACCCCGTCAGTGCCTTCCCCCGACAGCACGGCAATACAGACATTTCAAGGTACCTAAAGAGAAACCTGACTGTTGGCAGTCTTAGAACTACTTGCCATAAATCACAAAAGGAAGGGACTGAAAAAGGTAGAAGGGCTCAGTGAAAAATCAGTCAGCACTCATGGACGTCACTCAGAGGATCCTCTACCCATAACAGAAACGCTGACATGGAATCCAAACCGTAGGACAACATGCGTGGCCCCAGGTCTGCTGCAGCAAGACAGTCACTGGGAACAGATCCTGCACACACGAGCACGCGCACACGCACACACACATACACACGCGCACACACACCCCACCGAAGGCATCCTCCTCGGGGGACCTCAAACTCTAATACAAACTGCAAGACGTGCTTCTTGAGTGACCTGTGAAGACTGAAGAAGTACCTTCTGAGACTGAGCAGAAAGATTGCAACTGTGACATAATCTAAACGCAGTAAGGAGGAAAGGCAGACATGAGCTCCTTTTCCGAAGTCATCTGTAATGTGCTACAGAACAACACCCCTCGGTCCCAAGTAAGCACGCTGGGTGGGTGGTCGGGGGCAGAAGCCCAAACTGATAGCCGAGGGGACATCCAGGATAGGACTGCTTTTTCAACCTCAGGCACTCCTGGCCACCCTCTCCAACCTACCGCAATGGTCTGTAAGGGACAGGAGACGTGCTCAGACATCCAGGCGTAGAACTGACGGACACAGTGTCTAAGGCTTTTACTACCACGGAAACAGACCCGTGGGGAGAATTAATTCACTAATTACACTAACAGTATTTGAGTGCCCTTTGTTTTCCATATTCACAAAAACCACATATGTGACGAACGTCACAACAGGGATCCCACAGAAGGATTTAGGAAACAAAGTTCAGCTGAGATCTTAGGTATAAGAGTTACTGGGGTGAAGAGTCTGTGGTAACAGCATGAGCAAAGATCCTGAGGTGAGAGAGGGCAAGACAGTTTCAAGGCATGTACAGAAGGCCTCTTTAAAGAACAGGAAGAGGGGGGAGGAACGCCGCCCAGTGAGATTTGTTATACTCATTTGATTTCTTAGCCAAACAGAAATCACACTTAATAATACCTGGTTGGAAAATACTAGCCAGATGCCTTCTCTGAGAGGGACAAGGAAACAGTACAGAACTGAGAGCTGCTGTGGGGACCTTCAGGCATGCGGTGCAGAGTAACAGGGCTGCCTGAGGTGAGCATCTCGGCTGCCAGTATGCTCAAACCACAGATTTTTAAATACATACAGGGATTTGAATGCACAGGTACTAAATCATATTAAAATCCCATTGGTAGTAAAATACTCTACAATTTGTAAAAGGCTTAATAAGAAATTTTCAAAATATGAAGTCATCTCTCCCATGACGTGTAACCTCCGAGCCAAGAAATAGGATTATCATGACAAAAAATAACCCTGTCCATTTAGAGCTCTTTTCTCTCCCCGAAATCTATCTGAGATAACAATTTATTGTTACTTAATAAGACATGGAACCATTTTTTCAAAAGCAGCAAAATGTTTTTTTCTGGGTTAGGATATTCTCCCAAAACTGGACCTTTTCCTGCTATAGATAAAAGATAAGAAAATCTACGTGGAGGGTGGGCCTTTGAATCAATGTAGCAGGTGACCCTGGGGGTGGGAGCCAACGCACCTTGCTCTTCGGGGAAAGGAAGCAAAGTGACCTTGACACTGATTCTGAGCTATACCTATCCACCTTGTTCTCCTAGTCACAGAGGGGGTTTTCCTTTTCAGAGAAGGCTGCCAGATAGAGGCTGCCTCGGAGACCCCTGGCAAGATGGTTCCCCTGACAAGAAAGAACAAAGGAAGGTACAGAGAATTTGTTTCCCTTTTTTTTTTTCTCTGAAAAACCCTGGAAAAGATGGAAACGTGACTATCTGGACTTGTCAAGGTCATCTTGCAATGAATTCTTGTACATTTTCCAGTATGCAGCATTTTTGCTGCAGAGGCTGAGCAGGGATTAGAGGGCTGGGAGGGAAAGTGAGAGGAATGCCGAGGAGAGGCTCGGGGAGATAAATGCAAACAGGGCCAGAGTCAGAGCCAGGCAGCAGGCAAGTACGGGGCACGGGAGCCAGCGAGGGGCCAGGAGGCAATGAAAGAGAAAAAGCTCCAAGGTGAGGAGGAGGAAGATTGTGATAGGGAGGACACACAGAAATACCGAGTAAATATGGGTGGGGAAGGCCCCAGAGGAGGAGGAGATGAGCCCAAAACCAATTATCCAAAGTCAGGAGTGTTTACACACCTGTCCTTTATTCCCAAACTAGATGTGCAGGCCCTGGCCTCTGAAGGCAAATTTACAGAAACTGAAGAGAATTGTTGTGCACAGACCTAACCCCGTATCACCAGACATTACTCAGTGTGTCTATGCTTCATTAGGAAAGGAAAGGAAAGGAAAAAAAACTAAGAGGGCTCTGAAAAGCCTGCTTTTTCATGAGCAGCTCAGCCAATGTGGCTGAACAGTCTCCGGAGTGCCTAACTGGGGCCCTGGTTCTGTGGCTCACTAGCTGCAAGCTAGCCTCTGTATGCCTCAGCCTCCTGACCTGTAAAATGGGTACAAGAATAGATGCCTCCTCATAGGATTTTGAGGCCAAGAGCTAATACATGCAAAGTATTTAGAAGAGTTCCTAGGACATAGTGAGTGCTCAAAAAATATTAGCTATTTTTATTATTTTAAAACAGAAGAATGGCGGTCTATTAGACTAAGGACTAGAGGCAAATGGAACTGCACACATGCCCTAGTTGATAAAGTTGTTTCCCACAAGGTACGAGTCAACAGCTCTGCTACTGCCATCCAAGTATCCTGGAAATGAACAACTAAGCAAATGCATGGCAGATGGTGGATGCCAGCTTTCTCGCTGTTGCAGAGGGTACTTACAAACAAGCAAGGGGAGCAGGCTAGAACCATCTACGTGGTCATGGATTAGAGTTGGAGACATCAGTAAGAACTCGTGCTTAACGTAATATGGATACAGATGATTATATGTAAATATTCCTAGATGTGTATATTTACATAACTAGTGTAAACACAAATCTCCCAGCCCTATCAGCTGAGAGGGCTAAAAAGAAATGACATCCCAGCAGCAGTGAGTACACCTAGCACCCAGATCCTGGTTTCCGATACCCTTCTGCAATGAAAAGAACCAGGTCTCCTTGAAGAAATGGCGGATTCTAGGGCTGGGGCAAGAAACATACAAGATGAGCCTAGAGCACCTTGTTGTACCAGGGAGTAAGAAGGGCTCGAACAACCAAACACACCCACCATGACAGAGATGCCTATCAGCGTGACATAAGAGCCAATCAAAAGAGCTCCCAACCACCAAAACTGGACTAATCTCAGCAACAAATAAACTAGCGTGGCATCATAACCCAAAGCATCAAAAAAATTTAACCAATGAGTCTAAAATGTTTAGATAAAATGTTTTAAAAAATTAACAAATGGGGGAAATAAATCTACCCACCGAGTCTAAATGTTTAGATAAAATGTTTTAAAAAATTAATAAATGGGGGAAACAAATCTTCCATGCAGCAGTTATCTAAATACATTGATTAGAGACCTTAGCCTCACAGAGGGGGAGCATAATCCCCACTCTTTAATTAGGGGTTATGCACTGCGACTTCCTTTCAAGCCATATAGTATGGGAAGGTGTTTTCCATGGAAAAATCTGAAAACTACTACTGCAGCCAGGTGGTCAAGGCCAACAACAGTCGTATATCGTATTGCTAGTGTGTACCCTTAATATCATGTGATGAGAATGGCATTTTATCTCTGTAACAATCCTCTCAAAAACTCGTAAGTTCAGTCTAATCATGAGAAACATAGTCTAGTTATAAGAAAAATTCCAATAAAGGGGCATCCTACAATATACGTGACCTCAAAACTGTAAAGGTCATTGAAACCCAGACAAGTTTGAGAAACTGTCACAGTCAAGAGGAGCGTAGGTTGATATGACAACTAAATGTAATATGGTGTCCTGGATGGGATCCTGGACCAGAAAAGGGACATGAGGTAAACGGTAGGGAAATGTGAATAAACTTTGGACTTCAGTTAATAATGTGTCATACTGGTTCGTTAATTGTAACAAATGTACTATAGTCATGTAAGGACAGTAGGGGAATCTGGGGGGGGGGGCATATGGGAACTCTCCTGTACTATCTGTTCAGTTTTTACGTAAACCTAAAACTGTTGTGAAAAACATCTTAAGTGGGGCGCCTGGGCGGCTCAGTCAGTTAAGAGTCTGACTTCACTCAGGTCACGATCTCAGGATCCTGGGATCAAGTCCCGCATCAGGCTCCCAGTTTAGCGGGGAGCCTGCTTCACTCTCTCACTCTGCCCCTCCCCCTGTTCGTGCTCCCTCCCTCTCTCTTTCAAATCAATAAAATCTTAAAAGAAAAGAAAAACATCTTAATTTTAAGAAAAAAGCATGAACAGGAGAGTCTGACCTAAGTTCTTAAGAGAAATCATCTCATTTTTATCACAGGGTAAGAAGCAGAGGCCACAGAGTGTAGAGGGCAAGGTTGAAATCCCAGCTTTCCCATATTCCCTGTGTGACCTTGGACATGTGCTTCTCTCTGTCTCAGACCCCTCACCTGGAAGAGAGGAATAAGAATATATAGAGTCATTATGGGAATAAAAAAGGATATACAGTAGTTAACACAAGGACTATTCCTACTAAGTGTCAATGAATTCTAGCTACCGCTCTTAGAAAGGGACCCTGCCACCCCCACCCAAATTCTTCCTCAGGGACCTCTGCAGCTCTGTATTCTCCAATTCCTCACAGTCTGAGGTGGGCGTTCTTATGTTATAAATGGGCCTCTAATGAAAAGACTGCGGAGGCCTTCTCCATTTTTCACCATGAGAACGTAGACAGTTGGTAAGTTGGTAAGAAAAGACGTGACAAGGCCCCAAGAACAGGAAGCAGGCACTCGGATCCATGGGCCTGGCCAATCTGATCTTCCTTCTTTCCTCTCATCCTGCAACCCATCCCCTTCCCCAGGAAACAAGCCTAGCTTCCCCATTTCTAACAGCCGTCCGCGGACCTGGCTCAGGGTGTTCTTTCAGTAATAAAGTCAGGCAAAACAACACAGGGTAAAGTAAATAATCCCAAATTAGAAGATGTCAGGATGCGAACAAGCTAAAACACTTGTCACAATGGTGATACTACGCCTTAGCTCCTCATGGACTTCTGGCTACTACCAGATTACCATGATCTAGGCATATGTGGGCTGGAAAGGCACCTGAGATCCCGATGCTCTTCTGAAATGGCAGGCCCCAGAGCAAAAGGGTGAGACGCCCAGGTTTGGACCTAAGTTCAAATACTACAGCTCGCTTAACCAGCTGCTTGACATTAGTCAGAGTATATAACTTTCCTGCAGCTTCGATTTACACACGGATAAAATGAGGACAACGCCTCACAGCAAATCCGTGAAGGCAAAGGAAGATACAAGGCCCCTAGCAGAAGGCCTCACGCAGGTAGGCACACCACATACTGAAGCCGGGGGCGCTGGCCAGGGTGGTGACGGCACTATCAGCCCTGTCATCACCTGCCAGGCTGCAGGGTCCACCAAGTGACAGGGTCCAGTCGGGATGCCTGTTTGCCTTTCTCTGACACTTCGAGAACCCTAAGAGATTCTTAGGTGACTGAGTTTTCTTCCTTCTGAACCACTGATCATCGACGTTGTTTTACTCCTCCTGAATTTTTAGAAAAGTAATTTCTGCTTGGGAACCTACTCTCTTCTCTTGAATGCACAATTTTGATTCAAGATTTCAATGACTTTAAAAATGATAACTTCTACTTTTCTTTGTCCAGTGTGGATGTTTTAAAGACAATATCAGGCTCTTTTATGTAGTGTATTATTTCTCCATTTCTTCTTCCATTCTACTTTAACTTTGGGAATACTCCTTTCACCTTATAGCCTTTCATCCTTTTAAATTTCAAGTTTTAAATCTTATTTTTGCTCTGTTCTTTACCCCTTTCTTTGCCCCACTTTTGTTAAAATAGCCAGATTAATTTCCACTGCCTTCTTAGGGTATTTGAGTTTGCTGGAATGAATATTGATTGCAAACTCTCTGCGAAGATTTTTTAGTAGTTTCCACTGTAAAGTTTCTCGGGCAGTAAAGAATCATAGCCAGGCTTCTTTAACTCATCGCCCTTTTCTTTAAAGTGGTTCCAATGTCTTGGATTACTACTATTTGTATGATTCTTTACCGGACTAAAATCTGGTGTCACTATTTACAACTTCTGGGAAAAGATTACAAGAATGGCATTCAGATCGTCTGAATGTGCAGAGATGAAAGCAGAATGATTTCAACAGTTTAAAGCAATGTGGTGGTAAAGAGTTTGAGAAAACAAAACACAGCACTACAGAAGGGAAGTGAAGAGAGTCAATAAGAGGAAAGGAAATAGAACTATTTTGACATTATCATAATAGTCATTAAAGGAAAGAAAAAGTGTCATTTCCTGAGGAGTTCTAAACCTCTTTAAATAAAGTATATAAGATAGATAGATAGATAGATAGATATTCTAATTTCAGATCCATTCCAGAGAATAAAGATTCCCGGTGTCAAGTTTCTGTATGGTTAATATCCCTTCTTTAGATTCTCTTCACTTCTGAATTCAATGATTGTAATAAATCTCCATGAGGGAAAGTTTCCTTTTCCATCTGGTTCTGATTTTGTTATTCTAAATAGACAGCAATTGATCATGTAAAAGTGTCAGCAGGAAGGAGGAAAAGGGCACAGGTAGAATGGATGTGGGCAGAGATGTTTTCTCCTGTCACAGGAAGTGAGCTTCCTGATTTCCAAATGGTGGCAAGTTTAGGGATTATAGAAATAAACATGGGATGCCTTATTATATACAACAGTCCAGTGCTAACATCAGAAATCACCGTGTGATTTCTAGAAGCCTTGGAACTTGCCTTCCTCGCAACTGAAGGAATTCTTGTTTTGGCTAGATGACTTTAAAGGTCCCCGATACTGCACAAAGCCTGAACTGGGCACACTCAGGGGCTGGAATTACAAGCGGGAGTCACGGCACAATCTGACACTTTTTGAAATTCACAAAGAACGCAAGTCAGTTGCGGTCCAAGACACCAGAAGCCAATCTTTCATCTCGACGGTTCCATCTGTACTTCCCCGTTTTCTTTCTTCTAAGTTCTTTTATCCTCTGAAAGGTTGATTAGATCCATATTTGGAAATACAGGGAAGACTGTTACCCTGGGATTTGGGACCCTGTATGAAATGTAAGCCTTGCTCTATGCTTTACATTAAAAACTGAAAAACCAAACGAGAGTCGAGGATTTTTCTGTTCAGGGTTAAGCCTCACAGTGATTCCCCCACCCACACCGCACCCCATCTGCAGAACTGCAGGATCTGCCCTAAAACAGGATGTTTACTTCTTAGAAAGTTACTGAATTCCTGCAGTCTGTTTCCCACCTGAAATCACAAGAAGACAGATTCACAGCAAAAGAAAACAATGAGCATTCTGCCCCCCTCACCTGACCCCACGATACAAGCTTTAGCTCATCTTTATACTGAGAAGCGCAGTGAGCAGCTGTGACGTCATGACTGATAATGACGAGCAAGTCAAAGGAGCTGTCTGTTTTGTTTTCCTATTTTATCAAAACTGGTGGCACAGCTCCCCCTCAACTGAAAAAAGCTGTCAAGGACACCTCTCAAAAATTCAGTATAATATCTGGGCCCTATCTCTATTTCTTCTTTTTTTTTTTTTTTAAGATTTGATTTATTTATTTCAGAGAGAGAGAGCGAAAACAAGAGAGCATGAGTGGGGGGAGGGGCAGAGGAAGAAGCAGACTCCCCTCTGAGCAGGGAGCCCAACGTGGGGCTCGATCCCAGGACCCTGTGATCATGACCTGAGCTGAAGGCAGACACGTAACCGACTGAGCCACCCAGGTGCCCCAATATCTCTGTTTCTGATCTTCATTTTCATCCCAGAGGTCATTAAACTTAGGATGCCAGAGATCCCACATTCCAAGCACTCACTTTTCAGGTCAAGAAACTGAAAGTGAGAGAGAGGCAAAGTGACCAGGTCCTATGGCTGGCAGGTGACAGTGACTGATGGGGGACTCGAATCTGAGTTCTCCAGACTCCTTCCCCAGGGCCCTTCGCCTTCTCTGAGGCTGGCTCCTGGGCCGCCTCCACACTGGATTCACCTCATTCTAAGACGGGACACGAATAAATAAATAAATCCCCAAATAAGCATGGTCCTATTTTTATACACATCTAGCTATTCATAAATAAAGACAGCTTTCACTTGAGGACCGCGGTCCTCACCACGGAGCAGAGCTTCTTACCTGCGCACTGTTGACGTCTAGAGGCTGATCGTTCCTTGTTGGAGGCTGGTGCCGGCCTGTGCACCGCAGACTGCTTGGCAGCAATCCTGCCCTCTCCCTACCACGTGCCGAAAGCATCCCCCCCACCCAGTTCAGACAACAGAAATTTCTCCAGATGTTGCCAAGTATCCTCTGGGGGCAAAACCAGCCCATCGAGAACGGCCATCGAGCCGGACTTCCTACAACATGCATCAGCCTCAGGAAGCCTTCAGTCGCGGCTCCGCGTCAGACGCCAAAGCCCTGCGATGGTGGAGGAACCTTCCATATGTTACATATGGAATGAAGAAGGTGCTACCCTGATTTCCTCTCAGAAAGAGCAGTGACCCTAAGCAGCCACAGAAATGGTTAGGAGAAGGGTAACTTCCAAATGAGAGAGAGCAAAAAGATAATGGTGAAATGAGATGATAAATAATAAAAGGAGAAATGGGGGGAGGGTGGGGAGGAAGCAGTACAAAAGAAGGAAAACACAAGGAAGAAAGAGGTCAGCTGAGAGAAGGGATTTTAGCATTCCGGTATTTGTAGGACAGAGTGGCCTATTATAAGATAAAGTGGAGTATTTTCATCAGGCATAATTTTTTTAAAAGGCAAGTCAGTCTGAGGAAAAGGGTCAAGCACTTTCTACCAATTCATCGTGAGGCTTTAGGAAAGGACCATTGTCCCCAGATGATGGACCCCTCAGGGGAGTTCTATGTGAAGCTCTTTGTTAAGGACTCATATGCTTCAAACTGGAAAGCCCTTTAAAACAGCTTATCCTGGAGGTTCACCCACATCACACTGTTCCTGGTGTACAATGAAGTTGAATAAAGTTTTATAATAGGACTTTAAAATAATGAGCATGATTCTTCACATTCGTGGTACAAACCAATTTTCTTTCACGTGCGACTTCCCAGAAACCTACTTAATCTCAAAACACCCCCTGGGAAACAGAAAAGCTCTGGATATTTTTCAGACTGTTACTGTCCTCGGAGTGTTCAGGTGGCTCATTGAATAGTAGCTCCAGATTTGACTCAATTCCAAAATTTGTGGAGAACAACACACTTATTTCTGAATCTGGTCACAGGAGGAGGTTACATGTGACAAGCTGGCCACTCAAGTCTCCTTTTGTATATGCTTTAAAAGACTCATTATAAAAAGGTTCTTTTCAAAAAATTATTATTTCAGTAAGTTAACAACAAAACCTCTCTAATCCTATGATTCTCAAAACCCTTCAAGAGCATAGGAATCACTCGAGGATCTTACTGAAATGCAGATTCTAATCTAGGTCTGTGGTGAGGCGTGAGATTGCGCACGTCTAACACGCTCCCACTCCGAGTAAGAAGTCTGTGAGCCTGATCCATCCTCCCCACATTACCTATTTGATGATACTGTTTCCCTCCTGCAAAAACTATTCAGGGCTGACTGTCTACTGCTTCCCAGGGAAGGTCCTTATTCTCTTGGGAGAATGAATGCCCTTCGTGACAGCTTCGGCTCTGCAACTCCCCTCAACCTGGTACATACGCCATCATGAAGTGGCCATACCAGTTCTGTGTTGTTCCCAAAATTCACTTCTATGATTTGGTCCCACCGTTCCCTCTGCTTGAATGGCTCTACCACCAAAATCTTCACCCTCCTTCAGGATCTATCTGAGATGTCAACTCCTCCAAGAAGCCTCCTCAAGCCCTCTAAGGATAAAAGCATTTGTTCCACTCACCACACATCTTGCATTTGACATTCAAATATCTACATGGTGTGTCTGGTTTTCTGGAAGGTTGTGGTCCACCCAATAAAATAATAAAACTGCCTCACTCAGGACTTAAAAAGATACTCAATTTTCTAACTTTCACATTCCTGGCTTCTGAAGAAAGGGTTCCATCAGTCAATCCTCTGAGGAGTTAAAATATTCCACAGGATTAACCACCTGGACTTTTGGCCCCAGGATGAATATTTAGTAAAAGTACTTTCAAGCACCCTGGCATATACCCCATTGACTCAAGAACATCACTCCTAGAGCGGCCTGCACTCCTACATCATTGATTTTTCTTCAGTGTCACCTAGATTATTCTCATCAGATTAAACCACCAGTCAGTTTTAACAAACACATACACAATGAAAAAACCCTCCTTTGCCCCAGATCATCCTCCAGCCCATTTCTCTTCTCTGACAGCAAAGCTCCTCCAAACTTCTGTCTTCTCTTGACCCAGACCTCTATCCACCAAAACTGCACTTGTCAAGGAGACCAAAGACCACCATGTTGCAAAAGCAGTAGTCTCTTCCCAGGCTCCTCTCACTTGATGTATGAGCAGTGTTAGACATGGCTCGTCATGTCCCCCCAGAACTCCTTCTTCACTTGTCTTCTGGACACAACTTCTTTCTTCTCGTTCCCTGGTAGCTCCTCTGTTCCAGCTTCTCTTGCTGGACCCTCTACTTTCCTAATCTAAACACTGGAAGGAACCAAGGCTCAGTCTTTGAACCTTCCTCTTCTCTATAGCCTTTGTTCCCACGGGGGACACACTCAGCCCCATAGCTTTAAATACCATGTCTGAACTGAGGATGCCCAGATTTATGCCTCCCGTCCAGACTTTCCCCTGAACTCTAGGCTCATCCAATTGTCTCCAAGTGAGTATGTCTACGATGACATTATTGACACGTGCTCCCCACCACACCTGCTCTTTCTCACCAGTCTTTCTTACCTTAAAACCAAGATTCTGTTCTATCAGTTGCTCAAATCACAACCCTTGGAAGTGTCCGTGCCTCCTCTTTTTCTCTCATACGCCCCATCCACTTCATCAGTACAACCTGCCAGCAATACCTTCAAGAACTCCACAGAAGCTCTTCCTATCACAAGTTACTCCTACTTTTACTACTATCACTAATAATAGTACTACCACCAATGCCACCACCACCACTAATATTACCATCACCTCCTCCTTCTCCTCCACCTCCAGCCCATGCTACCAGCATCCCTTGCCTGGATCCTTGTAAGGGTCCTAACCAGGCTCCTTGCTGCCACTCTTGCCCCCCATCCCACTGCCAGAGTCTATTTTCCACGTAGAGCCATAGCAAGCCTTTTGAAATATAAATCAGGCCGTAGCACTGCCCTCCTCAAAACCTTCTAAGTGCTTCTCATCTTCCTTAGAATAAAATTTAACATCCTGCCCAAGGCCTTCAAGTACCCATGTGATCTGGGGTCCCCACGACCTTACAGATCTCATCCCCTAGCACCTGTCACTTCATGCGCTCTGCTCCAGCCTCAGTCATCTGTCTCCTGTTCCTGCCTCACAGCTTTGTCCACATTTCCCTGCTTGGATATATGCCCCCAGGCCCAGCCTGCGCCCCATTCAGGACTCTGCTCCAAAGTCATCAGGTCAGAAAGCCCATTCCTGGCACCCTATGTGAATCAAACTCTCCATCAGGATCTAGCCCCCTTGCCCTACTTCATTCTTTTGTGTGTGTGGATTCTTCCTCTCTCTGCTAAAATCCGAACTTCATGAGCGCTGAGACTTACGTATGTTGTTCATAGCTGTTTCCCTTAGCACAGCGCTGCCACACGGAGGTGCCTGATACATTTCTACTGGGTGGATAAATGACTATCACTGGAGAGTCAAAAATAATTCTATGATTTTACTCACTATCGGGGAAAATTTAACACAGTAGAAAGGAATTTTAAAGAAACTCTACTAAATTATATTCTTTTAGCTTAAAAAGTCCTGACTGAGAGCTTGTAGCACACAGGGAAGGCGTACTTACTTCCTGATCACCGTCTTGGACTCCGATGAACTTGGGCTTCCATCTTCTTCACAGTTTGGGCTTGTCAGGTTTCCATACCTTCACAAATAAAAGCCAACCAAAAAAACCCCAGTCAGTGGTGTGGGAAAGCAACTCTAGTCCATTTCTAACACGAGATAACAGTTTCCGCTCTTCAGGAGTAATTAAGGAAAGAAATATTTATGAAATAGCATCAAAAAGTGCTATTGTGTGATATTTACTTAATGGGTATATGGATAGCCTAAACAGAAAAGGAATTTCACAAGGAATCACACTACTTAAAATTTGCTCCTAATATTTAGCATTTCTTTGAAATCCTTTAGATGAAATTAGGCTTTTCCTCTTGGCAGGAGGATGGGGTATTATGTGACGCAAAGATGATACATCCCTCGTGGACTGGAACACCCAACCCTAACCCCTGCCCTCCTGCTCTGTCTACTGAAGAAACATGGCTCTGTGTGTGTAGCTTTCACACTCGCACCAACAGAAGCACACAAGGACGACTCCGTGCTATGGGATGAGGCTGGTCTCCTTGGGTGTCAGTCCAACAGGAGAAGGGTTACGGAAGTAATTCTGGACCCTCAAGGAATGGCTGAGACAAGGACTGAAGAATAGGATTTGTGTGCAACGAGGAGAGCAGCTATGGGGACACGGAGGCCAGCAATTGGTCAAGGGGACATAGGGGGACAACTTTTTAGAGCATGATAGGTGCTTAAATTTTTTAATTTGTCTCATTATAAACTCAAAGTTTACTAAATAATTAATCAGTCCCTAATTGCAGTTAGCTGTTCTTCCAACTCCATATATGAGCAAGCCGACTGCATACAAATATGTCACATTTTGTTTGGTTCCAAGCATACACTTTCAGTTCTTGAGGAGGCATCTTTTCATTAACCTACAACGAATGCCCTGACGATTTCTGCAGTTTCTCTTCCCCTCAGTGAAGAATCCAGGGATTCCTTGGCGTTTCCCAAGCTGGTACTCTGTCCCAAAGTTTTGATAATAGAAATTCTATAATTGGTGGGTTTACATTTTTAAAGAGAACACTTTTGTCTTCTACTAATGGGATTAAAGGCCCCAGTACCCTTATGTTCCTTGTTCCTAGGACTTACAAATCCTTTTAGAAATAAAAGCCCACCATCTGGTTTGACTGGATGCCAGCCCATCTGGTCTCCCCATCACCCTATCCCAGTAGGTTCCAGTCTGCACCCTGAGGCATTAGCCCCCCTCCCACCCACCTGTTCCTCTCTCAAGCTCATCAGCCTTATGGACTTCTTGGCCTCTCAAACCTATTTTCCACTGGCCTCCACCCTCCTTATTCCTCTTATTCTGTCTGCACCTGTTATTTACAGGGCTTCCAGGGCCACCCTTTGCTTTTCCTGAGATAAGAACTTAGATTAAGATTTATTCAGCCCCATGTGAGCAAGGCAGGGATGGGAAATGAGATTTCTCCTCAACAAACATATTTTTTGGCTCTCTCCTTGGCCACCATCACAGTGAACCAAGTCTCCATCTTCTCTCACAACAGCCTCTGTGGTTTATGTAAGTAGAAGATTAGGGCGGTGCAGTGAAGAGCAAGGCTCTGAGAGAGCCGCCGTACCTTGCACCTATCTGACGAGAGAGATCCATAAGCTCTTCTCTTGCCAGCCCACAGAGACTAAATGTGGGACTTAATCTTTGTTTTTGTCATATTCCGTGTTAGTTCATTAATTCTCTCTGGTGATCCAGAGAACACTGCACTTTCTATCTTCCAGCTGGTAGCTAGGGGAGGTAGAAAGGGAAAGATCTGCTCCTGATAGTTTTCTTTTTAGAGATGTTTGTACTAAAAATTTCCTGGTCTTCCTCTTTCTTGTCTTCACTTTAGCTTCTCATACTCTGCTGCCCTTTCTCTACATTTTTCAGGCTCTGGAGCTGAGCTGCTGGTCGGGGTGCACAGGAGCACCTATCACAGGTCCCCTCTGAGAATGGGACGCCACAGGTGCAGTCAGATGCTTTTGAGAAGGACAAAGCAACTTATACTGGTGAGTGATGTTCGCTCTCATTAATTAACCGGGTACGTGCGCTCAGAACGTGTGCTCAGAAGACCCCGTGGACATTCCTCTCAGCCACCAGAGTTGTCTACAGATTCCTCATCAGGACCAGAATGACTGGCTGACTTCGGAGACCAGTGGGGACCATCAAGGAGAAAGCAAGGCACGTGTGGCAGCGGGCACAGGCTGGGTGCTCACGCGGGTCTCCGCCCAACCCGCCAAGAAGTCCTTTTGGTTCTGCCTTTAGAACATACCTGAATCCAAACACTTCTCACCACTTCCACCCTGGCTCAAACTACCACCACCTTTAGTCTAGATCAGTGCACAGCCACCTAGCTAGTCTTCTGGCTTCAGCCCGGCTGCCACAGCGATCCTGTGCGATGTCAATCCCACCACGTCACTGCTCGGCTCAGAACCCTCCCACGGCTCCCGTGTCACTCGGAAGAAAGGCCAAAGTCACATCTGCCTCCCGAGGCCCTGAAGGACTAGCTCTGATAGCTCGGACCCGTCTCCCATGCCTGCTCATCTCCCTTGGCCTCCCCGGCCTCCCTGCTGCTCCAGCCACACCTGGGCATCCTCCTGGCTCAGAGTCTCTGCGCTCCTCTTCCCGCCCCCGTGCCAACAGCACCTCCCTCGGCTCCTGCAGGGCTCTGCGCAAATGTCACTTTATCAGTGAGACCTCCCCTGGCCACCCTATGTAAGACCACCACTCACAACGCTGCTTTATTTTCCTCCACAGCCTTTAGCACCTTCTCACATACGGTGTGATTTACTTACTGTGTTCACTGTCCCTTGGAACGTAAGCTCCATGAGAACATGATTCCTGTCTCTCTTGCTCACTACTCTTTAGCGCTTCAAACAATGCTGTACACCCAGTAGGCCTGCGGATGGCTACGCATCTGGGGGCAAATGAATGGTCTGGTGGGGTTCCCCAAGCAGACGTGAAAACAGACTTCTCGACTACGAGGCTCAAATCTGTTGCTACCAGGGCACCATCTGGCTTTTTGCTTATCCAAGTGTCTTACCCTGTCTGTGCCTTCATTCCTAAACTCTAGGATCATGAAAAAGCTTTTGGATAGCTGTGATCATTCCAAAAAATCTAAAACTGAAATGCAAAAGAAATAAAGTTTTAAGATCTGAAAGCTGAGATCCTGAAGGTATAAGCAGTATGGAAAGGCAAAAAAACAAAACAAAACAAAACAAAAAAAAACAACCCAAAATGTATATATAGTTTTACAAAGGAGACCTTCAGAAGCAAGATAAAATTAAAGGGCCTGTAACCCTCTGGAATTTCATGGGGAGGGGATGATTATTTGCCCCAGCACTTTTCTAATCATTAGAGAGAATTAACGCCTTACAGAAAAGAAACTAGACCAGCACTGGAATCAAGAATTCTTTAATGTTCAAGCTAGGTCATTTGAGAGTTAGTTTTACTAGATTAAGAGCATTTCTTTGATGTTTCCTGGACCCTCTCATAGCTTCCCATCAAAAACCAAAGTCAAGTTCAATTCATTTACTCTAGGCGAGTAAATAAAAGGGGTGTATGTGTGTGTGTGTGTTTAATTAATGGCAGTAGAATGTCATCTCCAATTTCTGCAAAGTCTCCCCAGGATTTAAGATCAAAGCATCAATCTCTTAAGAAGGATTGCCAATGAGAAACTGGCCTTCTTTAAGTGGTAACTCATAAAACTTAAATTAAAATACAAATTGTCAGAATGACTTTTGACATGGTTTCCCCTGTATCACAAGGCAGAAGAAAGATTTACAGATGCCTCTTAAAGTACAGTCTTAAGCAATTATTTATTGCAGCCTAAAAATTACTAGAAAAAAAAACCATAATGTTTAACCGGTTGCTGATATTTAAACAGGAAACAGTTATTTCCAAAGGGGACAGATATTATTGTTTGGAGCCTATCTGGGCAAATGAAATGTTTAGTATGTGTTTGAAGGGAGGACGGGAGTATTTGTGGTTCAAAGAAATTCTAAGATAAAGTTGTCCTCAGGGACAGTCTTTCTAGTTGGGGGAGACTTTCGAACTTTTGCTCCCTAATGGAAAAGGGAGTAACGCCAGACCAAGATGGGGGTAATCCTGAGGAACTTTTCAGCCTCTGCTAGATTCCGGCAAGTGATCCAATAACAAGAGCAGATAATAATGACTGAGTGCGGACCACATGCCGGGCACTGCGCTAAGCACTTTATACGGATGGTTTCGTTTAATTCTCACAATAATCCTATGTGGTATTATTATTCATATTTCACAAATGAGAAAATGATTTGCCCTTGAAGACACAGCTAGTAAGTGGAGCAGAGATTTGAATTGTGACGGTCGAACTCAAGAGCCCAGTCTCTGAGTCGCTACCGGATCACACAAGCTCGAGTTATCTTATTGATTTTATGTCCTCCGATGCACTAGATGGTAACTTCTTTGAGGTCAGAAGCCTTATTCTTTGCATTCATTTACCCAATCCTTCATCCTTTTACTCATTTAGTCCCCATTCAAGGAGTATTTGTTAAGGCCTATGTTCAGGTACTATTCTTGGCATTGGGGATATAGCTGTGAACAAACCAAAGGCCCTGTTTTCAGGGAGCAGACACTGTAGTGAGGGGAGGTAGACAATAAAATAATAATTAGTTAATAGATACCAAGTCAGACAGCGAAAAGTGCAATGGAGCAAAATAAAGCAGGTAGCGATGATCAGACAGGATAAGGGGGTCTGAGGTGGCCACCTCACACGAGGTATTCAGACAAGGCCCGATGTGAACATGACGATGATGTAACATCCTCTAGAAGCTGAGGGAGTGGGCTCTACAGATCTCTAAAGAGTCTTCCAAGCAGAGGGGGGAGCCGTGCCAGAGGTCGTAGCGCAGTGGCAGAACGGTGTGCTTGAGAAGAATCAAGAACGCCAGTGAGTAAGGAGTGGACCGAGTCAGTAAAGGGAGAGAAGGAGACAAGGCGCGGCGGTGACAGGGACAAATCATGAAGCTTGACGGGCTATGATGAGGACTTGGGTTTGATTCTCTTACCTTGCTCACTACTGTATCCCCTGAGGCAGCAATGGAGCCTGCTCTTAGCGGACATTCAATAAACATTCCCTAAATGAATGAATGAATACCACCTCCTGTAGAAAGAAAGGAGAGGCTGGGGAGAGAGGAGAAGGGAGGAAGCCACTTACTGGGGATGGATGAAAGAACAGAGAGGAAGAAGGAAAGGGAAGCGAGACCTCACACGAAGCTGCTGACTCCAGGACCTCTGGGAGTCTCTGTTCCTCTAATAAACCCCAGCCCATGAACATCCAAGGCAGTTTTCTTTAACTGACTCATGGGAACACAGGTCCGGTATGAGGAAAATGTTCAGAAGCTGACCTTGACTCAGGAGAATGATACGGGTGAAAGACCCAGCAGATGTCTGGAACACCAAGGAAGCTTTGATTGTGACTGTGGATTGTATCCCACAGGTCAGTAAGAGGGATGTTTTTAATCACTCTAAATAATATCCTCACGGCACGCACTCTCCACCCAAGTCTGACCTCGGAACTGGGTCACTGCCACCAAGCCTACCTTGGAAAGGTCTTGTTACCACCATGGAGCTGGTTATTCAAGGAGAAGACAAAGGTCAAAGACTCTTTGTTCTCTTGCAAGGGGCCAGTGATGCTGAGCACAGAATGTGATTTCCACTCATAAGATCTGGTTCTCCAGGAACTTTTACCATGATTAGAAAAAGGTAGAAGACCCACAAAGAGCTACTGTTGTCCTCCCCTCTAGGCCTTTGCTGTGAAAGACCCTCCATCTTGGATGTCCTTCCATTCTCCACATTACCAACATGGCAGTCCCTGACAGTTAAGGCAACATTAGCAGCCAAGAGTACCTAGTCTTTCTGTTGCACTTCACAGTTACGAAATGCGTCACAGTTACAAAACTTTCCTTGAGAAGAATACCTTCACCCACTAGCCCCAACCCACAACTGTCTGAAGAAGAGACCTAAGGACAAAGGTTTTACAATCCCTATTCTTCCAGAGAAAGAAAACCAAAAGGTCTCTCTTGCTAGAACTTATTTCCATCCAAATTTAAAATTATTCCTTAAGTGTGATGGGTTTCACACCCTTGCTGTAAGGTTTCCTCTATTTTCCACTCCAGGTTCTTGTCATCCGTATCTCCTCTTTGGTCCATTTTCCGCCACCACAGCTTGGTGGCTCATCTGTAGCTCCTCCTTCCACGTCTAGTGCGTAGCAGCTGCAAACAATCAACTGCAAATACGTCTGGCTAGTAGGCTACCGTGGCTGTGGCCACAATGCAGGACCACAGAAGAAGCAAGGTTATGTCTGGGGTGGTGAGCAGGCAAAGCTCTGACAACCACAGAGTCTGTTAGTCGAGATTTGTCCGAGGTTTCAAACGAATTCATGCATTACTAACGAATCAGTGCAAGCCTGTAGCTCAGTTTTCCCCAACCACAAAAAGATGCCCTTGCAGAGCTCATCAGGAACCTTCTGAAACAGGCTACGTGCAACCTCATACAACGAATATGAGGGTAGGGCTGTGGTATCCTTTCATTTTTAGGATTACTTTTCTCCCCTATGTTGACAAAAACTCAATATAGCACCAATTTATATGTCATTCTCAAGGGCTAAGTTCTCTCCTGCACACAAACACACACACACACACGTAAAAAAAAGGCATATGTCAATTAAGAGAAAAGTGATAAGATAAACTAAAACTACCTCAAAAACAGTCCTTTTTACTTTGAAAGATTCCGACATGCCTTTTTAAAATCATTTACTTTACTTTAATGAAATTTAATGAATTTAATTTCCAGAACCATACTTCTCCTTCCCATCATGACATAAGGTAGGAGCAGTCCCCTCTGACTCATCATGGCCACCTATGTGTCTTGTCCCATTGTTCATGCTAGACAGCTTATGCCTGGAGGGTCCTTGGATGAAACTATGCAAGTCTGGGAATCCCTAAACAGTATGCAAAATATGATGATGTGCTTTTTTTCTATATGGCTGATCCTAAAGGGGCTTGTGATCAATCTCTCCCACCACCTGCTGGAAAATGGTCAAGACCATTTCTTTAGATTATCAAAACTGAATTGAAAACTGGAATACATTCCAGTTACTGTTCAGGATATATGCACCTTGCCTTTCAGTTTTTCTGTCAGTTTTGTTTTGTGGTTTCTAAACAAATACACATTAAAAAAAAAAAAGCCTGCTGAGCAATTTGATATTCTTTTCTACAAAAGAAGGGTTACTGCATGTCCTCTCTCCCTTTGCCAAGTGAAATTAAAAGGAAGGAAGGAAGGAAGGAAGGAAGGAAGGAAGGAAGGAAGGAAGGAAGGAAAGGGAAAGAAAGAAAGAAAGAAAGAAAGAAAGAAAGAAAGAAAGAAAGAAAGAAAGAAGAAAGGAAGGAAGGAAGGAAGAAAGAAAGAAAGAAAAGCTACTTCATAGAAACATTTTTACCTCAAGAAAAGAAAGCTAGCCCGGTTATGACCTGCGGTGAAGTCTTGAACAGCATCCCTTCAGGGTCTACTTAACAGAACCATCACTACCAGCCCCAGAAAGCTAGGGTTCTACAGTCACCCCATGTTCCCACAGAGAATTCCCACAATGCTGCTGGGTGAAAGTTGGGTCCATTTGGCAAAAATAAATAAGGATTTATCAAAGACAACCAACCCAGCACGGAAAAGAACTTATTTTCATTTTCCCTCAAGTGATTATGGTTGGGTGTAATTCTAAAACAGTACCAAATGAAATTTTTCTGGTTAACCCAAAGCAATGGCACAGTCACAGAGACAAAAGAGTAACAGTGTTTGTCTTGTTGAGGCTAAGCCGTGTCCTTTGTTTCCCGCCATTTTCCCAGGGCTGAGTGAGCCATGGCTGATCAGGGCCTGATGTTCTGTACAGAACAAAGGTGAAGGTGAAGGAACACCTGGCCTTCAGCCTCCTTGAGCAGCCTACGAGCATTAGATTTTTGGAGCCCATCTCCCTGACAAGAATTCCCTGTCTTTATCGAATTCTGAACAACTTCTCCAACAGACCAAAAATTTTATTGGTGATCTATTAGTTTTCTATTGCTGCCATAACAAATTACTACAGACTTGGTGGCTTAAACAACACGAATTTATTACGTTATAGTTGCCCAGCTCAGAAGTCCAACACCCACTATCAGCAGGACTGTGTTCCTTTCTAGAGGCTCTAGGAGAGAATCCATTTAATTGCCTTTTCTAGCTTTTAGAGGCTGCCAGTACTTGGCCTATCGTCCTGTTCTTCCATCTTCAAAGCCAGACACACAGCATCTCTCTGATCCAGTTTCCATCCTCACCTCTTTTTTTCTGATTCTCTCTTTTGCCTCCACCTTTCACTTTTTTTTATTAAAGATTTTATTTATTGATTTATTTGACACAGAGAGAGAGAGAACACAAGCAGGGGGAACAGCAGGCAGAGGGAGACGCAGGCTCCCCAAGGAGCAAGGAGCCCTACGGGGAGCTCGATCCCAGGACCCTGGGATCATGACCTGAGCTGAAGGCAGACTCTTAACCGACTGATCCACCCAGGAGCCCCTCCACCTTTCACTTTTAAGGACCTTTGTGATTACACTGAACCCACTCAGATAATCCAAAATAATCTCCTTATTTTAAGGTCAGCCAATTAGCAACTTATTTTGCTTTGCTTGGAACCCAACATATTCATACTCCAGGCATTAATACTGGACATCTTGGGGGGGGGGCATTATTCTGTCTGCCATGGATGGTTATGTAAGTTATTATAAATGTTATATCTTTTATTATTTTATGAGCTAAACTGTTTTTCTCCACCTGATAAAGCTGAACTAGCAAGAGCATGGGACCTTTCATGAAGGACGTGCCTTGTAAAAGTTTTCAATGTTCTTTTCAATGTTAGAAGCACTGATACCAAAAGATTTTCATAGCCCTTGTCATAATCCCTTTTTCTATCAGCAAGTATTTTTATCTTCCTAATAGTCACAGTAAATAAGATATGAGTCCAATTTATCTTTCAACAAACTGCCTTTTTTTTCCCCCTAAACCCATAACATCTAGACTCTCCAAGGGTTTTCTTGCCTGTGGGGTCATCAACACTCAAACCTAGAGAAAATCTATTTAAACTCATCTCCTGTAACACAAATCTTAGAAATGGCTTTCATTTTCTAAGAAATTCTCACCCTAGGAGAATATCCAGTATGTCTGTATTTTAAGCTGGAAAAGGAAATAAAGGAATGTTAGGATTTCCTGAAAGCTTTCCCACTAAATGACCAGGAAGAGCATCCTGGAGCCAACTGATCAACAAATCTCAACTTTTTCATGGATTCCAGGACAAAAGTCTCAATAGGTGAACCACTCTATTTGTTTCCATTTGATTTTGTGGTGAGTTGGAGAGGAGAGTTACTAAAATAAATGAAGAGAATGGTACAGCATTATTTTGACAATGTAAATGATAGACGTTATAAGATATAACGTCTTATAAGACGTTATAAGATATAAGATATAAATAACTTTCAGAAGAAGCAAAAGTGTAGGAAAAATCACATTATGAGTTTAATCGTAACATTTAATACACGTGTTACTGCTGTAAGAGACTTACGGTTACCATTGTAAGATGCCGTGAGGCCCTAGTCTAAGGTTAGATTCCAGGATCTGCTCCCAAGAGCTCTCTGTTCATAACTCTCTGTCCTTGAAAGTGCAGAGGGAAGATATTAGAAATTCTGCCTCCCACTAAAAGAGAAGTAATGGAACCTCATGAGCACTGTATGCAAGCACAAATCTGGGAATACTGGGCAAGTGCATAGTTCTACTCGAGAACTAAATTTAAAAATTATTTTAAAATGAGGTTTAACATCTCAAAAAATCTCAAAATGCTTACTCAGCTCCTCATGCTCAGAAAGCATTTGAGAGCTGAATGTATTTGTGTTATGAGCTTTTGAAAGGGTGTTTACTATGACCACCTCACAGCTCCCAGGGGCAAAAATGATTTTTCTTAAAAGTGTACATTCCCTCAAGAAAATGAGAAGAAAGCCACAAAGAGGTAGATAATATTTTCAAAAGACATGTTATAAAGATTTATTATCTAAAATATACAAAAACTCCTAAAATTCAACAGTAAGAAATTGAATTACATGATTTAAAAAATGGGCAGAAAAGAACTTCGTTTCCAGTCCAGCACGTAAGGAGCTTACAAGTAGCCACTCCATCCAAACAACAAGTGAAAAGCTGACTAAACTGGAAAATGAACAACTATTCTTAGATCCATCAGAAAAGTGAGGTCACAGGGCAAACCACTGCTCCTCATAGCTGAAGAGATAGAAAGAATCACAACTTATTAGAGTAGAAACTCCACGGAAACCAGTGCCAGGGCAGGAAAACCTGAACTGTAACTACTGAATTGCTGGGGGCTGAGTGTGGACAAGTCTAAGAAAGATAAAACTACAGGGGGACCCGGTCACAGGTGCACTGCCACGCTTTTGTGAGTTTTACCTCCAGGAGACTGACCAGGTCCCCACAGTAAATATCAGAGAAAAATCTTCTGGTACAGGGGCACCTGGGTGGTTACATGTCTGGCTTCGGTTCAGGTCATGATCTTGGGTCCTGGGATCAAGCCCCATGTCAGGCCCCCTGCTCAGCAGGTAGTCTGCTTCTCCCTCTGCCTCTGCCCCTCTCCCTCACTCATGCTCTCCCTCTTTCTCTCAAATAAATAAAATCTTAAAAAAAAAAAAGTCTCCTGGTACTTCTAGCAAGGGCAGGTAAAAAGGAACCATCTTGAAATACACCAGAGTACTCTGTTCTTCTTAAGAACACCTGCTCTCAGGACAAACTATTTTACCAGAGCCTAAGCTACCCAGGGAAAGGAGAACGCCCTACTCTAGCCTTTTCTAGCCTTCCACGTGGGGGAAGGGAAATACCCATCTTGAGCCTTTCACTAAGGTGGGGGGAGAAAAAACAGCTAAGAAGCACTGGTGAAGTTCACAGTCCAGGGGCACAGGTTCACCATTAGACTGAAACCTAATCATAGTACTACAGAAAGCTTCCCCTCCCCCCACATTTCAAGTACATTAGGAAAGACTAATTTCCTTTTACTGGGTATCTCGTATCCACCTTTTATCAAAATATTACAAGTCATGCTAAAAGGCAAAACAAAACAAAACAAAAAAACCCACATTTTGAAGAGACTGAACAAGCATCAGACCCAGAGTCAGATATAGCAGGAAAGGAATAAATATCAGATTAAGAATTTTTAAACCTATGATAAACTTGTTAAGGAATCAAAAGGAAAAAGTAGACAATATACAAGGATAGATAATATAAGCAGAGAAATGGAAATAAAGAATAAGAGAGAAATGCTAGAAATCAAAAACATTGTAACAGAAATGAAGAATGCCTTTTAGGGACCCCTTAGTAGATGGGCATGGCTGAAGAAAGAATCTCTACACTTGAGAATAAGAAAATAGATACTTCTAAAACTGAAAAGCAAGCAAACAAACACAAACACAGAAAAATAAATTTTAAAAATGCTCCCCCAAAAAGAAAAGAATATCAAGCACTATGGGACAATTACAAAAGGTGTAACATATGTGTAATGGGAATACCAGAAGGAGAGGAAACAGAAACAATACCTAAAAGAATAATGAAGAAAAAAATGAATGATGTCAGACACAAACCCACAAATTAATGTCAGACACAAACCCACAAATTCAAGAAGCTCAGAGAACATCAAGAAAGATAAATGCCCAAAGCAATACACCTAGGCATATCATGTTCAAACTTAAGAAAATCAAAGACAAAGAAAAAATCTTGAAAAAAGTCAGAACAAACAAAACTAGACAAGAACCCCTTACCTCTAAAGGAGCAAAAATCAGAATTATATCCAAGTTCTTCTCAGAAGCTACCCAAGCAAGAAGAGAGTGAATTGAAATACCTAAAATGTTGAGAGAAAAACCTACCAACCTGGAATTCTGTGCCCTTCAAAACTATCCTTCAAAAGTGAAGGAGAAATAAAGACTTTCTCAAAAGAACAAAAACAAAAATCAAGGGAATTTTTAGCCAGTAGACCTGCCTTGCAAGAAAGGTTTTAAAAAGTTCCACAGAAAGAAAGAATATGATATAGGCCAGAAATTCATGTCTACATAAAACTCATACAAGAATAAACAGACAATCTGAAAAAGCAGTTTCTTACAAATACAAAAAGCAAAAACAAAAAACAAGAAAAGGAAATAAAAAGTACACAGACTGGGAAGAAGGAAATAAAACTATCTTTGTTTGCAGATAACATGATTATCTACGTGGAAAATCTGAAAAAAAAATCGACCAAAAACTCTGAAAACTAATAAGTGATTATAGTAAGATTGCAGAATACAAGGTTAACATACAAAAGTTAATTGCTTTCCTACATACTAGCAATGAACAAGTGGAATTTGAAATTAAAAACACATAAACCCTTCACATTAGCACTTTCCCCAAAATAAAATATTAGTATAAGTCTAAAAAAAAAGTAAAAGATTTATATGAGCTAAACTACAAAACCCTTATGAAAGATATCGAAGAACTAAATAGAGAAATGTTCCATGTTCATGAATATGGACTCAATATCGTCAAAATGTCAGTTCTTCCAACTTGATCTATAAATTCAGTGCACTCTCAACCAAAATCTCAGCAACTTATTTTGTGGATATTGACAAATGGATTTTAAAGTTTATTTGGAGAGGCAAAAGACCCAGAATAACCAACTCAACTTTGAAAGAGAACAAAGTCAAAGGATTGATGCTACCTGACTTCAAGACTTACTGTGTAAAGCTACAGTAATCAAGACTATATGGTATTGGTGAAAACAGACAAATAGATCAATGGAGCAGGATAAAGAATCTAAAAATAGACCCACATGAATAGATCTTTGACAAAGGAGCAAAAGCAAAACAATGGAGCAAAGATAGTCTTTTCAACAAATGATGAGTGATAGAACAACTTAATATTCACAGGCAAAAAAATGAATCTAGACACAGACCTTACATCTTTCACAAAAATCAACTCAAAATGGGTCACAGACCTAAATGTAAAACATGAAACTATAAAACTTCTAGACAATAACATAGGAGAAAACTTAGATGATCTTGGGTATGATAATGGCCTTTTATTTCTTTTTTTTTTTTTAAGATTTTATTTGTAAGTAATCTCCGTACCCAATGTGGGGCTCAAACCCCAATCCCTAGATCAAGAGTTGCACACTCCACTGACTGAGACAGCCAGGTGCCCCAACAATATCCTTTTAAATACAACAGCGAAGGCACAAATCATGAAAGAAAATATTGATACACAGACTTGGAGAAAACATTAGCAAAACTCACATCTGTTAAAAGACTGTTATCCAAAGTATACAAAGAACTCTTAAAACTCAACAATAAGAAAACAAACAACACAATTAAAAAATGGGCAAATGGGCAAAAGACCTAAATAGACACGTTGCCAAAGAAGATACACAGATGAGAAATAAGCATATGAAAAATATTTAGCATCGTATGTCATTATGGAACTGCAAATTTAAAATGCGATGAGATACCATTATACACCTATCAGAATGGCCAAAACCCAAAACACTGACAATACCAAATGCTGACAAGGATGTGGAGCAACAGGAACTCTTGTTGACTGCTAGAGGGAATGCATCCACGTTGGAAGACAGTTTAGCAGTTTCTTACAAAACTAAACACACTCTTCCCGCACGAGCTAGCATTTTTGCTCCTTGATATTTATCCAAAGGCACTGAAAATTTAGGTCCACACAAAAACCTATGGAAGGATGTTTATAGCACCTTTATTTTATTTTATTATTTAATTGCCAAAACTTAGAAACAACCAAGATGCCCTTCAGTAGATGAATAAACTGTGATACATTCAAACAATGGAATATTATTTGACACTAAAAAGAAATGAGCTATTAAGCCACGAAAAGACACGGAGGAGTCTTATTTGCATGCTACTAAGTAAAAGACACCAATCTGAAAAGGCTACCTACTGTATGATTCCAAGCATGTGACATTCTGGAAAAGGCAAAACTATGGAGGCAGTAAAAAAATCAGTGATTGCCAGGGATTGGGGGAGGGAGAGGGAGAGATGAATAGGCAGAGCACAGAGGATTTTTAGGGCAGTGAAACTATTCTGTATGATATGATAATGATGGATACATGTCATTAGACATTTGTCCAAACCCATAGAATGTACAACACCAAGTGTGAACCCCAGTTTAACTATGGACCTTGGATGATAATGACGTGTCTGTCAATGCTTGCAACAAATGTTCCACTCTAGTGCAGGATGTTGATAGTGGGGGGCATGTGTGGTGGCAGGAGGTATATGGGAATTCTTGGTCCTTTCCACAATTTTGCTATGAACCTTAAATTTTATTTAAAAAGCCTCTCTTTTTAAAGTGCATATTGAGCCCTCACTGCCTTGACAGTAATGATACAAGTCTTTAGATTTATTTGTCTGTCCCACTAAATGGAAGCAGACGCTGGGTAATGTTCCTGGTTGTGCCTTCCAATGAGAGTGCTCATAACAGGCATGAATAATATAGAAACCATTGTTTATTCGTCAGACAGATAGTTCCTAAGCCCTTACTGCTAGATACCATTCCTAAGCATACAGCCACGAACAAGATAGGCATGGTCACTAAGTAGGGGAGACAGTCAAGAAATAAGCAAGATAAATAAAAAAGGGAATTTCCAATAGTAAAAAGTTCCATGAAGAAAGAATTTCCTAAGCACTTAGTATTTGCCAGCCACTATACTAAGAACTTTACATTATCAAGCTTAAACCTCATAATAACTCTACAAGTATTAGGGTTATTTTTCATTCTAGTGTTATAGATAGGGAAACTGAAGCCAGGAAGAGAAAGTAACTTGTCCAATGTTGTGAAGCAAGTAAGAAGTGCAAAACCAGAATCAAATTCGTTTTCTCAGTCCTGAGCTCATGTTCTAAACCATTACACTCTGTTCATTACATGAATCTCATGACTACAAGAAATACAGGAAAACTGCTTTCCCGTAAATATCCTAAAACTGAAAGGAAACGGAAGCATGTTTGGCACTTACGACAAAGTCTATGCAAATAAAATGTTTTCAAGCTTTATATTAAGTTTTTCATTCCAGTTAGTTAACACACAGTGTTATATTAGTTTCAGGTGTACAATATAGTGATTCAACACTTCCACACAACACCCAGTGCTCATCGCAAGGGCACGCCTTACTCCCCATCACCTATTTCACCCATCACCCCCGCCCCCCGCTGGTAACTATCAGTTTGTTCTCTACAATTAAGTCTGTTTTTTGGTTTGTCTCTCTCTTGCTCTCTCCCTTTTTCCCCATTGTTTGTTTTGTTCCTTAAATTTCACATGTGAGTGACATCACATGGTATGTGTCTTTCTCCGACTGACTTACTTTGTCGAGCTTTATATTTGATTGGCTCTTCTCTGTGCTGTGGAGGAACCGGCTTCACTCAGCAAGGTCAGCTCCATTCCTGCTGGTTATTGGTACAGCACCTTTTACGTAGGAAGGTGCTGCTACTCCAGGTGTCATAACATACGGGTTTAAGATTATTAACTCCACTGTGATAATATATTTGCAAAAATCCTCCTAAAACTTTCTCATTTACTATACCCCTGTCCTCCAAGTAGGGTCCTCGTTGGGAAGTAGCAGATTCAGGTCAATGGATTTGGCCTGAGCACATCAAATAAACAGAAACACTCTAGACACACAGACCCAATAGGGACCTTGATGGCCCATGACCTAGTTAGCCACTCTACACCACTGGCCAACATCCAGTTTTGTTTGGGTAATAGCCATCCCCCAAATCCTCTCTTAATTGTCTCTGTCACAGAACCTAGTTCTTATACCCCAAAGATTGTACAAATTGTGATTATATACATTTATTTGTATGGTGATTTAAAGTTACTTTCCCCCCACTAGCCATTAAAATGAAGAGTACAGGAGTCATGACCAGTTTGTCCACCATTATATACACAGCACCTTGTACAGTACAGAATATGGCACATATTAAACATCTGGTAACTATCATTTGAAGAGATGAACAAATAGGAATATTGATGTCCAAGTGAACTGCTCAAACCACATGAAGAGATTAATGTAGTTTCCAAGGAAAGTCAATCGAGTATAGCTGAGGGGGATCCCCAAATCACCCTTTCCTTTAAAATGGCATCAACAGACCATGGGAAGTAATATGGCACACTTGGGAAAAGATTCCAACTCAGAAAAAGGTAGGGTTTAATTCCACTTACTGATTTAATGTCTCTGAGCCTCAATTTTCTTATCTATAAACATGGAGGTAATGTCATGATAAATAAACTGAGATGAAGTCTGTGAAAACGCATGGCAAGAAAACATGGAAAGAAGAGATAAGTTCAAACAGCCACTGAATTGTCTCCTCTCTGTGACCTAAGCAAGCAAATTAAGTGGATTGGTCTTGAAGTATAATGTTTATGGATGCCTTTAACCTTTATCCTCTCCAAAAGCCCTCCACTGGGAGAATTCACTTGAAACGAAGGGGTAGTTTAGATTTGCTCATCCCTTTCCAAGCTGTGAACTGAGTGCCAAAAGTGGCTTAGCAAAAGTTTCTGGAAACACACTCACACCTACTCTGCTTATCCCAGGCATTCTGATTTCTTCTGATATGAAAAATATGGATCAGAGAAAGGAAAATGATGAAGAAATGGCCCAAAAGTAGCTAATATGACAGGTGTCTAAAGAAAAACCTAGATATACATATAAACATTTCATGGTCCTTTCTCTCTACATTTGAGGTTAGGTATTTTCCATGGGACCTAACTCCCTTACTTTTTTTTATGGTAGGGTGGGAAAAATATATGTTTAAGTGGAATGTATGTCTGAAGTTAGAGAAAATAAAGTCTCAAAGCATTAACACAAACAGCCAAGCCACAATTCAAAATTTTCTCTTAGGTTAAAAGGACGTCAACGAGCCCTAGAATTAACTGAGCCATGGTGACAAGCACAGGAAACAGGATTCCTGGTGGACTGCTGATAACCCCAAGCAAGAGATAAAGCAAACACGTGCAATTAGCTATCTATGACTTCAAGCCACTGTCTATTGGTCAATCACAAAGACTCACTTTAGCAGAAAGAAAAAACTATAAAAAAAAATTTTTTTTAAACCACCTGAAGTTCCATCTGAGAAAAGCCACAGGACTGGAAGTCTTAAGGAAAATCAAAGCTTGACTTCAAATAAGCTTTTCCTCAACAACAAAAAACAAAAAACAAGTAAGCTTTCCTCTGGGGGTAAATAAAGACTACAGCATCTGCCTTCCATCCATTCTTGGCTGGTTAGGGTTAGCACATCCTATAATAACTTCTCTGTGTTGATTTCACAAAAGGTAAGCAACCTACTATTAAGAGACCAAGAGAAATCATAAAAAAGTTACATCAGAGACTCACAAACAACCCTCCCACGATTTACTAACAAGAAAAGAGAGTATCAAATTTATCTTCAGAGAAGGCAAGTCTGTGCGATTTAGTTGCTTACCTCCCAGTTACAGACATTAAAACTCCCAACAACCAATTGAAGAACCCAATGTTCCACAGAATCTGCATTTTGGTCAAAATGAAACAAAGGTTAACATCTGGTCACAAAATCTGAGTAGGAATTGGGAGAAAGAAATATTCATGTTGAAGTCTGTACATACATGTACAAACCAAATCTCCACAGAGGAAGCAAAACGAATGTGACTTATTTCTCTGAGCTTCTACAGAACGCGCTGGAGTTTCATTTTTACACCATCTTAAGTGGTTGCCTGCTTGTTTTATGAGTGTAAGCCTTATCTTTTGCAGTAAAATATTAAGTTCTCAGGGGTGGATCCAGGTTTTTGCCAAGCATAGGGAATTTGAAGGGTCCTCTCTAAGAAAAAGAATACAAAATTGTGAAGACAAATTATGTGAGAGGGTATTGAAAGTGAGTGAGTGACCCTAGAGGTTCAGTACCAACAGCTTCACAGTAAATTCACCACAAGGGTGAGAAGCAGCCAAGTGCTCTATTTCTGTTTCACCCAACTGGTGTCTTGCAGAGTACTGGGTATTGTGTAGGCATTCAGTGTTCGTTGATTCCACTCATTTCAGAGGCAAGCAAAGGATAGGACTATGATATGAAATTTAAGGCCAAGCCGTGGCCCATCCAAAAAAGGTCAAGATAAATCTTAACTCTTTTGTTCAGTTATACCTTAAATGATAGTTCGAACTAAATTGAGTTTGAATTCCGAATTCAAATTCATAATCTGAATTTGAACTCATGAGGATTGTGTTATTTAATAACTGTCATCCAGTTAATCTTTTAAAAATCCAAAAATGTGTATCTCCTATAATAGAACAAAGAGAAGGTCTTAAAAATCATCAAATAAAAGCTGGATGTTCGTGAGTCACAGACTAAACACTCCAGTTCCTGTGTGTATGTCCACCATTTATGATGAACAGCTGGAATTCATGTGCGCTCCTTTACTGACTGCGGACATCTGTGGCCTGTTATCAGTAGAGCTGCCCCGTAAGTAGAAGAGGTTGCCAACTCCGAAGGAAACTTGTAGGAGTTTCTGATGTGTTGACCTACTTCCCCATACTGTTGGCCAACCGTATACCGCATATACTGCATCCTTTATATATACGTGACAAAGCTAAAAGAAAATTCATGTAATTCTCCAAGTTCTATTTATAGGTGTGAGATGCTATACAAGCAAACAAACCATGAAAGAAATGACTCACTAATCCCACAGGTTCGTACTTCAGGCTTAACATTTTAAGTGCTGCCATGGAAAAGACTACAGAACTTTCTATTTGTGCTAAAGTCCAGAGTTAGCATATTCAGATCGATGCATGATAAAGGATAGATATTTTGTCAGTGTTCCTGAATATGAACATATGAATAACCATCGGTCCAAATGATGTCACTCTGCCTTGCATCAAATATCTTGAGAAAAACTCACTGTTATCAATAACCTTAATCACATTGGAATAGAACTTTATTATTAAAGCCCTTACTTAAGACTGATAGATATGACCGCATAAAAAATTGCTTTAAATGTCTCCATGAAAAATATTAATAAACAACTTTTTAAAAATACTTATTTATTTGAGAGAGAGAAAGAGCATGCAAGTGAGTGTGGGAGGGAGGGGCAGAGGGAGAGAGAAACTTTTTTTTTTTTTTAGAAGATTGTATTTATTTATTTGACACAGAGAGAAAGAGTGCACAAGCAGGGGGAGCAGCAGGCAGAGGGAGAAGCAGGCTCCCAGCTGAGCAGGGAGCCCGATGCGGGACTCGATCCCAGGACCCTGGGATCATGACCTGAGCCAAAGGCAGACGCGCTTAACCAACTGAGCCACCCAGGCGCCCAGGGAAGGAGAAACTTAAGCATACTCTGTGAACCAAGAGTCCAACACCCAACCAACTGAGCCACCCAGGTGACCCATTAATAAACAACTTTTAAAACCAAGGGACAGGGACACCTGGGTAGCTCAGTCAGTTAAGCATCTGCCTTCGGCTCAGGTCATGATCCCAGGGTCCTGGGATCTAGCTCCGCATTGGGCTCCCTGCTCAGCGGGAAACCTGCTTGCTTCTCCCTCTCCCCACCTCCCTGCTCCCCCCGCCCCCCAGCTAGTGCTTTCTCTGTCTCTCTTTTTCCCTTAAATAAATAAATGAACAAATAAATAAAATAAATAAAACCAAGGGACCAATTAGGAAAAATACTTCTAACATATGATAGGCAAAAAACTAGTTTCATAATATTAAAGAATTATAATTAGGTGATCGATAATTAGATGACAATAGTTCAAAACAAAAATAAGAAAAGGATATGAATAGACATAAACAGGAAACATAAATGCCCAGCAAATGTTTTAAAGATGCTAAACCTCACTCACAAATGTAAAAAATATAAACTTAAAAACAATGAGCTATTTTTCAATGGACAGATCATGACAGAGATGGTTTCAGTGGCAGTGGTGAAAACATCCATAGTTCACAAGGGTTTGGGGAAAGCGAAGGAACAGGCAACTCTCATTCTTTGTGGTTGCTACAGCTTTCTGGAGGGCGATTTAGCAACACCTTTCACATTTTAAAATGTTTATGTATTTTGCCTCATTGATCACTCTTCTATGAAATTATCCTATAGAATTCTCAAAGATATATATTCGAAGACACTCTTTGCAGTATTGACTACAAATTTTAAAGACAAATTGAAAAACTAGAGAGAGCTTAACTGTCCATCCATAGAATAATCTATTCAATAAATACTGTAAGGCCACTAAAAAGAATATGGTAAATGTACCTATATGTGATTTTGAAATAACAATATCTTACATTTCTTGAGCTTTCAATATGCCAGCCACTATTCTAAGCTTTTCGCATATGTTAATTCTCTTAATAAATAAAAAAAATTTCCAAGACAGGGACACTTGGGTGACTCAGTCATTTGAGTGTCGGACTCTTGGTTTTGGCTCAGGTCATGATTCTTAGGGTCATGAGATCGAGCCCCACGTTGGTCTCTGGGCTAGTGGGGAGTCTGCTCGAGATTCTCTCTCCCTCTCCCTCTGCCCCTCCCCTGACTTGTGCTCTCTCTCTAATAAAATAAATAAATCTTTAAAACAAAATCTCCAAGACAGATAAGTAAAAAAAAACAAAGTTGCCAAACAGACTATCCACTACGATTCTATTTATACCATATAAAAACTATATAATATTTTTGACAATTATCATATATTAACAAATATTATATATATTTATATAAATGTATGTGTGTGTGTGTGTGTGTATGTAGATATGCCCGAAAAATTGGGGAAGAACACAAAAGGAATGGTCTACAATGATTACCTAGGAGGAGTGGGACTTGGGGAAAAAGAAAATGTTTACTTTCATAATTTTCTGAATTGTTTAAAACTTTTCAGTATATATATAGAGTTCTTCTATTTTTTTATTTAAAGATTTTATTTATTTATTTGAGAGACCAGAGACAGTGAAAGAGATAGCGAGAGAGAGCACAAACAGGGGGAGAGGGACAGAGGGAGAGTGAGAAGCAGGCTCCCCACTGAACAGAGAGCCCGATGTGGGGCTCGATCCCAGGACCCTGGGATCATGACCTGAGCGGAAGGCAGATGCTTAACCAACTGAGCCACCCAGGGGCCCCTATTACTTCTATTTTTAAAATGTTAATATGGGTTATCTGCCTAATTAGATTATGGTCTATTTAATTTTTTTCTTTCTACTTCTACAACTTTTTAAAAAACCTAATAAAAGATATTTGGGAAAACATAGCAGTATGAGAAAACATGAATGTTTCTTTTTATACCCTTCTATGAGCACATGAGCATATAATACTTTCAAAATTTTTTAAAAACCTAGCTAAAAGTCAGCACTCAACTACTCCAACAAAAACATCCTATCTCATTTCCTTTCTTATGCAGGAAACCCCAGAATATAAGGATTCAGATGAGAACTCTCATGTCTCTAAAACAATTGTTTGACTGATGGCCTTCTTCCTCCCAATATCAAGTCAATCTAATAACAATTAATTAAAAGGTCAAGCTTAATTATAAATAAAGCAAAACTGAGGAGGAAAATATAATTATCAATGTGTGAATTATAATATACATGCTCCACTATATGTAACATGTGACTTAACAAAATAAACTGAGGATAATATTAATGTGCATATCCACAAAGCAGCCGGTGCACAGCGATTGTTATTAGTAATATCGCCATCATTATTGAAGCTACCATCTACTGGCTTCTTCCTACCGGTCTAATACTGAACTCGATACTTCCCATATATTAGCATATTTAATTCTCCCAGCAACCCAATGACACTCCTGGTTACTGATTATTTTCTAGAATAATATACACTTATTAACACATGGAGAAAATTTTAGGGTGGCAAATAGTAACTGAAACCTATATGCAACTGAGTCTAGATTTATAGCATGTACTCCTAAGTATTTTATAGATTTTTTTATAAGGTATCTCTAGCAGAAATACACCATAAAGTGGCTCCTGAATAGCCTTCATGCCACTTGTTCCAAAAGTTGTTCCTTCCAGTGAAGCCTTCCTCACGCGTACCAGATGCACGTGAATCCGAAACGCATGCCTTCCTTCTGCGGAAAGCCTGTCTTGTGTTCTGTCATCTCGCAAACTGTTAGATTCTTACCTGTCCAGCAGCAGCTCTAGCACTTCTTTAGTGGAGGCAAAGCCTCTGTACGTTGACAGGAAGATGCTGATATAGGTAAAGTCATTGTCCCCAAAAGCCGTCAGCAGGTTCTCCACCAGCTTCTCCAAGGTGCCAGCTTTTATGGTCCTGATCTTACAGGTTTCATACTGACTGACTGTATGTCCTGGAGGCAGCTGGTCGCCTTCAACCTGTACAAGAAATTCATGATTATGATCAGGCGAAATGACTCCCCAAAGTAAAACCGAAAACATTGTTAACAGTTGAAACACAGCCTGTCACGTTTTCCCTGCTCTTATTTCATTTCTCTACGAGCCACGTACAGCGATTCTCTCCCCTAAGAGTGGAGTGGAGTGAGGTGGTTGGGGGGGGGGTGTTACTTTACTTCATGGTGATCACACTTGCTTCTACTTAATCCCCTATCAAGAACTGGTTGCTGGCCTAAATAGGCCAAGGATGTTTTCCGTGACCCCAGAATCAAGCTCAGCAAAAGTTTAATTGATCATTTCCTTTGTATTGTTCCATGGCGAGTGGCCGAACTCATTCCCAAAGACAGCTCCTGCAGCGGTGTGCCGCAGCTGACGCCAACTGGCTTTGAAGAGGTGACTTAGATTTTTCGGATTTGTGTGAGCCAGCTGACACCACGTCACTAGGCTGAAAGACCAGCCTTGGTAGGACTATGATCTCCACGGAAAACTCTGGAGATCTGACCATGGTCTGATATTCTTCAGCCCACAAGAAGCAACAGCCCTCTTGATTCAATATCAACAGCAATCAACAGAATTGACCAAGAAGTGGCCGGACCAAGGAGCCCTGGGCTCATCCCTGGGAGTAATGGAGAGGGTGGGCGGGTGTATGACCCCTGCCTCCTGGAGACTTGCGATGAACAAGAAAAGACGTGGGCTCCTGAGAAGTAGCTACCACATGAGAACGACACTATGGATGGTACTGGCAGGTATAACCGCACCTTGGGAGACATAAAACCTAACAACAGATCGTTGGTAAGATATGCAAAGCTTAAAATGGAGTTTGAGGCAAGAGAATTAAACTGAAGAAAAATAGGAACGTGCCTTACCTCCTGCCGTAAATCTCTGTCTCACAAATTCTACAGAGATGCAATTTTCAGCTTAACTTGTCCTTCACAGGCACAAAGATGACCTACCGAGAGGACCTTTTTCTAAAGCAAATAATCATTGTCAGGGAGGCAAACACTGGCCAGGCAGTTTTTCTCAACGGTAAGTTTGAACTGTTGCATATCAGATTTGCCTAAATTGAAATAGCCAGATGGGTGAAAATCGAGGAAGAAGAGCAAAGAAGAGAGAACGGATCTCTAAATGATGACCCTACGCTCACCAAGCCGCTTATTTGCTTTTTCTTCACCTGGCCTGTCAGATGTTCAACCGTTGGAAGGAAGTTGGCTGGCAAGACTGCTTCCAGTAAGACCAAAGTGGTGGCAATCACTTTCAGAAAAAGGTGAGGGTAGCTGAATGTCACGATGTCTAAACACTAAGGGGAATGAATAGTAAGACTCCATCTTCCATGGTGGATGACTTTATATCTTTATTTCCTTCTCGAAGGATACTTTTACTTTACTAAGGAGAGGGATCTGGTTCAGGCAAAATACCAAACATTTCTGTAGGCCTCTTTGGCCTGCTGACTCAGATCACGGCCTAATAACTGTCCTTTATCACTCTATATGTAGTTTTAAGGAAGGCCTAATAGTATCGGTCTGTCCTCCCAGGAGTGTCAATCCACTTTAAGCAAGCAATAAATGGAAAGGATATATGCCTTCAAAGTCTAATTACTTTTTTTTTACTAGTTAGTAAGTGTTGCCCTACGTGAGTGCTGTAAACACAAGTTCTAAAACAAAAGGTCCCGTGGCCAAGTTTGGGAACTCCAGAGTAAAACAGTCAAATACATTTCTTTACTGCAGAATTTGTCTTTAACGAGCTAACGTGCTACAAACTCTAAGAGAAAGATCTGATACATGATCCTTCCAAACGGACTTCCCTTTATTCTCACAGCATCTTGCAGACCATCAGAACGAACCTACTTTGGAAAACGTTAGCTTCGTAATTTACTGTGATGCATTTAAACCATATTTCACTTTGGCTGCTTTTCACTTAATAAAAAAAAAAAAGACATGATAAAATACAATGTTAATTTTTATCTTCCAACATCCCTATCTGTTTGACCGCTTTCTTAATACCAAAATGTAGGGATGTTTTCTAGGTTTTACTTTGTCACTTCAAAAGATCTGGTTCCGGAAAAATGATCAGCGAGATAACAGTAAAAAGTAGTTAAAAAACATGCTTCGATGTCACATGTTAACAACAACAATGAAAGGAACGGCTTCTCATTCTCGAGGGATATTCAAGCTGTAATTCTAAATCAGGCTTCCTTACCTTGTGACACTGTTCCCTTACCAAACAATCTTGTAATTTGAGGATTCTTATTTTACTCACCAGGCAAACTCTCCTTTAAATCTTTTCTTATTGAAAGTAAAAACAACTTAAAAGAACTAATTTTTCCCTGAGCACTGATGGAGCCAAAAATTCAAACACAGAGAAAAATACTTGTCAAAGGACCTGATGAAGGGGGTCCCCTTTCCTGCCAGAAAGCAGATTTGGCAGGAAGCCAAGGCTCTCCCTTGGGAATGGAGTCCTGCTACTTATTAACCCAGTTGCTTCCTTTGGTCCTCCTTTTCCTCCGGGGAAAAAAAAAAAAGTCTCCCTATGCGTGCCTGCTCCCCATGCCTCCCTGTGATGGTTTTTGTTCCTCAGTGTTTGCATCTGTGTATTAGGAAGAACCGTGTTTGAGCTGACAGAAGCTCACAAGATACTTTGATTATGTGGATGTTAAGAACTATTCTCTAAGTGCAGTGAGTGAGCGTGAATGACAGTATCAAATGCACTACGGGAACGGCTCGGGGCCTACAATCACTCTCACAAAAATCCGCACACAACGCACGTTCAGGTGTCCGAGCGCTCGCATCGTGTCACGTTCTGCACATTTGCCGAGCACCCTAATATCAACCTGCGAGAGCAGGGGGAAGGCTTTTGAAGAGGAGTTCTTATTTACCGACACTCGAATGGAGTACATTTTTGTGAAACAAAAACTTGGAAATTATCTGCTTTTTCCTGGAATTACACTGAAATAAAATCATACAAAAGTGAAACAGAAAACCTAATTCTGCCATATGGCTCACACTGGAGAAGCTAGAATTTTCGTTTAATTTTTGCAGCAAAATATTCACTAGCTGCAGAACCCTTTTAAGAGACTTTAGGATCTGTTTTTGTGTGTAATACCTCAATGCCTTTGAATTCTAGTTTAAAAGGAAAGTGGGGGAGGCAGGGGGAGAGCCTTGGCAGACAAGTGTTTAATAACCCAGACTGGGAGAGCGATACATGGAGGGCTGAGCCTGCCCTCTGGGTTAGCACGCTAATAGGAAACAGCTCAATCTGGATTTAATCAGAGACCATCGTTTTACTGACAAGATCATGATACCGAGGCCACAAAAATGTTTCAGGACTTTTTTTATGGTTGGGGGGGTGGGGACAGCAATCACTCTGCCATTAGAATTCGGCGTTTCCTGAGAGAACATGTCTGACTCCTATGGGGTAAATATCTAAAACTCTGCCCGACTGTCCTAGCTGAGGAATTTCCATCATTATCCATTTTGGCACGAGGACAACGGGAGAAAAACAACGTGAGGGATGAAATGTGCCATATTTCAATCCTGTTTCCAGTCATGGAGAAAGACACTCTTTCACCTTCTGAAAACATACAACTGTTAACAACTTGGGTGTTTCTAACTTGGAAAAAAAAATGTCCTTCAATCAAAATAATACTTCAGCCATCTGATACTTTAATAGGGGACATGCTAAGTAAACAACCTCATTAAACTGGAGACAGTACAAAGTCCTTCTCCAAGCCATGCTCAACCTTCAGTACATCAGTTCTGGGGCATGTTGGCCTCAGCAGGAACGTCAACAGTGAGTCCTTTCCAGTCATAACTCTCTAACAAAATCTAAAACCCACATCCAGGGTTTTATAGACTTTAAGAAGGTACACACTGCTAGTTCTCCATTCAGCCCAGAACACCAAGAGAACATGTAAAATTCCCTTTTCAAAGAAACGCACCAGCCAGCCAGACAACATGCCACGAGATGTTGCACGAACACGCTCTGGCCATCTGTCTAGACTGCCCAGATCTGTACAGACGAAATGTCCTTGCCATGCAAAGGAAAACACGCATGTAGGTAACGGCACACCGCACAGTGTCATGGCAAGGCCGGTGCACGTGAGTATCGTCAGCTACACACACATAAGCCATACAGAGATGCAAGGCACCGTCCGTACGAAACCCTGGGGCAAGTGACGTCAAGCTCAGTGTGAGCTTCTGCATGGTGTGAACTACCTTGGGTGTGAACTCACTTTTTTGCTAGGTTAAGGTTGCCAGGATGCTCCGTTAAATTTTAATTTCGGATAACTAATGAATAATAGGCTACTTGGGGGGGAGCATAAGCATGTCCTCTGTAGTATTTAGGATCGACTCATACTAAAACGTTATTTGTTGTGTATATGAACTTCAAATTCAACCTGGCATCCTGTCGCTTTATCTTTGCTCAGGGAGGCTAAGCTAAGTGCATAAAAAGAGTACAGCATGGATGTCTCTTTTTTTCATTCGGCCACACAGGAACTAACCGCACTATGTGCCAGGCACTGTGCAAGGTAAGAGAGACACAAAGGTAAAGAGCATCCAGTTCGGACACCCAGGTTGTTGGGTCCAGTAGAGAAAACAGATACAAAGAAACCATTATGATGCAAAGTGAGTTAAAAAAAAAAAAAAAAGGAGCAGAGATCGATATCCAGATTATCATGGAAGAACCAGGAGGGACCCAGCCTAGAGGTGGCATCGGAAAAGACATCCCCAGTAGGGGCTGCTTGCACTGGTTGTAAGTTATGAGTAGGAGTTAACAACGTTGGGGAGGATGTAGCAAAGACACCGGCACAAACAAAGGCATGAAGAAAAGAGGTGTGACCGCAAAGGGGGGGGGGTGCAGGGATGATGACACCGTGGTTATAGGAGCAATATAACCAAAGGAATGGACAGCTTGGCTAGAGAGTCAGCAGGGAACTACCTGGTCATGGAGGCCACTGGTCAAATCCTAAAAAGCTTAGATGCCATTTCTTATAGTTTCAAGCGTGGTCAGAGAAATCACAGCGTGGAGGACAGAGCTGATGGGAAGTTTTTAAAGTTGAGAAAATCAGTAAGAAAGATGTAGATACTCCAGGTGAGCCACTGTAGGGGCCTTAACTTGCGAAACGATGCCAGGGGTAGAGAAAGGGGGGGGCATATTTAGGGGGTACTCAAGAATTGTCAAGACTGGCTGAAGAGTTGGATGCAGAGGGTGAAGATGAGGGAAAGGAACCAGGAACGTTTCCCTGATTTCTAGTGTGGATGACTGGGACGATAACAGTGCCACCCACATGAAAGAAAACTGAGGAAGCAAAGCCAGATTTTTGAGGGGCAGAAGTACTGAATTCCACCTTAGAAACATAGAACTTGAAGTATCTTTGGGATTTTCCAATAATACAGTCCAACAGGCAGTTAGAATCTCAAAGCTGGGGACAGGGGTCTAAGATGGAAATAGGCAGGCATTTTGTCAATTAAAATGGCTTCACTGTCCCAGGCGGACTGTGTGGAACAGGAAGAAGAGAGGACTGAGGATGGCATGGGGAAGAAGACCTAAATTCAGAAGGTCCCAAGAGCAGAGACGGCAAGCCCTAGAAGAAACACCTGCACGTGGGGCAGAATGACACATCGCCTCATCTCCGGCAGCATTTCTGGGTAGAGAACTCAGAAGTCTTCACTGCCAGATTTGTACGCATGCCAACACAACCTTCCATCTAATTATGCAAACACACAAGGTCCAGCCAGTGGTGTGCTGGATCCTGCGTGCCCTGCTTGCAAGAGCCAACTGCGCACGCTCCTTCTCAGTTCTATGTTCAATGGCATCGCATTGGTGCTGGGAATTCGGTCATCGTGGAAAGATTCACACCACAGAAACTGGCAGATTGGGTACAAATCGGGGCACTGGTTCTGGAGAGCGGATTGATCAGCATGCCATTGCCCAGGAGTCCCTCCCAGATGATGTCAATGGTAAATGCAGGAGAGACCTTCACACTGGTGGAACATTTTTCTCTATCTGTGTCCGCTCTGGTTAAGGGAGCTATGTTGTCACTGTGATCTCTGACCTCAGGGAAGGTAGAAATTCTGCCTCTGAGCTAGGAAAAAAGTAGGTATGTGAAGGACAAAGACGTAGAGGAGCACGCCCATGACACATGAATGTGCTCGAAAAACAAGGACAAGATCCCCCAGAGTTGACTTTACTTGAAGCCACATGTCACAATGTGGTCCGGCTTCTATGATGAGGACCCTTCCTCCTCAGGAAAATGCTAAGAGAGCTGTAATAACAAACAAAGGCCGTTGTTTTATCGCACAGAAGTCCCAGCTCCCGCCACCATCCTGTCTCAGCAGGGCTCCTTGGATCCCCCCTTCAGAGTCCAGGAACTCTCCTGTGGGAAACAGGAAGTTGTGTTTTCCAGCGCCTAAAACAGTAGTCCTTCTGGCTGTGAAGCCGCTCAGTCCAGTGTGAACCCATCACGGACTCCATCTTCCCGGATGCAAATCCCTATGTCTGACACTGTTCCTCTTGGAAGGGTTCCAAAGTCTTGACAGAGGCAGATTCAAAAATTAAATGGATGCCAGGGAGTTGGCTACATTTTGCAAAAAGATAATTTCACTTTTATATGCTACTTTTGTGCTTAAAACTCAGAATGCTAATGACTGAGATGTTCTGAATTAACCTGGGCTCCATCCGCATTTCTGAGGCCAAGTTACTAGGGAGCCCAGGACAATAACTTAAGGCCTCAATGTCATGCCCATCTACGTTATAAAATTTCGAAATCACATGTTACTTTGAGAAGTTCAAGGACTTAGAGCTGCATGAGGGGAGGGAGGCCGGAACTAAAACAGTCTGCTGCATTTACCAAATCCCATCACAAAGCGTCACAGACACTTTAGGATCCAGAATAAACTCGCAAAATGTGTAATTTTCGCCTTTCTCTCTCGTTCAGAGCTTCAAATGCCCAAGGTCATCACATCCTGAGGTCACAGTTTCACAGGTGCCCTGGCTTTCTGGAACTCATTCTGTTTCTGCACGGCCCAGCCAACCTCTGTCTGGAAAGGTCAGTAGGGGGTAGGGAGCTTCCGTGTGACCTAATATTCTCTGTGAATGAAGTCTGCTATTAATGGAAAAGCTTCTCCACAGCCCAGAAGCTTTCCCATTCCCCCATAAATCCCACAGACAGTTCCATGGGGCTTTATCTCCTTCTCAGACTTAAAGGGCTCCTTCACCAATCCTTGGGGCGTGAGGGGAGGGGATGACTGGCAGGGGGTGGCGATTGCCTGATGTTCCCAAACATAGTCCTTAGTTTGAGTCTTATTCTACGTACCACATTAAGGAATCCCTTCTCCTCCCCTATGGGATTAGTTCAGTTTTAAGCAAAGTAAACATTTCGTTCCCACTATTATTATCCCCTTTATAATGATAAAGCATAAAAATCAAAGCCCCGTTATCAAAATGCCAGTAAATCATTACTCCCCTGGATTTCAGAATTCAAGTAATGACAGTCTAACTTGCTTCTTCTTCCCTCCAAAACGAAATCTTTATGAAGTCTATGTGGACTTATAAATTCAAAGGTAAAGTTTAACTTTACTGTTCCCACAAAGCTCTGGAACACAGAGCCCCTGGCAAATACTCTAGTCCTCAGAGCTACGTTTGACACAGGTAATATTCCCAGGTCATGGATTTGTAGAAATGGCTACCTACAGAGCCAGCAGGTATCTTTCAATGTCAGGTGATCAAATCGAGGGCAAGGTGGGAAGAACGATTTAGTTTATCTTGAGTACGTCTCTCTGAAAGATATACTGAAATAAACTGCTTTTTTTCCTCAGGAGATTTTCCTCCTCGTAATCTGCAAATCAATTCTAAGAAAACCATCCTCATGCCCTAAATGAAAAGGAATAAAAGAGAGGGTTAACAGATATTTATTGAGCACTTTTGGGTCAGATGCTCAATCTTTACAATGATCTTCCGGTGCAGGAATTATTCTCATTTTACTAAAGGAACCTAAGGTTTGGAGAGGTGAGGGGTCTGGCACAGTTACCCAGCCCATTAGCATAATGGACAGGGTCCGGATATAAAACCAGCGCTGTCTTTCTATATAGCGTGTTGTGTTCAAACACAAAGCAACACGTATTGGGTATTCCAGCTCCATATTTGTACACCCAAGACCATCAGAACTGTCAATAGCCCAGAATCTCCATACTTCAGACAACTGTTGTAAGAAAGAGATAAAATGAGGTAACAGATCTGAAGACATGTTGAACAGTTACAAGAACTACTCAGGATTCTACAGATGAAAGAAAATGTTGTATGTTATACAAAAATCCTCTTTCCAATTTTTTCCCCAACCCCAATTACTTTCACCGAAAGTTAGGTCTTACTGCATCAAGTGCTCTGTAGTAGGACGTGTCCTACCTCCTGACACTGACTGAAATCTTCAACAGCTAAGGGGGGAAAATATTGTTTTAGTGCTAATACCCTCTCTGGAGGAAAACAAAAATCCCCCTCATTATTACAGTTTCTTAAACGAGCAAATTAACCCTAAGAAAGACAAATGACTTTACCCAAGGGCTCAAAAGAAGCCAGGAAAACAATGTCAGTAAGCTGTATCATCAGCTACGCGACAACACAGCACAAGAACCCATGGGGAACACTCATGTTCTTCTCTGAGTCCAGATTATTAATTAATTTTCCTACCTGCTAGGTTTATAAATCTCTCCAGCCAAGAGGTAATTTCCTTCTATCTTTAGAAAGAAAGGAAAATGAAAGCAGGATGACAATATGATTGACTGTGGGATTTAGCCAAAGTGGCAGGTTTGTAAATGCTGACACTTAATAAAAATAAAGGAGAAGTTAGAGTATAGAAAGGACCAATAGCTGGCAAAAACATGGATCCAGTTTCTCAAACGAACAGAAACTGAAAAAGCAACCATTCTGTTCAATAGATTTAATATGTCAAAAATATATATAAAAAGACAGGCATGTCAGTCATAAAGAAAATATTTATCTTCCTAATAATATGCTCATCATTCCCATGGGTCATGACCCATTCTTGATATCAAGTCAGTAAAAACAGTATTAAAAGAACTTCCATTGTGCAAAGAACCCAAATGAGGTGCTAAGGGAATCTATAAAGGAAATAAAGGACTGTATTCTTTAAAAACCTAATAGTGGAGATTATATAATATGAATGTGAATCTTCTCATTTAATGGCATGGAAGGAAAGGGATGTACAGAACTTAAGACTAGGGTGTATTTTTATTAAATAACGCCAGGTAAATAATAGGGGCCTTACAGTGACAATTTCAGATAAAGACCTCTTGAGTCAAAGGTAAGGAAGAAACACCGGGGCGGGGGGGAATCCCATGGAACTAGATTCTGTTTCTAGTTCCAGTTCAATTAATCATCAAATACTTGTCAGTGCCTTCTATTTCTCTCGGCAGTAGGCTAGAATAACTCTTTTTAACTTCATTGTGTTTGATAGTTCCTAAATACACTTAAGTGGATTCATTCATTCAACAAGTATTTGTTGAGTCCCTACTATGTGGCTGCTGGAAGCCAGAAGTAAAAACAGAGAACCAGACAGACAAGATGTCAACTCACACAGAAAAACCCACCTCCCCTCCAACTGAAGGAGAAGAAAGTGATTTATGAGCCATCACCAACTGGACCTGGGCTTGCTCTAACGGAGTCCAACCCCTAGCGTCAGAGTCTTCAAGTTACCTGATCCTGAGAGTTTTATGCTGCTCCATTAGAAATACCATAAAGAGATATGGTTGATTTCATTATCACATGAAAATAGAAGCTCTGAATACAGAGAAAGCAACTCTTTCTAATCAATACTATACATATATATATATACACACACACATATATATACACACTATATACTATATATATAAGCTTACTATATATAGTAACTAATATATACATATTAATATATAGTAACTAATATATAGTGACTAATATATAATATATACAGTAACTAATATATATATATTTACATACTTATAAACTTATATACATAGAAGTTTACTATATGCAGTAATTGCAGGTGGAACCATTGACCAACTTGAAGTAAATATATAGAGTCCTTGGCCATAGCTTCTCTGTGACCCCCCCAGCGGTGCTATGGTAACACACCAATAAACCGTCCTATTCATTTGTATAGGTCAAATCAGTTTTACTTTCAAGCTCAAAGACACTACTCCATTTCACAAAGATAATAAATCAGACAATATGTTCAGAAAGGGTTCTAAAGTTTTAGTCACAGTAGTGTGAGTTTCTGAATATAAAATACCTTAAGATTTTTTTGTGTGTGAATAATGTCACTAAGAACAATGTCCACTTGGGGATTTATTTCTCTGTTTCCTTGAACACACTAAACAGTTTCAAAAGAATCACTCGGAGTGCTGGCAAAATCACTGATTCCTGAGCCCATTATTTGCAGAGACTCTGATCAGCAGACCTAGAAGAAAGCCAAGGGATCTGCATTTTAGCCAGCATCCCAAGTGATTCTAAATGCAGAAGATTCCTTGATTACCCTTTGAGGAATCCTGTGCTTGACAATGCTAAAAGAGAGACGAGTAAATTCTACTGGAGAACTGATTCATAGAAGGAAAAGCTGATTCACAGAAGCTTAGACAAAGCCATGTGATTTCTCTTAGTCTCAGGGTCCTCATCCGTCAACTGGGAATAATGTTACCTTTACCTTCCTTAACTCACCCTGATGCTGTGAGGATGATTCAAAAAAATTGTGGGATGCACTTTGAACGGCTTGAGATAAGATAAAAGAGCTATATAATAAGCCAAGCTATTAACACTCATGTCAATGACCTGAGATGCCTTCAAGCAAACCATGTGATCTTTCTGACGTGTTTAGCTCTGAAATTCAATGGGCTTTCCTACACGAAGGGAAGGTACTAAGACCAGCCTGTAGATTTTACTTCTGCCCTCAGTACTCTTCCGCCTGGTTGTCAATTGAGGAAAACGCTCCCGCACTTACCCTGCAGTAACCCTATGGAACTGGCACCACTGATTCCCTCCTGGAACTCTCTGCCCCTTGAGTTTATGAACATCCCTTTCTCAACAACAGAAACCAATAATTCTAAGCACGTTTTATGTATCCCGTAATAGCCTTACAAAGCAGATACATTTATTATCCCCATTTTACAGATATTTTACAGACAACAGAGGCCGAGCTAAAAAGTGGCCAGAGCCAGGAGTAAATCTAGGTGGTCTGGACCCAGAGTCACACTTTACCAGAATTCTAGCTCATCTTCCTCAAGGCTCTCCTTTGATACTACAAGTTGATCACTGGTTCCTTGTCCTTCACTTACCATCAATATGGAAACACTTCTAATATCCGGCCTCTTCTTAGTCTGCAGCCTCTTTCTAGCCATCCCATACATACATCCCACAGTTCTGCCGAACACAAGTATATTAGCTTCCAGACCTTTATCTCGAGTTCTTACTTTCCTTCAAACTTTTCTTCTTCTGGATAATCAATAAGGAACTCTAATTAGTCAATGGTGCAAGTCACAAACCTGCCAATCATCCCTGTCTCCACCTTATCTTCCCCTGACTCCACAATCCAACCTGTCCCATTCCCTGAACGGCTCCCCATTCTATGCATCTTCCTCATGGTCTTGCCTCAATTTAGACCTCATTTCTTTATTGGGTAGGTGTAACAAGCACTGAACAACGCTCGCTTGCCTCCAGTCTTGCCAAAATGCTCTTTCTAAAGCACAAATTCTACTTTTAGAATAAAGTCCAAGTATTCACTAAAGCCAAACATGCCTATCCTATGATTCAGCAATTCCATTCCTAGGTACATTCCCAAAAGAACTGACTGTGTATGTCCACCAAGAAACAGACAGAAACATCTGTGGTAGTCACACATTTTCCATAGTATGTTGTCGGCATCTGGTTACTTCCAGGCATCCTCCAGTAGACTGTGAAATCTTTAAAGGGAAAGACCAGTCATATTTAGTTATATCTCCAGAAATTAGCCTATAATCACATCAACAAGCACTTCATGAGTATTAATGTTTTTAAGATAGAATTGAGTTTTTTATCTAACAAATCTAACATTATGGTCCTTTATCCATTTTTACTTGATTATTCCAAATTCAGTCAAATAAAAAAGCCTGTACATATAAATAAGAAAAGTGTGTACATATACAATGAAAGTATGTAATCATCACCTCTTAGCTGGACTGCTAAAGCGAATGCCTTTTAAAAATTGTTCTTATGGCATCCACAGTGATCTTTTTTTTAAGGTCTTTATTTTTAAGTAATCTCTACACCCAACTCGGGGCTGGAACTCACAACCCCAAGATCAAGAGTCATATGCTCTACCACCTGAGCCAGCCAGGCTCCCACCACACTGATCTCTTGAACACACAGATCAGATCATGTCACTCCCCTGCTTAAAACCTCTCACTGGCTTCCCATCATACTTGGAATAATACGCAGACTTCCACCACGGCCCACAAGGCCCCTCTGCCTCCTCCTTCCTTGACCTCACCACCAAAACCATCTCCTTCCCTCTCTAAGCCCCAGACATGTGTCTTCTAGTTCTCAAAACACAGCAAGCTCATTGACATTTAATGGTCTCTGAATTTGTTCCCTCTGCGTAAAATGCTACTCTGCCTGCCTTTCTCACGGTGGATCCTTCCTCTCATTTACTTCTTTTGATCTGGAGCATCTCCTCCAGGTCACAAGACCCATCTCCCTCCGCCAGGCCAGATCACGTGATCTAGGTTCATTTCTCAACAGCACTGACCTGTTTACTTGTTTGCTGTCAACTCCACAACAGCAGAGCCCTTATCTGCCTTGTTCACTCATGTGTCGCTGGTGTACAGAATGATGTCTAACAATGACTGCAAATTGTAGTAATGAGTGAAAAACGAATTAATGCAATTAAATTGCAAATGATTTAGAAATCTGAATTAAAGGCTTAGTAAACTCCAAAGATGTACTGAAACATACAAAACCCTGTCCTCTGAACTAAAAATCTTAGGTAAACAAAGATCTCTTCATAGCAGGTGAGAACGTCAGTGAATTTATCAAAATGACTATTCTGAGCTTTTTTTAAAATCTCAATTCCATAATTGATTATCATGATTTTAAAAATTACTAAAATCAGGGATTTTGTTTTCTCCAGAACTCCTTTCCCGTCAAGATTGAGATGCTGAATCAAACTGCATGGAACAAGGATCTCCCATTCTCTGAGACTGACATTGCCTTCATTGTTCTATCAGATGTAAAAGCCATTGAGCCAGTTGCTGGCTTTGAAAACAGAGAGTGGGAATATGCACTTGTTTTTATTTCTTACAACTCCACGTGGGAGTATCAGAAACTGAATACACAAACTAATCAACCAGCTACATGCTATAAGGGTAAATACACTGTAAAAAGTTTACATGTGGGGTGTTGGACAACCAAGAAGTTTCCAATACTTCCTGCATGAAAGACATGGTATAAAGTAAGTAAGGATTTCATTTGAAGTCTTTTAACTTCCCCTTTCTCTCATGCCAGGTTCTAAGCGTTAAACACTAAGACGATTGTTTGAGGTCTCTATTTATAATAATTTTTATTACTGAAACAAGTGTTCTAAACATCTCATCCTAGAATTCTAAGTGAGGAAGGTTTCCACCTTATAACAAAGTCCATTTGCAACCCCGGTCATTAAACTTAAATGTAGGTCTAGAGCAGAGCTCCTTTACCACAAATCCCACATTCATTCATTTATTCAAAAGTACTTGAGCTTGCCATATGTTCATGGTACTATTAAAAGACACCGTGTTTACAGAAATGAACACAGACATGGTCCCTATCCTCATGAAGCCACCATTCAAGCAGAGAATTGAACAGTTCGCTACCTAATGACAGTAGAGATCATCGCTTTCCCAGAAAGGTGCTAAAAGAACATAAGAGAATGGGGTCAGATTTTGTCACAGTGATCAGGGAAAGTTTCACGGAGGAAACAGATCAGGATCCTCAGTAGGTGTTCACCAGGTAAAGGTGAGAGAACATTTCAGGTGAGGGAACTGCAGGTGCAAATGACACGAGGCAGGAGGAAACTGGGTATACCAGAAGGCTAGAGAGAAGGTGATGTGGTCAAAGGAGAGTGAGCCACAGGGGCAAGAGATAAGCTTAGCCTGAGAATTTTGATCCTTAACCTCATATTTATCAGTGGAAAGCCACAAAAAGGTTTTAGGCAGTAAGTACACCATGATCAAATGTAACACGGGTCTACATGGAGAATAAACTGTAGGAAAGAAGAACGGATTCGGTTAGAAGACCCCTAGAGAAGGCAAGTTTCTCAAAACGTGGACCATGCTCCCCCGGCAACAGCATCACCTGGGGAACTTGTTAAAAGCAGATTCACGGACCCAGCCTCCGAGCTACTAAATCCAAATCCTTGTAACTGGGGAATCTGCAGTAAGTCCCAGATTATTATAAGAAACATTAATGATTTAAAAGCACAGTAACAACACCAGAGGAATTCCAATGATCATTAAATGAAATAAACCAGATTGGAGTAAAATAATCTGCTTTTGCTTAGGCATGAATTTCCCCTTCTAAAATTTTGGTGTTACCTCTCCAACTCCCTTTCTTCCTTACCTTAGCAAGGGACCAATTTTACTCTTCTTCCACTGTCATAGATTGACATTACTTTTATTCGGAGTAGAAGCATACATACACTGACTGAATTGTTTCTGACTGAAGCAGATCAGAGCAACCAAACACATAAGTTAATCAGGGTTACTATCCAAGTTCAATTCTGACTAGAAAAATTCAGATTGTGAATACTGTTATCTTTTGTGTGACCCCTTTTCCTTCTTTTTTTAAAGACTTTATTTATTTATTTATTTATTTATTTATTTATTTATTTGAGAGAGAGACAGAGAGGGAGAGAGAGCACAAGTGTGAGTGGGGGGAGGAGCAGAGGAAAAAGGAGAGAAACTCCAGCAGACTCCACGCTAAGTGTGGATCCCACCACGGGGCTCCATCTCACAACTCCTGAGATCATAACCTGAGCTGAAATCAATAGTCAGACGCTTAACCAATTGATGTGTGGCCCTTTCTAATACCAAGGCTCTTTTAGACACACACATTTGATCCCCACAACAACCCCAATTTAAAGATGAGAGCACTGAGGCTCAAAGGGCTAAGTAATTTACCCAGTCACATTGCTTGTAAGTGACAGAGGCCAGAGTCAAGCCCAGACCCCTGTGCTCCAAAGCCACACTGAAGGAGCAGTGCCAGATGGCTCCAGTAGGGAAGATGCCCATCCGCTCCCTAAAGGTCCCCCACATACCACACATTGAACATACGGCAAACAGTGAGAGCCTACTCAATGTCAGGTGCTGTGAATGAATCACACGCTCTCAGGTATTACACCCAACAGCAAGTCCAAATTCCCTCTGCAGGGTATTGAGAGGGAAAAGACACCAGTGTGGGCAAATCAGGACAAAGCTGACCCATGTCCCTACGGCTATTTAAAGGTAAATATTTAGATTTCATTTTACCAGGACAGCGGTCACTATGGGAGATTATATGTAACTGTCTTAATCGAACAAAAGATAAACTTCTCTAGCCAAAAAGGTGTAATGCTCATGTCGCCAGCAGTAACTCTATGTTTGGATTTTCAAAAATGCATTCTCCTCTCCCATTTAAAAAAAAAAAAAAAAAAGCTACAACATTTCCCTTTCCAGGAATGTGATTTAACTTCATACTTAAGCTAATAATCACTAGCTGCTTATTTGCGTGAACAAAGGAAGCACTGTCTCCACAAGTGGACACAATGGTCCTGAATGTGAGATGGGTTAAGGATCTGGCTGCGGGTGCCCATTCGATTATGTAACGAGCCGAGCTGTGTGAATTCCCCCAACGCTGCCACACCGCCGGGTCACTCCAATTAAGGTGGGGGCGGGGGGCTTCCCCTTCACCTTGAAAAGCTCTCCTTGGTCGCTTCCCGAGCTTGTAAGGTTAAAAAACTTAAAATTAGATTGATCCCCGGAAATCGTGTAAACGGTTATTGTGTCCAAAGTAAATAATGAACAAAGGCAATCAGAAAGAAATGCTTTTTCGAGGACTAAAAGGCAACTTGGAAGACGGTAGATGTGTGGGCGGCGGCCAGGCCAGGACTGGACTGAAGAGCTATGCTTTGTAGCTCTGTCGTAACTGGAGAGGAAAACGAGCACTTTTCAAACCTACTTACGTGATCTGATGGGCACCTAGCAGGTAGGTAGGGCGAAGTACATACTCATTCATTTTGCCAAGAAAGCATGAGAGGCACCAACAGGCCACAGATGTCTCAGAATAAAGCCGCGGTGACTGTGGAAGCAAAACCACTGGAGAGACTTTCTGGTTTAGTCATTTGTAAGTGTAGCCACCACTGACTCCTCGGTAGCCCCAGGCTCTCGCTAACTCCACACCTCTGGTCAAAGGCCTCAGACTAGGAAGGAAGGAGGCAATACCTTTCCTGTTTACTTCCAGCAGATCTGGAAGGAAGTTGTTCGGGGTGCGAATGCAGAAAAGGAAAAATCAAATTTTTAAGAAAATAGTACAGCTGACCTTTGAACGAGACAGGTCTGAGCTGAGGTGGGTCCACTTCCGTGTGGGTTTTTTTGATTAATACAGCACTGTCAATGATTTTCTTAATAAGCTTTCCTTTTCTCTAGCTTACTTTATTAGAAGAATATGATATATAATACAGATGACATACAAAATATGTCTTATCCACTGTTTATGTCACCAGCAAGGCTTCCAGTCAACAGTAGGCTGTAAGTAGTTAAGTTTTGGGAGAGTCAAAAGTTATACACAGATTTTCAACTCTCCGGGTGGTCGACGCCCCTAACCCCTGTGTTGTTCAAGGGTCAGCTGAACATCTAAATCCCATAATAGTGATCCTACACGGGGAAATTTAATTCAACACAGAAGGAATTGTTTTCCCAATGAGGGCCCTTTTAAACACTAGTATTTTAAAAGCTTTATTTATTTGCTGGGAATGTTTCTGAAATGTGTTATTTTTCTGCCTTCAGAAGTAGAATGTCCTGAGCATAATTTAACCTTTCATTCAGAGCTCAGCAGGCCACCAATGTAGCAAGGGACTATAGTATCCGCCCCCAGAGACACTACAGAGATAGGAGGGCTTTTTCCAAACTAAATGATTCCAAATACCTACACCTTCCTAGTTCACATGCATGTATAATCATCTTTACTTTCTTACACTCATTTATTCAACAAATACGAATTGTGTCTTCTACCGACCGGCAAGGTGCTGTTCTAGACTCTGGGAAGGCAGTAGGGGGAGAAACCACCAACATCCAATGCATGGAACCTTCATTCTAATGCAGGAGAGAGGCAATCAATCAATAGCAAATACAAGGGTATATTAGACAGTTGTTAAGAAGCAAGAAGGGGTCCACGACGGGGGTAGGGGATGAGGGGGTGCAATTTAAATGAGTAGTTACCGAAGGCCTCACTGAGAGGTGACATGGGAGCACAACCTACCACTGGGATAGTTTTCATCTTATAAGCACATCTGCCTCACTCTCTTCAAATATGCTACGTCTACTCAACTGTAAACAAAAACCTCCGTTATGATCATATATAAATAGTCAACTTTGCTAAGGAATTAACATGGTATGTATTAAGAATGATGGCCTTTCCTCCAGAGTGAGCTATTTGGGTTACTCAAAGAACTTTTTCATTAACTTTCAGTTTTTAAATATGCTCTGGAAAGTTGAAATAACCAAAAGTGAGAGGGTGTTACTCTTGTTTCTTAGGGTGCATAAGCCTCTAAACATCTAAAACTATTGGCCTCCCCTGTATCCCATGATAACCAACTAGCCTGCTTCTCTCCCTTACCTCTCTAACTGCACTTTTCAGCTCCCTGAACTAACTGCTCTCTACCCTCGTGCCTACTGAGTGTGACATTACACAGGCTTGGCCCTCCGCCTCCTTCCATTTTCCATATCATTCTTTCTTACTGCTTCACTCACCTACGTGTGAATGGTACCCAAACGCATCCCTCTGATTCCAAATCTCTTCTAATCAGAAAACTGCCCCAGCATGCCATGTCTGAACTTGAAATCAGCATGCCCCACCAGCACCACAAAGAAGCTCTTCTTGCCGGCATCCCTGTTTCTGCTAATGACACAACTATTCTCTCAGAACCGTCTTTGACTCCCCCTTCTCTCTGTACAAGTGGGCACCATGGCTACTGATGCTTTCCTCAAGGTTTGTATCTGCTCTGCTGGTTGAAGAAAGTAAAAACAGCTATTACTCCAGACACGATCATGACGGCTAAGGAAAAGTGATTGCTGCAGAATATACAGAAACCTTGGGAGAAAGGGATTCTGTTCTCCCAGAAGTGTCAGACAGCTGGCCCAGGTGTTAGGAAAAGAATGCTTTTTCAAAGTTAGCATAAACCTTCTCTAACAGGGAAGAGGATTCAAGAAAGGTAAGACAAATATTCCAAATATGAAATAAAAGAAAGCAAGCAACTAAAGAGGTCAAGGATTTCCAAGTGATTGGAGGTAGGAAGAAGGCCCCATGCTTAAGGCTGTCTACCTAGGGTAGCATATATCAAAAAGCATGGCCCTGTAAAAAGATAACAGTCATAACGAACTGAGTCTTGCGAAAACGGTAAGGTCACGTAAAAGATCTTTTTTCAGCTGTATCGGGAGCAAGAATGAGGAAGGGAGGAGGCTCATTGCTGATGGGGGGGTAATGCTAACTGATAACAGAGAAAAGAGAACTACTTCACTCCTCTTATGCTTCTATCTTCACGATCAAGGAAAATAATCTTCAAACTGGAAAGGGTAGGACCAACATGGTAAAGAGGAAACTAGAGCCCAAGATAGAGAAGGTGATAATAAGAAAGCACTTGGTTAGCCTTTAAGTAATTTTGTGTCTCCAGAGCCAGATAAGTAACCTGGAAGGCCGCTGAAAGAATGAGCAGATATGATTATATAATATTAATGAGTGGAATCTTCACAAAAGCACAGAATCATAGAAGTGTCTAAAGACGGGGAACAAGAAAACACACCCAATTTCAGACAGGAATTAAGGTAGACTGGAAACAGTGGACTGGTTGGCCTGCCAACCATTGTTGTCAATATCCCAGATGGTTTATAAGCCATGATCGCTAGAAGCAAACATGAATCATGAGAAAAAAATCGTTTCAAACTAACTTTCCATCTTGTTCTGACCCTAGGCAAGTAAGATGGAATGCTCCAGACATGTTCACAGACTCAAAACACCATTCCACCAACTTTCCCCTTAGATCTTTACAGATACGATGGAGCGCCATGAGCTGAACAGACGTGGAGTTGGCTAGATGTGTACCCAAACCACATAGTCAAGGGGTGCTAACTGGTGAAGCGACGTGAACTCTGGAGCACTGCTAGGAGTAGAGAATGTCCTCAGAAAGAAAACACAGTTTTGTCTTTGGCCATGTTGATTGAATCATGTTAACAAATGATGCAGATAATTATACAAAACCTTATTAAAATGAACTGAAAGTGATAGCTGATACACTGACTTACCAAATCAGAATTTTAGAAGATTTTGAAAAAGCTAGAAAAAACTAGCTACAACTCACAAAATTGTATTTCACAAAAATAAGTATTTTTTACGTTTAGATTTTCTTAAATCTACTCTCCAAGTACAGGTTAAATGAGACGTAGTTTAACAGCAATTAACATTACAAAACTAAACAGACCAAGGAATCTTAGCTGAATGTCAGTCATGAGTATAACACATCTGCAAAAAGACCTAATTGGAGGAACTTAAAAAATGAACACTCCTAATATTAAAAAGAACCGTAGAAAATTGCCAGTATTCAACCATTTTTAACTTACAAATACGGCAATCTCATACGATTTGACCTAATCCAAGATGACATGTGATGTCGCAAGAGAAAAACAGAGTGTGCTGGAGTGGCTCCCACCATTTGGGAGACTGGAGCGGATTCACTGGAGTAGTAGCAGGTGAGCTGGAATTTGAGTGACGGCTGGGATTTAAACAGAGAAATATGTGGGGAAAGGAAGCCACTTCAGACAGAGGCAACAGTGAGAAAGAAGGGGCGCCTGGGTGGCTCAGTTGTTAAGTGTCTGCCTTCCGCTCAGGTCATGATCCCAGAGTCCTGGGATCAAGCCTCACAACGGGCTCCCTGCTCAGCGGGACGCCTGCTTCTTCCTCTCCCACTCCCCCTGCTTGTGTTCCCTCTCTCGCTGTCTCTCTCTCTGTGTCAAATAAATAAATAAAATCTTCAAAAAAAAAAAAAATGAGAAAGAAGACTCCAGGTCAGGGAAGTAGGCTCGGCAGGTTCAAGTGGGGAGCATATAAAGGTGGGACCCAGGATATAACACTGGGGGGGATGGGGGAGTTTGAACTAGACCTTAAAGGCCCTTCAATCTCCCACGATCAGTGCTCTAAAATTCTGTGTTTCCCACAAAAAAATTTGGCACCTAGTATGGGCTCAAATGTAAATGAACAACTGAATGAATGAATGAATGAATGAATGATTTGTGATAAGTACAGAACAAGAGGTCGACATAAACACAGTTACTTACTGCCAACTCAGTCCGTTGTTGGAATCACAGTACTTTCCATCTTGAAGGTCATTTCGTCCAACTCCCTCAAAATTTCTGGGTGACTAGCAACAGGACTGGAAATACTCAAGCAAAATAAAGGCAAAAGGCTGGCTGGCCCTCCGCCAGTTCCTACGGTAATCTAATTCACCAGGGCAAAAATCTCCAAAAAAGATTTCGGTTCAGTAACTCCTAAATATTGTGCTTTTGGACTCTTTCCTGAAAGTGATGCCATCTAAGTCTACAAGTTCCAGAAACAAATGTTTGGTGGCTTTTGTGGGCAATTGTTTTTAAAACATCAAGCATAGCTAAGGTATAATTTTAAAGAATCTGGCTCCAGGAGAAAACGCTGAAGCATTAGTCACGTGTCTTACATTTCTTCCTCTTGCCTGCCAGATTTTTTTTTTAATTAAGAAAGGAAAAATGGGTCAGCCCAAAAGAATTTTTACAACTTTTAGAATAAATACAAGGCCCATGCAACCTCATAAACTTCATTTTTGGAGCCTCCACCCCCCACCCCCCGCCGTGGCTTTCGGGGTCCTTTCTTTAGAACCCAGTCACAGGCAGTGCCCTGGTGACTGCCCCCCCCCCCATCTTGTGGACCGTAAGGACATGTTTTCTCTCAGGAGGGAGGAGGACTGGTGTGGTCCTAGATTAGAGTACAGCCTCTGCTGATTTCAACAGGACATAGTGGGTGGAAGACCTAAGGGTCAAAGAGAAACGTGTCCAACCAAGCTTGGCGCCAAGGTCATTAGGAAACCACCCTGCTTCTTAGAAAGTATCACCACCCACCCAGGAGACCATTTTGAGGAAGTTTCTAGAAGAAACTAATCAGACGAAGTCACTCCCAGCTCCAGGGACACTTTAGTGCTAGGCAACACCAGTCCAACGTCAGATGGCCGCCGTCCTCAGTTGACCCTTCCCTCTGGGCTGGTCCTGAGTAGCTACTGCTTTTAGGATAAGCCCCAGCGCTCAGGCCTTTACTGTGATGCAGGGTCTGGTTTAGCTGAAGAGTTCTAGAAGAGCTTCCACCAAGCAGACCTGAAATCTATATGGTACTCGTGGTACCAAACTGTCCTCTTACAGAGCAGACCAGGCCTCCTGGTAATGCTTTAAATTAGGCCGGACCACCCTGGAACAGTGATTTTCAACATTTTTAATGACAATTCATAGCAAAAAGAGAAGATACATTTTATAAGTGACTCAGTACACACATGCACATATTTAAAACAAACTTCACAATAATATCATTGATATTTTCCATTCCGTTCTGTTCCAATTTTAAAATACCAATTTCTGACCCCCGAATTGATTCCAGAACACACTAACAGACTACATCCTGCATTTTTAAATGCAAGGTCCTAGAACAACTGACCGATAGAAATATGTAATTTTAAATTTGCTAGTAGCCACATTTAAAAAAAAGTAAAAAGAAACGGATGAAATGAATTTTAACAATATATTTTATTTAACGCATTATATCAAAATATTACCATTTCAACATGTGATCACGACAGAAACTCACTAAGCTATTTTACATGAAGGGTTTGCATGTACAGAACATTCAATTTGGACTAGCCACACGGCCAAATGCCTAATAGGCACATGTGGCTAGTAGCTACCATACTGAATAGTGTAGCCCTTGAGAGTTCTGGTCCCCCCACCCCAGAGCAGAGCACACAATGGTGTTCAGAAGAAAGGGGTGTGTTCCACTCCTCACATGCCCTCACTTCACTATACTATCAGGCTCCTCATAAAAGCTCCACAGCCCTGATAAAAGATAGGCGATTTCACAGGGAAAAGGACAGAAATGAAGCTTGTTAACCAATAATAGGCACTATCACCTTGAAACTCCTCACAAAGTCCAAATGCAGTCTTTTGTGACATGAGAAATAGAACAAATATCACAAAAGATTCAAACTAGAAAGAAACTTCTAGAGAATTTGTTCTGAAAAATATATCTTGCTGATTACAAAACTGAATAAATAGCACGACTGCAACTATGTATGTGGACAAAGACTAGACGATAAAGAGCCAATGTATAAACAACTGTGTTACAGCGGTAGGATTATGATATTTTATTTTAAAAACATGCATAATGTTGCATCACCTTTTTAAGAATAACTTTAAGAACTTTAAGAAGGTGCTTCCTTCTGTCCAAAGCAAACATAAATGCATCGAATTCCTATACAAAGAAAAAGGTGAAGAAAGCGTGCTCCATAAAAAAGCAAAAAAATCAGAAACAGTCAGAAAACTTGCTCTTGCCAGAGCCAATGACACCAGGAGACTCTAATGAAAGCACCTAACAACAGCTAGAATCCTGAAGACTCCCAGCATAGGCTTTGCATTTCGCCTGAAGTAGAAGTGTAAGAGTTAAGAATGTAAGACCACAGAGAAGAGGAAAGTTGGAAAGGGTAAGAGAGCAAAGGGAGTTGAGTTTTACTTGAGAAAATTGAAAAGTATACTAATAATATGTTTATATAATAACATATAATTTACGTCACATATTTTTCCCTTTTTGCCAATGAATCCTGGAAAGGAACAGCACACCCCATGAAAGTGCCCTACACAACAAGCCTGCCACAAGGATCTCAGGGAGCCTTCATCATGAGGTGCATAACCCTAGCGGTCATGTGCACGGAGGGTGTCAGATCCTTTTACAAAAATGTGCTGCACACAGCACAGCCAAATTGTCTTGACACTGGGTCAATGCAAGCTTGAAGCAAATTGGAACCATCAGATTAAGATATAAGAAGATATGTGAAAACCCTAAGGAAAATAACTCTGAAATTCAAAGCAGAAATTGGGCTCCCAAAAGTCTATCTTTGACCCATGACTCAAACCTATATGTCACCACTAAGCTTATGGATTAACTCTAAATACCACGTCATCCCATCTACAGAGGTCAGCATCTCAGCTAAGTCAAGTTTTGTAAGATCGTGAAATAATATGTCAATACAATAATAACAAAATGAGGCAAAAAGCAGCATCTTCCTTTTTCATTGTGTCATTTGCTGAAATATAAAAGAGAAATTAAATCTAGCTTACTTATTCAATATTTTCCTTTTTGTTTCAAAAAATGGGATTCACAACATTGCCAAATGGCCAAAAAAAAAAAAAAGTCATAAAGATACATGTTTTACAATAGAGACAAGGCCAAACAATGTATAAGGTGCTTACTGGATACCGAGGGTGGCTCAAACAGCGTCCAAGGTGATGGGAGTACAAAGATTAATTCAACAGGGTCCCCACCCCTGAAGCACACAAAGGAACAGGGCAAAGAGAAAAAAATAAAATAAAAGGATATGTTGTGATAAGTGCTGTAATAGAGCTTTCGGTAAAGTGCTAAGGAGACCCAGACGAAAGGGTAATTATCCCAGAAGAGGGATCAGGAAGGGTAAAAGAGTAAAGACGACATTTGAGCTGGGACTCGAAAGGTAAGTGGGAGTTCAGCAGTCAATCAAGGAACAGAAGAGCACTACAGGCTGACTCAGTGGCATAAGCAGTGACAGGAGGGTGACAGAGCTGACAGACACATGGACGTCACTAGGGATAATGAGATCTCCAACCCTGGATTCTCCGGGAAGGATACGGCTAGTTCTTTTCTTGGAGACATAACCACGTAGGGAGCTGGGGGGACAGGTGGAAGGACATCTTTGAACCCTTCATCAACCCTGTTGCTGTAACTCTCGGCGAAACAGGGCGTTCAGGTTAGGACTGGGGACTGAAATCGGAGCTGCTACCCACCGGCACTTTTTGGTCCAGCCATCTAAAGTGGTACAGGGGATGAACCCTCAAGCAGACACTCATTTGTGGACCGTCTCGGTCAACATTGGGTAGAAAGTCATGTTTAGTAAAGAGTATCATAATCCTCCAGCTCTAACCAAAGAATGTTCATGAAGAAACATTTGCATCCACTTTAAGTCCCTGAGAAACCCTTCTGTGGGAGCACCCTGACCGACGGTCCCTCTGGGATGCGCACAGCAGCCGGCTGGCGGAAGGCTGCTTCCTGGGGCTCAGCTGATCACGGAGCCACCGCTCTGCACGCAGACGAACATGAAACGTGCGCCTCGAGTCGGTGCCCAACGGTTCCTTCTCCCTGAGCACCACACACAGAGTCAGCAGATGCGGGGAGAAGTCAGCGACACTGGACACGGACAAAGCACTTGCTCAGCGTCTTTGTACGGAGATTCCATTTTCATTCAGAGCTCTGAGTCCAAGGGTCAGTTAGTTAGCTCGGAAGTCAGCTGAGCATAGGGGCTAATGACACGGAATGGATGCAGGGGTTTGAGTATCTGGAGAGAGTAGGAAAGGGTCTTCAGATGCTCCCGGGGAACCCTATATGAATAGAAGGAAGGTCAGCTTCATGGGCAAGCAGCCAGAGACCCTGGAGACTATTTTTAATCCAGAAGAAGGACAGGAAGGAACAGGAACAACAACAACAGAAAAGGAACTCACCCAGGAGAAATGGTGAGCAAGAAGGAAGTAACGGTAACAAGCAAATGGAAAGGAAGTGAGAAAAAAAGATCTGAAAACTTAAATCGTATTCCTCACAGGGAAGCCAGGAACGCTGCAGGAAAAGGCTGAAGGAGGAGAAAAGCAGAGTAACAAAAGGACTACTCAGAGGAAGTATTTTAAATGCCTACATCTTATGAGGGTCAGTGTGGGTCGGCTGGTAACATTCTTGCCTCTGGCATTAGGTCATGAGTTCAAGTCCCACATCAGGATTTGGCCTCAAACCAAGCTTTGATTTTCCAATAGCTCTGGAAGGCTGGAAGCACTTTCCATTCCTTGGTGTATTAACTTTACCACCCTGCTCTGCACCAAATTAAAAGTACCAGAAAGAAAGGGAGAATCAAAGAAAACCAACAGCCATTATCTTAAAAAAAAAAAAAAATCATACTGGAGAGAATAAGGAAAGAAAGAGAAAGAAGAGCATTTTCATATGTAAGATATTCACTGCGTTTGTCTTTAGACCCCTGTGAATATGGGGTATTTTTTCTCCCACACCCAATCTATGGAGAGAAGCCCTGTCTGCATTTTCAACACACCTACAATACCAGGAGGAACAATGGACGTGGCATGTCCTTGCTGAACATGAAGATACCATTAAGTAAACAGCAAGTGGGGAGAAAAAAGTAGAGAAAAGATTCTCTCTGGGATGAGGGGGGAAAGGGAGGATTAATGAACACACCATATGCCCATCGAGGACTTAGGTGGCGAGGAAAGAGAAAAAAAAGAAATGACTTTAGGTTAAATATCAACAAGAAGAATACCCTTATATTTGTATAATAATTTACATCTTAAAAAGTACTTTTATACATTAACTCGGATGATCGTCACAAAACCTAGGGGCAGAAGGAGAAGCCCGCTATTTGCCCCACATCACAGGTAAGGAAAGCGAAGACTGAAAAAGCCATGAGACAGTCTGAAAGTCACAACCTCAGGAGCAATCCAGCTCATTCCTGGTTTGGGGCGCAAGTACTACAATAGCTAATCGACGTGTGGCACAGTGGGAAATTTTTATCTTTATTTGAACTTACGAAGTTTAATCCGGAACTTGAAATTCATGGGGCAAGCACAGTCTGCTAACACCCTGTTATGCGCGACAAAGAATCATTAGCATAATGCTTACCGACCTAGAAAAGTGGTTACCTACCCTCCTGTTTTTTTCAGTCAGAAATATCAAATAGAATTTTTAAGCAGAAAATTTATTTAAGGCATTAAAATAAGCACACCAACCAATTAACTATATAGGAAACCTGGAGGAATTTAAAATGCGAAATACTGGAGCCCACGCACTAATTGTCCTTCACTGTACAGGCAGCCAGACGGAGAAAACACAATGGATATTGCTTCTAATAAGCACAGATCCTTCCAGATGTGCAAAAGGAGAAAGTGATGTCAGGAACATGCCTTAAAGCCTTGCCAGTGCTGTTTCTTGAACAATCTGGTTTACACACAACCCCAGGTTTCGGGGGACTCAGGTAAGAAAGGCACCCATGCTTCTACAAGGTTCCACGGCAGGGTTCAAAAGAGGGCCCCACACTCAGAGGGCGACCCATCACCTAGGCACCGTGCCAAGCACCTTATAGACATAACTCATTCACTCCTCACGGTCCTTCCATTGGAAGGGACTGCTAGGACTCTCTCTACGAGTACGAGTTTTGTAACTTCACAGCTCAAGGCCACACAGCTCACACGAGGCACGGATGAGCTCTGAATTCAGGTATGCCCAGCTCCAGAGCACAGGCTCTCTCTTTTTCTGTTGTTAACTGACATACAGTTGACAGACAATATTGTATTAGTGTCAGGTGTACAACACCGTGATTCGACAATTTTGTACATTTCGAAAATGCTCACCACAAAAAGCAGAGTGACCGTCTGTCACCATACAGAGTTTTTACTATATGACTGACGAGTGGCTCTTCACCAGTACCCTAGGACCTCCCTTAACCCGAGCTCCTGCTGAAAACACCCGTGAGAAGGAAGGGCGACCAGAAGGTGCCAGCTCCTGCCAAGGCTGCACCTGAGGAGAAAAAACCATGTGCTAATTCCCCAGCGGGGCCTTGATGGCTCCGGGCCTTGTTAATACTTGGTTAAGTCATTTTTAAAATAGATATGCTCATCGTGTTGTGCCGTTGGGAGGAGGCAACATGGGGAGAGAAGATAGCAAATGTTTTCCATGTGCTCCACAAACTAAATGCTTCCGATTTCCTGAATTTTCTATTTAGGAGTGTCCGTTATCTCAATAAATAATTTCAAGTGTTGCAACTTTAATTAGAAAAGTATGACTATAAAGCATTTTAAGCCAACATCTAATCCAGTCTTGATTATTTTTACTTATATCCATTAAATGTTCTTTTGTTAGATAAAAACTGTCCCCATTATTCTAGCCTCATCACCGGCAGCGACAGAAGTTATGGGCACAAGAAGGTCACATAACTAGGGGAAAGTGCTAGCAAGAGGGCTGCAAAGAGCCTCAGTTGATGTTACTGACCAAAGACATTCTACTTTTAGCAGAAAAGGTTTGGTTTTGGTTTTCCAGTTTTCTCTAGAATTATGAAACTGGAAGGACTCAGCCTTGGCTTCGCTTTTATAAGAGAGGAGAATGGATATTTAAATCAGCAGGAAACGAAATAAAGGAAAAAGTTGAATTGCTCAATTCTTTGCTGAAAGGAGCAAACAAACAGAAAACGTCTGGGAAAGTTTACATGGGACAAGATTAACTGTGTGGAAACAAATTCAAATGAACGGCCTACAGATGGCACAAGCGATTAAATGCTAGAAAATGTAGGGTAATGAGACCGTGAGGATGGAAAGACACATAGAACCACCGACGACACACGATCCCACCCCCAACTACCACAGTTATTACCCTTAGAAGCCACATACTGCAGGACCTAAAGGAGAAGAGGGCCTGCTGGAACCAAGCGAGGCAGGAGCCCCAACCATCAGAACACAACGCACAGGCACCTCCGTGGCAAGGCACAGAACTTCCACGACGTAAGCCGAGAGGGTCAGCAGTCCGTGACGTGACTGTCTCTTCACAAGGCTGACAGCTTCCTCCAAGGCAGAGCCTTCCACCCCATGCTGGAAGCTCGCCCTACCTTTATTCCTTCCTCCCTCTCTCTGTTTTTACTCTTTTTTTAAACTGAAGACAGTTCCTAGACAGTGCAAGTTAATCACAAAAATGACACAACTGAGGGAAAACAAGCAAAACATGACAAAGTGAGGCTTTGAATAATTATATAGAAGAGGCTACGGAGTGACATTCCAAAGATGTGGGAAATCCTAAAACATAAAATGTGAAAAGACATCTCTTAATGTAGGCCGTGTGTGTGTGTGTGTGTCTGTGTGTGTGTGTGTGTAAGAAAAGAAAGAGAGATCTTTTCTTTTATGTGGGTGGAATTCACAATCAGGCTGAGCCTCCAAGAGCAATAATGCAGGGAACCAGGAACAAACAGTGTCAGAGAGGGGTTAAAGTCAGTGCAGAGGGAGAGGAAAAAGGCCAAGACACCCAACCATAAAATTTCTTGCATCTCTAACATGACAATTATAAGTTTAACTGCTGTTGTCTAAAATACAGCTCTATAATCATAGTCCTGTGGGTCCCATATTTACTCTCTCTCTCTGTGGCCTACAGATTTAATTTGTTTAGTTTGTAGGGAAACAGAAGACTTAGAAAGAAAGAGAGAGAAAGGAAGAAACCACCAGCTCTTCAAAGTTCTCTGGAATCTGAGAACCACGCATGGCCTGCCGCCTTGCTCACAGTGAGCCTGAGATCTCGTCTCTGGCCATGACCCATCAGGCACGCCTGGGTCTGGTTTTTCTGCAGGGCCTTCTGACAGGAAAGAAGGCATCTGTTAGCAGATGCACGGAGGAAGCCTGACTGGAAGCCCCAGGACATTTCACCCAGTGAGCCAGGGTGTCGTGGATCCCAGAAAGCCCAGTTTTTGACAAGCTCTTTGAAGCCATGGTGCCTAAGATCCTTGCCTGCCAGGGCTCTCATCCCCCACTCCCAGCCTCCTCCCTCCTGCTGTCCCCCCTCCCACCCTCTGTTCTGCTGCCATTCAGGTCCTCGTCCCTTTCCTCACTCCACCTCCATGGTAGCCTCCTCCCCCTCCCACGTGCCAGTCTGGCTCTTTCGGAGCGCGTCCACCCCTCGGGTGTCAGTCATCTTGCTAAAATGCAGCTCTGGCCGTGCCACTCTGCTTAAAGCCCTTCTGTGACTATGGAGCGAACTCCACGGCTTAGCATACCAGACTCCCAGGGACATAATGGAGCCTTTCTCTCTAGCCTCCTTTCCTGTCACCTTCCCACCAGGCGTCCTTCCCTCTTCCCCATGCTGAGCCTTGCACAGTGCTCTCACCTCCGGCCTCCATGCTCTCCCCCACACTGTGCTGACTGGAATGACTGCCTCCAGCGCCCACACCTCCTTTAACTCCTACTCATCTGTCAACTCAACTCTTCACTAAAGAACCCTCTCTTCCATGCAGCCTTCCTGGAGTCCCCAGATTCACGTGCCCTCCTCTGGGGTTCCCCCAGCACACAGATTTCTCACATGGCACTGATCATACTTAAGTCAATATACTGTAATCAGTTTACATTTCTGTCTTTCCTACTCCCTGTAAGTTCCTTCAGAATGAGTTGTTTTTAGTTTGGATTCCTAAGACTTAACATGGTGCTTGGCATAATGTAGGTTTTTGATGAATAAAGGAACACCATGGAAGGCAAGGCTAGCTGACTCAAACACAGATGACAGAATCGTACAGACAAGCAACAGCAGTGAGGAAGTTCATACTGGATGTGTTTACTAGCAAAGGACCCAGAAACTGCCAAAAATTCCAGACTCCAAATCAACTCTGGAGATAGCCACACCCATCAGCAACCCAGACATGAGCTAGCTGAGCTTTTCCAGTGGAATGAAGCAACATTTGGTACCTTCCCCCATTTAACCAATGCTTTTCTTGCTGTTTACAGAAATCTTTTTTTTTTAATATCATGAGCTATAACATGGTATATCATGGTAGAAATTTTTAAGTCTTACTAATTTTAGCTTACTGTTGTATATTTTAACATAAAATGTGTAAGACAGTCACTATAAGATTCTGATTATTTAGAGGGGGAACATATGCCATGGACAAAGGAAACTGAAATAAGTAGGATAGGGCAGTGACAAATTCCAGCAAAGCACTCAAGGAGAAAAGCACAGTATTTACCATATTGCTCTCCTTATCTTTCTAAATTGAAAACTTCAAGAAACTTTCTCTTTATAATTTCACAGGAATAAGAATAAAATATGTTTACAAGATTGACTCAACAGAATGTATACTTTATATGGAGTTAATGTACTTCTTATGTTTGTACTATTATGTATGTGACAGGGGTAGACGTGTATTTGGAACTCAGCTGAGTGTCTCCTGAATTGCTGAACTGAACTGGATATTCTTAATTACATGCTGAATATCCCTGACCCAGATCCCAACAGATTTGAAAAGCAATGAAAGGATCCAACGTCGTAACGACATCTCGGGCACTGGAAATCAACAACATTTTCTTGATTGGTGCAGGCTACCCATACTAGTGGATTATTTCAGTAACACGTTCCCAACGTCAAAAGGAAAAAGATCAGTTGATTCGGCTACAGATGGCTGCTAAATCTTGAAATTTACTTTCTAAAGCCTAAATTCAACATTCTGATAGACAGGAGTAATGCAACCCAAGGGCCTGTTTTCCTAGATGAAAACAAGGATGACCAACTATAAACGTAGGGCTCCTCTAGGGCTTAGCTCCTTACAATTCTAAAACCCCTCTCTGGAGCTTTCCAACCACACACAGTTGTAATGCTCGCCAACACTTTTTAACCCACGCATTGCCTTTCTTCAACATTCAGTGGTAAGACAAGTACTACGGGGTCTCTTGCTTTAAAAGGTACTGGGGAAGTGTCTAGTTAATTCAGTGCTGGGAATTTTTTTTTCTTACAATGGATAATCACTACCTTTGTTTGTGACCCGCTTTGTTCCGGAAAGAACGTAAGATAGCTATAATCATTACCTAATTGATTTTTCTCGCTCCCACACACCCCTCCTCTTCTTTATAAACTAACGTCTTCATGCTGATTGTGTTCTGAATGAGAAGCAACCACACATTCACGTGTATCAAGACCATATTAGTGTCCCCAAAAGGGAGGAAGCTTGATCCATTCATTCAACAAACACTGAGTTTCTGCCAGCTAGATGGCCACAGTGCCCACTTCACCAAGTTTACAGTCTAGTGGGGGACAGAAGCAAAGAACCACACAACTACAACAGAGTGAGCTAAATGCATGACAGAGAAATAGAGACTGCTTCTGGAACCTGCAGAAGGGGCATCTGCAGACTTGGGCGATCAGAGAAGCTTCCCATAAGTGAAGTTAGCAGAAAACTTGTGGAACCGTAGGCTATTTGAAGGTCATATGGTAGCAACACCACCAAAACACCAGACAGAGTCAATCCAAGTAGTGTATCCAGGTGAGGGTCGACTTCTCTATCCGGACGTGATAGGTGGTCTACCTTGCCGCTGCACCCACTCAACTCACGGACTGGCCACGGTTCATCCCAAACACTAGGTTCTATAACAGGACTCCAGTTCCCTCTATTTCTAAATATATTCTGCCTTCTCCTGTCCTAGTTCACTATCTTTACCAGAATCCCAACTATCAGGCATTTCAGCTCAACCCAACAAGGGCCTATGTGGGAAACAGGGTGAAAGATAACAGGACATGGGAAGGGAGGAACTGGGTCTCCACCTCAAGGACACATAAGCACAGAGGCATAAAACTGAGAAAAGCCACGTGACCACCCTCTGACCATACCACTCCCCGCAAACCTTGCTGAGGTGCCCTAGTGCTACCAATTCTGCTTGCGACACCAATATCCCCACCTTGAACTTATCTGAGGTTGGACACACTTCTCTGTCCCCTGCATCTGTTAATAGTCTAAGGACAGCAGACTGGGCTCCTGACACCAAAGCCCCTTCCCTAACAGTCGGAGCCTCACCCTCTGTCCGTTTGAGTATTCTTCCTAAAATGGTGCATTTCCTGCGTCCGGAGAATACAGATGTTTTCTTAAATCATTTCCACATATCACGGTCAATATAAAACCACAACACTGAGACCAAAGAAAAACAACGAGTTTTGACCATTTGCTCTTCCAGAAATCACTAGCCATTTTACAAACTGATTGAATGGCTGGATGGAATTACTTGTTAACGTCCCTTCCAATCCGAGGACTTTATGACCCTATGATCTAATTGCAGCCTTTTCTCCTTGAGGGCTATACCTAGGTAAATTATCCCAGACTAAGAAGTTATTGTAAAGGGAGAATCGGGTCAGTATTTCAATAATATTTGGTTTTTAGAAGTTGTCCCACATAACCTCACTGTCAACAGGCAAGCCCTCAGCAGCACAGAGAAGTAAACGAGGCCTGGGCCATACTCAGCTGTATATTTTACAACCAACGGTGGAGGGTTTTACTTCAAAAGATCCATGAAACACAAAATTTAACAAACAAATTTAAAAAAAAAAAAGAATGTTCTAAATATTTTGGATTGTATGATACTTCCCATCTAAGGATGTGTAATTATTTTTGCTATCCTTTCCAAACTGAATCTTAATTATGCTTTGAGATTTGAGTAGTAGAAAATACAAAACTTGTGCTCAGTCTTTAAGGTGTTTTGAAAAAGGCTTATAGATACGAAACAGGAGCTACGCCCACCCTGAGGTGCTACAGAGCCTCACACATCTCTTCGGCGCCCCACGCTCTACACATCCAAAATGGAGACTTTCTCACTGCGATCACATATCTACGTAACAAAGACCTCGATTTTGGTTCAAACTATCATGCAGAGCGTCAAGAAGAGAAAGCCCCATCACTCAAGTCCTGTACCAGGTGTCACATCTAGGGAGAAAGTCCGCCATATGCATCCTCGGTCTTCTGAGCCAATGTTCTCTTCCACTTTCATGGAAACAGCCAGAAGGTTCCAGCCAGTTCCTGACAGCAAGGAACTAACCAACTGGGTTCAAATCCAACCTCTGCCACTGTCACAAATGTGACCCTGGCAAGCAATTTAACCTCTCTAGGCATTAGTTTCCTTATGTGGGGGAAAGAAGAAGATAATCACAACACCACCCTCCTCATAAGATTATTGACATATTTCAGTAATACCCTCACCTCAAGCTCTAGTTCGCTCTAAAACTGGTTGCTTTGGAGAATTTTGAAAGGGCTACTGGAATGTAGGAAAACAAATATGGAGAAGCCACTCGGTCCTAAAAAGAAGGGTTTTGTAATGACTATGGCTCAGTTGGCTGAGTCACATTTAATTAAGTCTGGAATTTCCAAGGACAAAAAACAGAGCTTCCCAACAGGACACCTAAGACAAGAAAACAAGTGGGATCAGAGCTGGAAAGTTCCTAAGAACATGCTCTTGAGGGCTGGGGTGGGAGCTGCAAATCACACTTTGTTGCATTAGAGGGGAAGGGACAGAGTCTGCCATCAACCAGAAGAAATCTTTTCACGTTGTCCTCCCTCTCAGTATCTCAGCTCTACTGCTGAATCCAGGGTGAACCAACTCTTCACTCAGTATAAATCTGAGAACACTGAGAGGTGGGGGGGAGAAGAGAAGCAGAGTCCAACGAACAGAACAGTCAGTGAGAATCACGAAATAGCTGTGACCATCTCAATAAACCACACTTTGTGGGCGTGGGGCCTACAGAGTTAACCCCTCCACTTCCCCATGGCTTATTCGTTCATGGCTGTTGTGCTGGCTGAAAACTAAAACTGTCACCCAAGCAACATCAGTCTCCTTAGAAGGAGAGGAACAACCCAGCATCAGGAAATGTAATGACCCTTTCCAAGGCAGCTGGCTTAGAACTTGTGAATCATTGTGAAACACCAAGACAGGCCAAACCACATCAATGCCACATTTAAATAAAATGCATACACACATCCACCCAAAACAAAGGGATGACTCGTCAGAATTCTCCTTCTGCCTTCCTTCCCTACCAGGTCTGCCGGGGAGGCACCTACTGTATTTGAAAGTCATACTCTGCGCAAGGAACCTGCTTAATAAGTGAAGCCCTCCGGTTTTCAAAGGCAAGATTCCTACCTTTCCAGGCCACGCCCGCAGATGTCACTAACAGGTGACTGCCCTAGTGGGTGGTACCTTGGCCCAAAGTGCAGAGCAGGAAAGGCCTGAGCCGAGGCAGCTGGGGAAGCCCAGAGCAGTGAAGGCCTGTGTCCGCAGACCGGCGGACCCACAGCGGAGGAAATCACTGGTGCGGGCCATCCTGCCTGAAACTCAGGGGACTTACAGGTGACATGTTGCCTCTAGTCTCAGTGCGAGGCCCTGGGCAGTTTTGTTTCCTGTCCGCCTTCACACCGTCCCTTTGAATGCTGCTCAAACCCTGAATTCTGCGAGAAGCAAAGCCGGTGAAGACTGAATGCAAGTGCGTACTCTGCTCTGCTCTCCAGTCCAGCCCCTGTGAAGCCTGAGTGCGGCTAGAATGAGGCCAGGTGAAACCACACTCCATCCCCGCCCTTCAGCCTACTCTGACTTTCTCTCTCAAGGCTTTCTGTGTCACCTCACACGGATCTGAGGATTTCTTCTATCTCCAGATCTAGAATTCCTTCGTTCTTCCAGGTGTTGGTATCTGCCCGAGGAGTGATCCTGTCACTAAGCTTTCCATTTCTCCCTGGGACGTGTTGAAGGAGCCATTAGGTGATAACAGATAACTCACATGATCCCAACCAAGATTTTAGAACCTTGTGGAAAAAGTCTTGTATATGGAAGCGTAAGTGTTTCTTCAAAGACCCAGCACTCTGAGCCCGCCACACATGAAATCGTGGGCACGACGCATGCATTAGTCTCCTCACGGGCTGCACAGAGGACGTAACAATAGGAAATCTGCCACCACATCCCCCCAGTAGGAAGATAGGCAGATCCGGAATGGTGTGTCCCCTGAGCATTCTGGGTACTGGGTGAAGGTACAGGAGGAGAGGGTCTGTCAGCATCAGTAGGGGGAGGACAGGGAAAGAAAAGGGTGCCATCTGGGCCAAACTGCTTATGGCTCTTGTCTAAGAGAGGGCTGCTTTCTGGTCCTGTTACTGCGTGTCACTTTCTGCCACGCCACCCCCACTCTATTTGCCAAGGACCTCAAGATGTTTCTAAGAGGTTCTGAATTATTGACAAACTGAAGGAAGATGCTTTGGAAAACATTAAATACAAAAACAGACCTGTACAGCTAGTGCAAACACTCGGTCACTGGCTGTTTCCTTTTTAAGACCAAAAGAGAAGAAGAAGACGAAGAAAAGTGCCTGCCTCTGCTAAATAATGATGATATTCACAGAACAACAGACACTGAGTCTCTCCAGCTTTACTCACCCCTAGCCATCTTGCTCCTTTATTGGCAGCCTGTTGAATCTGGACTCTTTTGAGGGTGACATGGTAAACAGCGCCTTCCTCTACCTCTTCACCCCAGTCCTGAATCGAGCTCTGCCAGGGGGTGGGATAAAGAGAAAGAAAAAGAGTATTTTTTTTCCTCTCTGCTAACCACAATCTATCCCAGCTGCTTTAGTGCTTACACCAGCACTCAGGGCACAAGATGGGCTGTTCAAAATAAATATTACAATCAGAGCAATACAAGACACATTGCGATAGAGGGAATGCTGAAATTTTCTTGGCTTCCAGTCCTTTCCTTTGGTATCAGGATCCCCGGACTTTTCCATATAGTTCTTTTACCTAGACTCACTCGCATAGCTAAGGGTTTTTTTTTTTTAAGTCTTTTTTCCCCTTCCTTAAGACCCTGGGATTTAGTCCTGATTAACTGCCCCCCCCCCCCACACACACACACATAAATGAAAGGAAAAAGAATTCGTTGGTAGAAAAAGTTGGTACTACTTTTATAATGGCTCAGTTATTTGAGCATACTACATTTTAAACTCAGGCACAAACAAGTGTTTAAAATGCCAAGAGTCCTCACTCCTTCGGAAGTGAAATGCTTCCCGTGTCTTTTTCTCCTCTTGCTGAGTTGGGACTCAAAGAGTTAGTGCGGTCGGGGGTAGAAAGTTTTTATTTCCGTAAAATAATCTGGCAAGTGCAGGGGGGGGGAGCAACACAGCATCATGCAGCTTCAAGTAAAAGGCGTGCAGCGACCCCCTGGATTTCCACGTCCCCAGCTAAACCTGAAGTTGTGTTAAAGAGCCGCGGGGACGCAGAAGCGCTCCCGGGTTCACCCCGACTAACTGTTCCCTGTCCTTAAAAGTTTTCCCTTCCCCACAAACATCTGCCCCACACACACCAAAGGCTACTGGCGAGAAAGGAGGTGTCGATGAAAGGGAGAAGACACGCCGAGAGGAAGGCATACAAAGCAGAGCGAGAAAGCCTCAGCTCCCGAGCAGGGGATCGGATGGCTCCGTTCGCTCCGAGTCCAAAACACGCCCAGAGAAAGCGGGAGAAGATTCCCCACCAGAGAAGCCTCGGGAGAAGGCAGAGCTCTCGTTACCATTTTAGCTTGCCAAAGCAATTTCATTCTCAGTTTTCTCTCCGGTCCGCGGCCGCGGCATGGTGCGCCCTGCTCCGGGGCCCCCGCAGTCTCCGCCCGCGCGGCCGCGGCGCCCCCAGCCCACCGCCCGCGCAGCCGCCGCAGCCCGAGCGAGCACCGACCCGCGCGCTGGCCCCGCCGCCGCCGCCGCCGCCGCCGCCGCCGCCGGTGCGCGCGACTCGGGCCACAAAGGGAGCGCGGCGAGCGAGGGCGCCGCAGACTCCTCCCCGCGCCGCTCCGCCGCTCCGTGATGTCAGGCTTTCCTGTTTGTGCTCCGAGCACACTCTCCCTTTCTCAAATCCCATGAATAAAGTTAGCATGCAATAGTTCCTCCAGCTCCGACGGCCGGCGGCAAACAACCCTTCCAAGGTGCTCGGGTTTCCTGGACGGGCACCAGGTGCCAAAAAGGGACCGGGTGCCCTATGGGGGGCATCCAAGTGAGTGTCCTCTTCCTTTGCTAAGAGATAAAGCGGGAGGGAGCAGTGCCAAAAGGATGGGAGGGGAGGGTCAGGAAAACTTTTGTGACCTCCTGAATGTAGATGAAATCAGAGCTGCCCCGAAGACAGGAGCAATACTCCAAGCCAGGAAGTTTTTCATTAGGACAAAAAAGAAATGGTCGGAGGATATTCCAAAACCCATGCCCAGGGGCCGGACCGGTCCTGCATCAGCATGCTGCCAACAGGAAATTGCTCCCGACTTTTTTCTACCACCCATTACGATAAGGCTCGTGCACAGTAACTGGCCACTGTGAGTGGGAAGGGACGAAGCAGGAAAGGGTTTTGCGGGGACTGACAGCGTGGAAAGTGGGCCATCAGTGGCCCTGGAGGTTCTGTGAGTCTTTGTGAGACAGCCATGGCTTGACTTTTCCTACTGCGGGGACTCAGGGGGATAACAACAGCAAGGAAAGAGCCCTTCGTGAGGACACTGCCGGAGGGAGCTTTGTCATAACCCACAGATCTGCTACCAGGACAAAAGATTATAACATCTTTTAGATCCCATTTTAATAAATCAACAGCATGATACCAGATGATAATGTATTCAAACTTTAGCACATGACAGAATTCCACACTAATTACAAAAAACCTTAGCGTTCATGTTTGTAATACTATTCCCCCTAATTAGATTCAATCACCTTTAAATTTCTTTTTAAAGACCTCTCACTAAAGCCATGCTAAGGCATAAGGCTAGGATTTGGTTCGTAATAAATATATGATGAGCTGAAAAGCTAGAGAATCGTGTGTACTGATGTTCCCAGGAGAGCAGAATAAATGACAGCGAGGGCACATCAAGGAGAAACAAAAGGATTGTGGACACTTGAGAACATCTTGAAGTCACTCAGCCAAGCTTCCCTCAGACAACCAGAACCTACCTTGCTCAGCAACATACTCTTTTATAAAACCAAAGTGGTTGTTTCTATTATTTAAAAAAAGTAAAAGCACACAGACTACACCCTCCTGTGATCACCAGGACAGAGCGTCCCCAGCGTCTAGAGGAAAATCATGTGGAGGCCCTACCCACCTCCTCCGTAAGCCGTCCCCAAACCCCCTGATACACCCCTACAGGACCTACCTTTTCAGTGATCGCAAAGACCACAAGATGCCCCTGAGGACAGTTAAGCAACCTATAAGATTAACTTCACGACTACTTTAACCCAATTTGGGGCTGTGAATTTGGAGATTGCTGAAAATTTTTCATGTCAGGGGTATCTAGCAGTTTCTCAGCCCCGCCCCTCACAGGAAGCCTTCCCAGACAGAGAAGCTTATAACTCACAAGGCCCCACTCAGGTTTCAGATCTCATCGCCCTCTTCTCTACTCCACCAATTCCCTGGCTGGCCACCTGGTGTATAAAGAGAAAACACAGGCTTCAAAGCAAGTGGATCCAGCTTCGAATCCACACTTACATTAAGAGTGAACTTGGACATGGGGCGCCCAGGCGGCCCAGTCGGTTGGCCATCTAACTCTTGGTTTCGGCTCTGGCAGTGGTCTCGGGGTCTTGGGATTCCAGCCCCACATCGGGCTCCGTGCTCAACTCGGAGTCTGCTTGGGATTCTCCCTCTCCTCTCCCTCTGGCCCAACCCCTGCTCGCTAGCGCGCGCTCTCTCTCTCACAAATAAATAAATAAATCTTTAAAAAAAAAAAAGAGTGAACTTGGGTGCTACCTCCCTGAGCCTTAGTTTCCTCATCTGTAAAATGGGACAAACTATCTTCTACGTTTGAAGAAGGATTAAATGAAAAATGTATGCAAATGATCACATGGTAAGTGATCAAAACCTGTTCCATTCCCGTGTTACTCCACACCCTCCCAGACTCACTGTAAAGTTGTGTATGTATGCAACGTGGGGAAATCTGAAAGCATGTCTTCTTACTAAATTATATCAAAATTTTGGAGAGGTTTTCCAAGAATAACTGTTTGTATTTATACTGATAATGTATGTGATTTTGTTCAAACGCTGAGCCACAAAAAAAAAAAAAAAAGTCTGGTCATACTAGATAGTGCAATCAAGTGTTGCATTTTACCATTTTTAAAATATTCATTTAAAAATATTTCACCTGTAGGCAGCTCAGACAGTATTACCACATTGCACATATCTTTGGGTTAAAATACTCCTGGCCAAGAAGTGGGAAGGATAAACCAGTAAGCCATTTATAATTAAGTTTGAATTTATTTACCAGATTACCTTGCCCATGACCGGTTACCTAGCATGGTCCTAGGAGGACAGGTCAAGTTTTGTTAAAAGGAGACCAGCAATGTTTTATAATTTTCAGTGTACAAGTCTTTCATGTCTTTGGTTTAGTTTATTCATACGTTTTTATTCTTTTTGATGCTATTGTAAACAGCACTGATTTCTAAATTTTGTTTTTGGATTGTTCATTGTTAGTGTGTAGAAATGCAATTGATTTTTATGTGTTGATTTTGCATCCTGCAACTTTAATAAATTCACCTATTAGTTCTGACAATTTGCTTGTAGACACAAATAAATGGAAAGACACCTTGTGTTCATGAATTTGAAGGCCTAATATTGTTAAAATATCCATGCTTACCCCAAGCAAACTACAGATTCAATGCAATTCCTAACAAAATTAAAATAGCATTTTTTACAGAAATAGAAAAAAAAATCCTAAAATTCACATGGAACCACAAAGGATACTTTATAGCCAAAGCAATCTTGAAAAAAAACAAAGTTGGAAGTGTCCCAGTTTCTGATTTCAAAACATATTACTAAGCTATAGTAATTAAAATAGTGAGGAACCGGCATAATGACAGACAGTAAAACAATGGAACTAATAACCCAGAAATAAACCCAAACATATAGAGTCAACTGATCTTTGACAAGGGTGCCAAGAATAAACAATGGGGAGGGGATGGTCTCTTCAACAAATGGTGCTGGGAAAACTGGAGATCCAGCAAATTCCTAGAATACATAGGGGAGAAGCTTCATAACATTGGTCATGGTGATGAGTTCACGGCTATGAGACCACAGGCATAGGCAACAAAAGCGAAAATAGATGAGCAAGACTAGATCAAACTAAAAAGCTTCTCCATAGCAAAGGAAACAATCTAACAGAGTGAAAAGGCAAGAAACCAAATGGGAGAAAATATCTGCAAACAACATATCAGATAAGGAGTTGATATCCATAATACATAAGGAACTTCTATAGCTCAATAGAAAAGAAAAGACACGCAAAACAAACAAAATAACCCACTTTAAAAATGGGCACAGGACTTGGATAAACATTTCTCCAAAGAGGAGATACAAATGGCCAACAGGTACATGAAGAGATGCTTAATGTGCCTAATCATTGGGGAGCTGGAAATCAAAACCACAATAAGATATCACCTCATACCTGTAAGGATGGCCATTATTCAAACAGAAAACAATGTTAGCTCAAATGTGGAGGGAAGGAAACCTTGTACACTGGTGGTAGGAATATAAATTCCAGCCATTACGGAAAAGAGTTCCGAGTTTCCTTGATAAACTAAAAATAGAACTACCTAATGACCCAGCAATCCCACCTCTGCATATTCATCCAAAACACTGAAATGAGGATCTCAAAGAGGTATGTGCATTTCCATGATCATTGCAGTGCTATTCTTAATAGCCGAGACGTGGAAGCAACCTAACTGCCCATCAATGGGTGAACGAATAAAGGAAATGTGACATGGACACACCTACAACGGAACAGTATTCATCTCTTAAAAAGAAGGAAATCCTGGGGCGCCTGGGTAGCTCAGTCTTAACGACTGCCTTCGGCTCAGGGCGTGATCCCGGCGTTCCGGGATCGAGCCCCACATCGGGCTCCTCCGCTGGGAGCCTGCTTCTTCCTCTCCCACTCCCCCTGCTTGTGTCCCCTCTCTCGCTGGCTGTCTGTCTCTGTCAAATAAATAAATAAAATCTTTAAAAAAATAAAATAAAAAGAAGGAAATCCTGTCCTATGCCTATAATATGGAAGGACCTCGACAGCATAATGCTAAGTGAAATAAGCCAGTCACAGAAGGACAAACACTGCATGATTTCACTTATGTGAGGCATCTAAAGTAGTCCAACTCATAGAAGCAGAAAGTACACGGGGCACGTGGGTGGCTCAGTCGGTTAAGCATCTCCCTTCAGCTCAGGTCATGATCCCGGGGTCCTGGGATCAAGTCAGGCGTCAGGCTCTCTGCTCAGTGAGAAGCCTGCTTCTCCCTCTGCCTGTTGCTCCCCCTGCTTGTGCTCGCTCTCTCTCTCTGACAAATAAATAAAAATCTTAAGGAAAGAAAGGAAAGAAAGGAAAGAAAGGAAAGAAAGAAAGAAAGAAAGAAAGAAAGAAAGAAAGAAAGAAGAAAAGAAAGAAGAGTGGTGGTTGTCGGGCTGGGGGAAGGGTGAAATAGGGAGTTGCTGTTCAATGTGTGTAAAGTTTCAGTTATTCAAGATGAAAAAGTTCTGGAGATCTACTGTACAACATTGTGCTTACAGTTAACATTATGTGCTGTACACTTAAAAATTTGATGTGGGGAGGGAAGCAAAGATGGATCCTTAAAGCACGGGCTATTGCTAGGAATCATTTTATGTTGCCACATTTGGTGGTCACTGATAAGCCAGTAGCAATACAAGGATCCCAGGATTTCACAGGAAAGAGGACAGATATATGGAAGAACCCCAAATTGGAGGGGAAAACTTTCTTACTTTACAGTTTCACCAGAGCCAATAGAGAGACAGCTGGTTAGGAGCAGATAAGCAGCTGATTCTTTAACAGAATCAACCTACCAGTGGAAATATGTAGTTCATATATCCCCTTCATTCCGTTATGCAGTCACTGGCCTCGCCGACACCACACCCTCCTGTATTTATTCTACCTGTCTGGCTGCAAGAAAAAGTGAAAAATACAAAAACTATAGTAGAGTGTACTTATGTAGGCAGCGTGACACGAAGTAATACTTACGTGCCTGGGTGAGGGGACATCTGGCATCTGAGCCAGAGTTTGAATCTCAGTTCTAGAAGCCTTCCAACCAAGAGTCTGACCCTCACTTCTCACAGTGTCCTCATCTGTTCCCCTTCAAGCTTATCAGGAGTGTTAAATAAACTATTATAGAAAGCACCAAATTGAGTTCTCGGAATATAAGAGGACTTGAATAAAAAAGCAGCTTCTTCCCTCCTTACCCCACACTCCTTCCTAGCATGTTCTTTCCATGTTTGAGTGTTTGCTTGGATAGCAGATTGTACTGCATGACAGAAAAATAAGGGCAGTGCAGGTATAAAGGACATTGTGCTTGGAAGTAAGTACTTACAAACTTGCCTGGAAAGGGGCGACATCAGCCTGACATGGGAAGGCATGGGAGGACCTTGGTTTTGTCCTCAAACTCAATGCTGGACCATAATGTCTTAGGCCCAGTCAAAACTTTAGAGGAAAACAGTCCTAAGAGAGCAGTAAGAATAACAACAACAAATATGTGAAAAAAACTAAAAAGCAAGAGGTCAGGATTCTCCTTCCACACCCTAGCAGCGCCGAGTGCATATCGCCTCTCCTTGTCCACAGCCCTTACCTAAACAGACGAGTTTGAAAACCTTTCCTGCTTTGAGTGAAATCAACAATGGTCCTTTTGCAATATTTTATTTATAAACTATATCTTCAGCAATTTGTAGTTCCCTAAAACTTTTTGGTGGAGGACATAAGCAAATAAATCTGCTAATTCTTGACTCCCTTCCTCCAACAATACCAATGTATGGTCAAACTGCAAATGACTGAATCCTTCCAACCTCCCTACGAAACACTTCTCTCTCTTCTTCAGTCTTGCAGGCTGGGTGGTTCATCAATGAACTTTCCATATTCGGCCTCCACGATCAGCTGGGCATCCCACTATGGTTGCTCCCAGCTCTGCTAACTAGGACTGCCCCATTCACCTCCCCTTTGCTTGAACTTTTGACCTTGCTTTGCAAAGGGTAAAGAACCAGTCACGCTTGGTCAAAGATGACTTGCTTCCATTTTCTGAGGGCCCAAAGTGTTTTTACTAATCATCATAGAGATACTATAAATTAAAAATTCTCAATGCTCTGTTATTATGTTCTGTTATTTAGGCAAGCGAATTACAAGCCAATTTGAGATGGACCTCTTACAGCTAAAGAAGAGCCTGCCACAGCGGGGAGAAGATGAAGACAGAAGACACATTAACAGCACCAGACAGATGGCAGGCCAAAGGCAAAGGACTCCTCTGGCCATGACGGCAAACATTTTTCAACTAATAGTTTACCAATTGCTGGCACTTACTCTTAATTGATGTTGATGATGCTTGCCTGAGGAAGAAGTTGGTTATTGGAATACTATTTGTAACTTGGGCTAATGAGCATTATTACCTCATCTAATTATAGATTTCTGTAAAAGAAAAAAGGACAGAGATTTATTCAGATGGTTGAAAAGATCAAAACATCCAACAGTCAGCTCAGACATGATGCCAGGTCTGTGTGATTTATAATAAAACCTTCTGCAAAGCGGAGGATGGGTGACCCAATGCCATGAAGGGCTTTGACCAAGATTCTGGGAGGAGCTGCAGGGCAATTGGCCAAATCATATCTTGTTTCAGGGCTAAAGGAACATCCTTTTTCTATAATAATGGTGTTGAAATGGTACCGAAAGCGTGAATGAACCACAACTGCTAGAACATCGTGGCTAAGAGTGATGGCTGCTGTCAGAAACACCGAGATGTGAGTCCTAGAGCCCTCGCTCCTCTCTGAAGCAAGATCTTTCACATCCCTAAGCCCACACAAAATAGGGATACAAACACCTTCCTCGATGGCCCACACTGAGAATTAAATGAGATAATACACACCAAGCCTTTCGCACAGTATCCAGCACCAAGAGAAATTCTCGGTGAATGTTGTCTGCTGTTGTTTTGGTCAGATCCACAATTTGCAAAAGCTAAAGGAGCCTGCGTACATTAAAACCCAGATGCATATACCAAGTAACTCAAGATTTTCCAGCTTGAAGCCAAAAATTTGTGATGCAGTGAACCCAGAAAGAACTGCGAGCCCCACAAACTGTTCAGTCAATGAGCAACATTTACTGAGTTGCTACACAGCACAGAAAGGTACTGTGCCTGGTGTCCTTGCCCACCTCATTCCACCTCCACCCAGTGACCAGAGTGGTATTTTCAAATCACGATAGCATCCCCTCCTATTCTTAAATCCCTCCAATGTCTCGCCATTGCTAAGGATAAAAACCTAAATCCTCTTCCTATCCCACAGGGCCTTCCCCAGGTTGGCCCCAGCCTCCTTCCGCTCTATTCTATATACATTCTCTGGGCTCCAGCAACCCCGGTCTTCTTTCCATGTCTTCACTACATCGGGCCCCTGTCCATTACAGAGCCCTTACACCTGTGATTCTCCTTCTTGGGACATCCCTCCCTCTTCTCCTCTCCCAACTGGGTTAAATCCGCTTATTATGTGCTCTCCTGGCACCATGATCTTCTCTTTGTAACTCTACCACAGTCATGATTTTACATTTCATTGTATGATTATTTGATAAATGTCTGTTTCCCCCAAACTCTATGAGGGCAGAAGCAATTTAATTTTTGCTCTCTTCACGGTTCTCTAGCACCTCCCACAGTATCTAGCACATGGGAGACGCTCAGTAAATAACTATGATCGATTGATAGGTACAGACTCATAGATAAAGCCATGCTGTAAATTCAGGAAGTGCTTTGTAATTGTTGTTGAGTAATATAAATAAATCTTAGATGTTGTCTCTACCTTAAGGTTGTTTGTACTCTAAAATCAAAGAAAGGACATCAGGGGAGACACTGGAAAATGACTTCAGAAAGCCACAGATGAGCAAGTCCAGATGAAGACAACAGAGCCAAGTGAGCAATGTGTCACTGAGAGGACACGACCACCTCCATTAGGAGGCACACATTCCTAAAGGACTTGCAGATCACTGCAGTTTTTATTGAGATTGTGTTGACCACGACCTCTGAGGAAAAAGAGAAGCATGGACTAGGAGAAGAAGAGTTGGACTTTCAGCAGGAGAGGTGGCAGGTCAAAGGATGGTATTTGGTTGGAGAAAAGATTCATATAGTCAAGGGACATGAGGTTCAGATAAAGTAGCTGGATGGCAGAGATTCTGGAATTTTTCTTCAGAGGAAATCGAAATGATGAAACAGAGGGTGAACAAGATGATTATACTACTTGTCCATAGGTTAGTCAGAGGGGGACAGCACGGAGATAGAGCGATCTGATAGGAAACAATACAGTAAAGTACATGCCAAGCAATTAACACCTAGGCTGACACTAGGGTTTTGAAAAAAAAAAGGAATCGGGGTGACATTTTGGAAAAATAAATGTTGCAACTTAATGATAGGCAGCATGTTGCAAGTAAATGAGAGGGGAAAGAAAAAACCTGCAAGGTTTTAAGACTGGGATTGTCGAGGGGACATGGAAATAAAGAGAAAATGGAAAGGACTTTCTGCTTTCGGAAAGAAATATTATCAGCTCATTTCTGGGGAGAAAGAAAAAGATACTGAAGAGTGACAGGAAGGAAAGATAAAGACTAGACATGAAGAAAGCAGTTGCAAGTTACTATGTATACAGGAAGTTGTTTGAAACCATGAATTCACATGATTCCCCGAGTGGAAGAGAAGCAGACTCTGAACAGTCTCAAGATGCACCCACAGCCGAGCCCCACACAAAAGTAACCAGAGCGGAGAGCAAGAGGGGAAGAAGAACAAGGAGAGCTTGAGTTACGGAAACCAATGCGGAAGGAAAGCTCACTGTGATTAAAAATTCTCAAATACACTCAAGTCAGTCTTGGAATACAGTCAACGGACTTGTCATTATCACAAGATGCTACGCATATTTTAAAAGGATTTTCCCTGTTTAAAAACATGTAATTTTTTTTTTAATTATCACCGGTCATTCTATTCTGTGACAACCAATAAAATGTAACCAAAGTTAATTGAAAGTTTTAGTGTGGTCAGTTACATAACACTAGAATTGCTGAATAGCTTAAATGCAGTGTTTTCCCAGAAATATTTGTCTTTTGGATGAAACCAAGAATGGAAAGTTTCTGCCTTAAAGGAGAACTTTTGAGAAGGTGGAAAGAAAAGAAAACCATATATATCGGAGTATCACTTTAACAGTAACTAGTCAATATGCTGCAAATGGGAACGACTCCCACAGAAACACACAAGAACACAAAGAAAAGTGAATTTTACCACTTTGGAGAACTGATTGTGGATTGTATATCAATTATCTAATGTCTTTTTAAAAACCAGAAAATATCTCATATATTGCCTTTGCCAGGAACAAATTTAGACAGATCTTTGGTTCTTGTTATTTGCCTGTTACACGGGCAGAATCAACTCATGCTAACCCATGCTGATCCTGGTTTGTCTAAAATGTGAAGTAAAGTTTATAGGATGAAAATGTGTTTAATTTGGGGCAGGAGACGGGTGGAGTCATTACCTTGGTTTATTCAGGATCTTCTAGATAGGCTAATAGCTACTGCTCTAGAAAGCTCCATATAGTCCTCACCCTTTTTCCGTCAAAGATAATGTGCGTATGTGTGTGTGCGTGCGTGCGTGCGTGTGTGTGTGTGTGTGTGTGTGTGTGTGTGTGCTGTAGGACCGAGAATTGATAGGCTGGCCTTCATCTTGAACTTTAATCATAGAAGATAATGACTGCTCTCTGAAATAACATAAAAGCACTGTAAAGAAACAACAGAGCAATTGTGAGTTACATGGCAACCTTATAACAAAATAAGTAATAGACTTTTTCCTCATAGCCAAACAGGTCATATATTTTACATCATTCAAAGGACTGTCTCTCCTGTAACTTGCCAGGATGTCATCCTATGACATTAGCACATCCTATGCCACAGGAAACCACACCACCCTTGGCTGAAGGCTGCGTGACCTTAGCATGCAGACCAGCTGGTGTTCTTGGTGTATGTGCCCAACTTTTGCTAAGTTTTTGGTCTTCCCCACCTGAAAAGGCTTGCAGGGTAAGTGGGGATTGGGCAAGCAGCGGGAAAGTCCTCAGTTGGATTAGTTCTATAAATCTACACCAGACTCAAGCTGCCCCAAGACGGGGCAGAAGGCCCTAGAATCAGTTCCAGGTACTAAAAGAGATTAAATTCACCGTGGGTGTAGAATCCAAGGATTCCAGGACAAAAGTGGACCTCCCAGGATGTTGTCATAACAGGTAACCCTGTGGACAAGGTCAGCATCCTAGGAAGGAGGAGCAGCAAGACAGAAAAAGCCTGGCTCTATTATCTCATAGAACAAAGTTGCCAGACCAGTCCTGGACTGCCTGTCTCTGGACTGTTTTGCAAGAGAGAAATAGAATTCCCTCTTGTTTAAAGTGTTATAAATTTGGCTTTCTGTTACAAGCAGCCCAACCTATATTCCAATTAATATACCTATGAAATAGAACATAAATCAGTAAAGGTAAGAGAGACATTTAGCTAGAGGCTAGAGCATAATATTCGAAGATTTACTCTGATGTACTCTGATTCGAAAATTGTTCTGGGCTCTAAAAGTCATTCCTTTACCTATTTATTAACTCATTCATGCAACGAATGTTTACAAAGCACCTACTATGTATCAGGCACTGTGCTAGGTAGGCATTGCGGAAACAGTTTTCAACAAGACAGTTGCAGTACCTGCCTCCTGGTGCTAATGGATTGAATGGAGAAACCGACAAAGCATGTACGTTACAGTATGATAAATGCTGACAGAAAGGTCGCTATTGGGAGGTACAGGCTGTGCCTATAAGATTTAGGGAATTATTCCCAGAGAAAATGGTCTCTAAGGTAAGATCTGAAAGCCAATCTGGAATCAGAAGTCGTAGAAAAAAGGGGAGAGCCATCCAGGCAGAGGGAACAGAGTAAGGGAAGGCCCCAGACTTAGAGGAATCATAGATCAAACAGAATCCTAGGCGTGGCCCCTAGTTCACAAACCATGCCAAATAGGCTGCTCATTTTTCCTAAAAGAGAAGCGGTGCTGTATCTTCACTTTGTGAGCACTAACTCATCGTAATAGTGTAACATGCCAACCGGATATATGTCCCTTAGAAACACGAGGCATGCTTTTGTTTTATTTTTTGTAATCCTATAATCCCTCAGATAATCCTCTGTGAAGATTCAGGTAAATAAATAACTATTTTAATGACTTTACCAGAGCGCATTGTACGTGTAAAGCACTGAATTATACATACTGGCCCTGGACCAGTAAGGGAGGCCAACAAGCAAATGAACAAAGTCAGCAGGCAAAGGGAAGGGTGTGACTATGGCCTTCTATGGAACCATCCAGACTAAATTCCAAGTCAGAATGCTAGTGCTGCAGGTTGTCCCACTTAGAGCAGCCATCCTGGCACAGCCCAGGTGAGAGTCTGGCACGTGTCTGGGGGCAAGAACACAGGCTGGATGGAAGGGTCTCTCTCAAGCCCCACCTTGGAAATACTCCGTGTTAGTGCTGTACCCGATCAGGGGGTGGGAGAGAAGACCAGACAGTGGGCTCTCTTCTGAGAGGAGAAAAAGGCAACTTTAGACACTAGAGGCTGTGAGGTAGGAACAGACTGGAGGTAGGAACAGAATTTCCAGGTGATGCAGAAGGGGTTTAGGGAAGCAGGGCAGACAGGAAGAAGAGAGCAATCCAAGCAGAGGGAAAGGCATGAGCCCAAGCTTAGGGGTCAAATGGAAGGTCGTCATAGACCAGGCAGAGAGAAGCAGGCCGCCCAGCCCAGCCACACGGCCTGGGCGCATGTGCCCCTGCACCTCCCACTCACTCGCTCACCAGAGCTTTCCCTGAGTCATACTGATGGAAACAGGTCGCTTCACCTAGTGTAGACTATCCAAGTTCCTCTGTGCTAGGGTGGCTTATTTGAGGTTTACATGCCTCGGGTGTAGGTCGGGATTATGTACAATGTAGTCACCGTAGCATGAATATCACCTATTTGAAGGCGTAAGTATGTTTGCATTGGTAATTGGCTAACGCTTCCCATCACTGCAGTTTACAAACTGATTGTACACATATTCGTTTCCTTAATCCTCACCACAACCCCCAAAGTAGAGGTACTAGCTCCATTTTATAACCTAAGAAAATGAAATGTCAAGACCACAAAGACAATTTAAATGCAAAGCCGTGTCCTGCAGAAGACCCAAGTCTTTTGACTTCAAAAATCATTCTACTTTCAAAAGAATACACTTTTGCATTTACATTGATGAGCACTGGGTAATATACAGAATTACTGAATCACTACACGATACACCTGAAACATATAATATAACACCGTATGTTAACAACATTGGAATTAAAATTTTAAATAACAGGAGTTCAGAGTAACAATGGTCAAGATGATGTGTAGGATTGAAAAAAATATTAACGAAAATATTAATGAGAATATAGAATCTCTAAGGGCAGAAATGAGAGCGAATCTGGCAGAAATTAAAAATGCTATGAATCAAATGCAGTCTAAATTAGATGCTCTGATGGCCAGGGTAAATGAGGCAGAAGAATCAATTAGTGAACTGGAGGATGGGATGGTAGAAGAGAAAGCTAAAACAGAAACTTGGCTCGAAAAAATCCAATCTCAAGAATGTAGATTACGGGAGATTACTGACTCAATGAAACGTTCCAATGTCAGAATCATCGGCATCCCCGAGGGAGTGGAGAAAGAGAGAGGTCTAGAAGAGATATTTGAACAAATTGTAGCTGAGAACTTCCCTAACCTGGCAAAGGAAACAAGCATTCGTGCCCAAGAGGCAGAGAGGACCCCTCCCAAGGTCAATGAGAACAGACCTACACCACGTCACGTCATAGTGCATTTCGCAAATATTAGATCCAAGGATACAGTACTGAGAGTGGCCAGGGGGAAGAAAATTCTTACGTACAGAGGGAAAAATATCAGAATAACGTCAGACCTGTCTACAGAGACCTGACATGCTAGGAAGGGTTGATAGGGTATTTTCAAAGCTCTATCTGAGAAGAACATGCAGCCAACGATCCTTTATCCAGCAAGGCTGTGATTCAGAATTGATGGAGAAATAAAGACCTTCCAGAATTGGCAGAAACTGAAGGAGTTTGTAACCACCAAACCAGCCCTACATGAGATATTAAGGGGGGTTCTATAAAAGTAAAAAGGCCCCAAGAGTGATACAGAACAGAAATTTACTATCTATAGAAACAAAGACTTCACAGGCAACATGACATCATTAAAATCATATCTCCCAATAATCACTCTCAATGTGAATGGCCTAAATGCTCCCATAAACGCCCCAGGGTTGCAGACTGGATAAAAAGACATGACCCATCCATTTGCTATCTACAAGAGATTCATTTTGAACGTAAAGATACATCCAGACTGAAAGTGAAGGGATGGAAAAGCATTTTTCATGCCAATGGACCTCAAAAGAAAGCTGGGGTAGCAATTCTCGTATCAGACAGATTAGATTTCAAACTAAAGACTGTAGTTAGAGATACAGAAGGACACTATATGATTCTTAAAGGATGTATCCAACAAGTGGATATGACAATTATAAATGTCTATGCCCCCAACAGGGGAGCAGCTAGATACACAAGCCAACACTTTACCAGAATAAAGAGACATATAGATAATAATACATTAATAGTAGGGGACCTCAACACTCCACTCTCAGCAATAGACAGATCACCTAAGCAGAAAATCAACAAAGAAACAAGAGCTTTGAATGACATACTGGACCAGATGGACCTCATAGATATATACAGAACACTACCCCCCAGAACAACAGAATACTCACTCTTTTCGAATGCACATGGAACTTTCTCCAGAATAGACCATATACTGGGTGACAAAACAGGTCTCAACCAATACCAAAAGACTGAAATTATTCCCTGCATATTCTCAGACCACAATGCTTTGAAACTGGAACTCAATCACAAGGAAAAATTTGGAAGAAACTCAAACACTTGGAGACTAAGAACCATCCTGCTCAAGAATGATTGGGTAAACCAGGAAATTAAAAATCAGTTTAAACAATTTATGGAGACCAACGAGAATGAAAACACATCGGTCCAAACCTATGGGACACTGCAAAGGCAGTCCTAAGGGGAAAATACATAGCCATCCAAGCCTCACTCAAAAGAATAGAAAAATCTAAAATGCAGTTTTTATATTCTCACCTCAAGAAGCTGGAGCTGGAACAGAAGAACAGGCCTAACCCATGCACGAGAAGACAGATGATCAAGATTAGAGCAGAGATCAATGAATTAGAAACCAGAAGCACAGTAGAGCAGATCAACAGAACTGGAAGCTGGTTCTTTGAAAGAATAAATAAGATCGATAAGCCACTGGCCAGACTTATTCAAAAGAATAGAGAAAGGACCCAAATTAATAAAATTATGAATGAAAGGGGAGAGATCACAACCAACACCAATGAAATAGGCAGGATCCTTAGAAACTTTTATCAACAGCTTTAGCAACCTGGAAGAAAGGGATGCCTTCCTGGAAACCTATAAACTACCAAGACTGAAACAAGAAGAAATTGATTATTTAAATAGACGAATTAATTATGAAGAGATTGAAGCAGTGATCAAAAACCTCCCCAAAAACAAAAGTCCAGGGCCTGACGGATTCCCCGGGGAATTCTACCAAACATTCAAAGAAGAAATAATACCTATTCTCCCGAAGACTTTTCAAAAAATAGAAACAGAAGGAAAACTACCAAATTCATTCTGAGGCCAGTATTACCTTGATCCCCAAACCAGGCAAAGACCCCATCAAAAAGGAGAATTACAGACCGATATCCCTGATGAATATGGACGCCAAAAATCTCAACAAGATCCTAGCTAATAGTATCCAACAGTACATTAAAAGGATTATCCATGAAGCCCAAGTGGGATTCATCCCTGGGATGCAAGTATGGCTCAACATTCACAAATCGACCGGTATGACAGATCGTATCAACAAGAAAAGAGTCAAGAACCATATGATCCTCTCAATTGATGCAAAAAAAGCATTTGATAAAATACAGCATCCTTTCCTGATTAAAACCCTTCAGAGTGTAGGGATAGAGGGTACATTCCTCAATCTCATTAAAACCATCTATGAAAAGCCTACGGCGAATATCATTCTCAATGGGGAAAAGGTGAAAGCCTTTCCCTTAAGATCAGGAGCACGACAAGGATGCCCACTCTTGCCACTATTATTCAACATAGTACTAGAAGTCCTTGCAACAGCAATCAGAAAACAAAAAGGGATAAAAGGTATCCAAATTGGCAAAGAAGTCAATCTGTCTCTCTTTGCAGATGACATGATACTCTATATAGAAAACCCAAAAGACTCCACCCCCAAACTACTAGAAGTTATAGAGCAATTCAGTAATGTGGCGGGATACAAAATCAATGCTCAGAAATCAGTTGCCTTTCTATACACGAACAATGAGACTGAAGAAAGAGAAATTAGGGAATCCATCCCATTTACAATAGCACCAAAAATCATACGTTATCTCGGAATTAACTTAACCAGAGACATAAAGGATCTATATTCTAGAAACTATAAATCACTCTTGAAAGACATTGAAGAAGACACAAAAAGATGGAAAAATATTTCATGCCCATGGATTGAAAGAATAAACATAGTTAAAATGTCTATGCTACCCAGAGCAATCTACACTTTCAATGACATCCCAATCAAAATACCAATGACATTTTTCAAAGAACTGGAACAAACAGCCCTTAAATTTGTGTGGAACCAGAAAAGGCCCCGAATCGCCAAGGAATTGTTGAAAAGGAAAAACGAAGCTGGGGGCATCTCAATGCCGGATTTCAAGCTGTACTACAAAGCTGTGATCACAAAGACAGCATGGTACTGGCACAAAAACAGACACATAGACCAACGGAACAGAATAGAGAACCCAGAAATGGACCCTCGGCTCTTTGGGCAACTAATCTTTGACAAAGAAGGAAAAAACATCCAGTGGAAAAAAGACAGTCTCTTCAATAAATGGTGCTGAGAAAATTGGACAGCTACATGCAAAAGAATGAAACTTGACCACTCTCTCACACCATACACAAAGATAAACTCCAAATGGATGAAAGACATCGATGTGAGATGGGAATCCATCAAAATCCTAGAGGAGAACATAGGCTGCAACCTCTTTGACATCGGCCACAGCAGCTTTTTTCATGACACATCTCCAAAGGCAAGAGAAACAAAAGAAAAAATGAACTTGTGGGACTTCATCAAGATAAAAAGCTTCTGCACAGCCAAGGAAACAGTCAAAAAAACTAAGAGGCAGCCCACGGAATGGGAGAAGATATTTGCAAATGACACTAGAGATAAAAGATTAGTATCCAAGGTCTACAAAGAACTTCTCAAACTCAATACATGGGAAACAAATAATCAAATCAAAAAATGGGCAGAAGATATGAACAGACACTTTTCCAATGAAGACATACAAATGGCTAACAGACACATGAAAAAATGTTCAACATCATTAGCCATCGGGGAAATTCAAATCAAAACCACCTTGAGATACCACCTTATGCCAGTTAGAGTGGCAAAAATTGAAAAGGCAGGAAACAACAAATGTTGGAGAGGATGTGGAGAAAGGGGATCCCTCTCACACTGCTGGTGGGAATGCAAGTTGGTACAGCCACTTTGGAAAACAGTGTGGAGGTCCCTTAAAAAGTTAAAAATTGAGCTACCCTATGATCCAGCAATTACACTAGTGGGTGTTTACCGCAAAGGTACAGACGTAGTGAAGAGAAGGGCCATATGCACCCCAATGTTCATAGCAGCATTGTCCACAATAGCTAAATTGTGGAAGGAGCCAAGATGCCCTTCAACAGATGACTGGATTAAGAAGATGTGGTCCATATATACAATGGAATATTACTCAGCCATCAGAAAGAACGATTACCCAACATTTGCAGCAACATGGACGGGACTGGAGAAGATTATGCTAAGCGAAATAAGTCAAGCAGAGAAAGATAATTATCATATGGTTTCACTCACTTATGGAACATAAGAAATAGGAAGATGGGTAGGAGAAGGAAGGGAAAAATGAAAGGGGGGTAAAAAGAAAGGGGAATGAACCATGAGAGACTGTGGACTCTGGGAAACAAACTGAAGGCTTCAGAGGGGAGGGGGTGGGGGACTGGGATAGACTGGTGATGGTATTAAGGAGGGCACATATTGCATGGTGCACTGGGTGTTATACGCAAATAATGAATCATGGAACATTGCATCAAAAACTGGGGATGTACTGTATGGTGACTAACATAACATAATAAAATTATTAAAAAATTAAAAAATAAAATAAAATTTTAAAAAACAATAAAAAATAATAAAATAAAGTAAGAATACACTTTTGTTCTTAGAACACTTGTCTGCCTCTTTGCTGTTGCTTCTATTATTTAGAACTTTTGGCACCTGATAAAGTTCAGCAGTTCTTCATACCTATTAGTAACTAGAGGTGCATTCACACCGTTGCCAGCACTCAAGAATTACATCCTTACTGGCTCTTTCATGAGTGTCTTATCCTTTTCATTCCTAGTACCACTGTCTTGGGTTAGGTGGTACTGCCTGGCACGATGGCCCCATTTCTTCATTCACACAATCATGCAAGTCGCTGCTATGGCCCAGGTACTGTGCTGGGTGTTGGACATGCAGTGGGGTCAACACAGAGTCCTTGCTTTCAAAGAACGTACAGTCTAGGGAGGACAGAGGCAGGTAAATAAGACCTTGCCGAGAATGTGAGGCGGCTATGACGCCGCACACACATGGCGGGGCCAGAAGCATCAAGGAGAGGCACCTATTCTAGAGTCAAGGAGTCAGGGAGGTCTAAAGCTGCGACTTCAATGGAAAGGAAGCAAAAGTTAGCCAATGAGAAGGGCGAGAAATGCTCAGTTCAGGAAAGGGTGTGGCATGAATGTGGAAGAGAACGGAGTAATTTCATAGACACAACACTGGATGATTTAATCTGCCTGAAGGATGACTGTGGTGAGGAAGGGTAGTTGAGAGATGAGGTCAGCGTCGGACGACAAGAGCTTGGGAGCCACGTTGAAGAGTCTGGACTTGATCCTGGGCACCGTGGAGACCATAGAAAGGTTCCACACAGCTGAGTTACATGAGAAGACTTGTATTTTAAAAAGATCTGACTGTGATATGGAGAAAGGATTCAAGGGGCACTGCTCCCATGGAGATATAACGTGAGCTACTGACATAATTTTAACTTTTCTAGAAGCCACATTAAAAATATAAAAAGAAACAGGTGAGATGAGTATTATATTAATTAACTTAATATGCTAATTTTAACACTATGTTTTGTTTAACCCACAGCATTAGAAAGAGGTGTGCAGAGAAGTGAACATATTGGAGAAGTATTTGAGAAGAGGAAGAGAAGAAATTTGTGATGGTAGGATTCACTTAACTCATTTGACACACTAGCATCAAATGAATCTTCCAGAAATACAGCTCTAATTAAGATAGCCACTTGTCTTCACTTTTCCATTCTTCACCTTTCACCAAACAAAGGAAGCCCCAACTCCTTAGCCAGCAGTGGACCCTGCCTCTCCTCCAGCATCTGCAGCCTCCCCTCCACGCAGCTGGGCCTCTTTGCTCCCACCTGCAGACCGCACATCGAAGAGCAGTCATAACCTTATGCAGAAGGAATGAGAAGCCCTTCGCTCAGCACTCTGGAACGGAGCAACGAGCCGCTCCTACTGCTAGGCAGGCCCCCCGTTCCAGGTCTGACTCCTGGCTTGGAAATCTGCCTGGTCCCTCTAGGGTGGGGGCCCTGCTTCTTGCTTTCCATTCCACTCTTTCCTCCTTCCAGAGCTTGGAAGTCTGCCTGTAAACCTGAGTGGAGCAGCTGGAGCCTTCTAACTGCTGACACACTTTCTTATTCCCTCACTCCTGATGGCATTTCTCCGTGCCACCTGTTTCTACATTTCTCAGTACCAGCTCCTCCCGACCTGGCGATTGTCACCTACCCTGACATACCAGCTCTCCCTGCCTAGGTGACTGCGTGTCATCTGTTGCCATATCCCCATGCCTGTCCCTTCCAATGCTGCGTCTGTCAGCCTAGACTCCCTCGAGGCTCCTGCGCCAGCCTTGGGGGTGGACCCAGCCTCTGCCTGTTCGCTGTCTTTTGCAGTGAATCAGGCTATTTCTAACAAGGTCGTGAGCTGTGACCATTGACATTCAAGGCCTTGCAGATTAGGGCTCCACCTACCACGAAACACCTTTCTCACTATGCTTGTGTGCCCTTTCCTCCAGTCAGAACAATCTAATGTCATTGGTTGCTCCCACCTCCCCCTTACAATACCTCCCTGATACATTCCTGCCAACCGCTTAGCCGGGAAAGGGCCCTTTCCCATTCCATCCCCATCTACTGAGGAATTCTTACTAAATAGTAAGCCCCAAAATATGACAATCATAATCTCCTGCCCACCGTGACTGGAAATTACATCTTCGCTCTCTGAACTCCTGCGCTCATTATCTGGACTTCGATTACGGATTTTACTGCATTTCTACTTGTTTTAAATGTCTTATCTCTCTAAGGCTATAAATAAACATCTTGGGAATAAGATCCATGTCTGATCACTTAGCAAAGCAAAACAGCTAGGAGAGAGGGGAAGAGGGAAAGAGAGATTTGGCTTAATTTTGTAAAATGAGTAATGGTCCATCAAGGATTCTAGCTGAACAAGCTTACACTTTCAAGTGTCTGCTTAGCATCCTTAATCAAATCATTCCCAAAACATAGGGGATAAGGACCCCTCTCCCTACGGACTTTAAGGAAATTCACCGAGAGTCCCTTAGCTAGTAATATTATTCTCTACATATGTTCCTTATTTTCTTCCCTTTGCCACTCTTCTTGGACTTACTACTTTCCATCTCCCCTCTCTCCCTCCTTCCCTCTTTCTTTCTCTTTCTCCCCCCTCACCCCAGGTTTCCATGGCTTCCCAAAACAGAGCTGGAATAAATTCAATCACCCAGTTCAGATCCCTTTAGTCCTTCCTTCGGGCACTGACTGGGTCCACAAGTGTGATTAAGGAGGCAGAGCAGTTTCCCCACTGACACAAGGCAACTCAAGGACCCGGGGAACACAGCTACACCCTCCACTGGCTATCTTTTAAAAATTCAATGGTAGTAGAGAAGGCATGGGTAGGAAAACCAGACTGGCAAGTGGGTGTTTCCATCTACGATGAAGGGGGACAACGTGGCCTCAGCACCCTGTAGATAACTCAGCTTCTTGCTCCTTGTATAGCAGTATATCTAGACATGGAGAGCCTACCGCCTTCTTATTTTTCCAAGGTCTATGCCACAGTGTGATGGGGATGAGTTAAGCAGACTGTGCCTCATTATTTGTACTCATTTTCCAGTTTTCCTCCTAGGAGCTCCAGATACTTTAGGAAATATGACAGCAATCTCACCAAATCCTTGTATGGCAATGAGAGCATATTACCAACAAGAATAAGGTAATTATAATCCACCCATCACAATGTCTGCACTACCTGCATTATTCTCTAGGATTGGACATCTGAGTGGCTTTCATGTCTAATTTTCCTGTTCCACTGTAAAAATACAAAGTGTCAAAACCTAGGCCATGGTCAGGAGTCCTGTGATGCTAGACAGACGTCAAAATACCAGGTTTTATGAAGGAGCATTTAACTATGATTAAACATGCTTCAAAGTGCTTTCCAGTGCTTAATCATTCCTCCCTGCTTCCCCATCTGGGTGATGAGTTCCATTTCCCTGATGAAGCTAAAGGCACTGAGTTTCCTTTAGAAGCATCAAAGAAGATTCTCGCTTGCCTCACAGACTTGATGGGGAGTGGAGCTGGTGATAACCTCTCAAAATGCCATGTGCCTGGGTCGACGTGAAATGGCCAAGCCTCATCATCCAGATGCTTTGCTGGAATTGAAGCCCTGGTGTCCTTGGGGCAGGTCCTCAGAGATGTAGTACCATCAATGGGCAATCCTCACAATTAGAACCCCCAACCTTTTCTGGAGCAGCACATTCTTAAGATGTAGGACAAGAATGACTCTTCAGAGCTGGATGGATCCTCCAGCCAGGGGAGGGGGGGGAAGGGAGATGACGTGAGCATCACTGCTTTACGTATCAGATGTCCAGAAGCTAAAACAGAGAGAGTACTCCAAGAACAGAAATGGAAACCAGCTACACAAGTCTGAAAAACATGATTTTTCTTCCTATGCAAAATAGATATTTTTCATCTTGAGAGTATGAGCAGGCATAACCTTTTTAGAGCACAATTAGGCAATACTTATCAATCCTAAAAACATGTATTCCCTTTGAACAAGTAATGTCAATGCTAGGAATTTATCTTGTGGATATCCAAGGAATATTTCAACAAAACATATGTACAAGGATGGTCACCGAAGTATTACTTGCCATGGTTTTAAAAATACATCAAAATGTCCATCGGTACAAGGACTGGTTGGATAAAAATGGCACATCCATATAATGGATTGCTATGGACCGGTTAAAAAAACAGGATGGCTCTGTGTGTGCCAATATGGAAAGATTTCTAAGATACATCACGAGGGAGAAAAAGCCAGCTACAGAACCGTGTGTAGAGTGTGATCCCTTACGTGTTAATATACACACACACATGCGGAGGTGGGCACATAGTTACTTTCAGGCACGTGTGTGAAAGAATCTCAAAAATGGTTAGCAGTGGTTATCTTAGGAAAAGGCTTTGAGATGGGGTGGAGAGATGGCTTCCCAGGATAGGGGACCATTTGGGGGAGAGATCAGGGACCAGTTTGGGTTTCTTATTTGTGCCCCCCATTATTAAAAATACAATAAATATTCTATTATTATTTTACAGGGTTTCTAAATTAGCATCTTCAACAGCAATTGGGGGTGTGGCCAATGAGGGCAGAAAAAAGAGCTTGTCGCAGAGCGATCGGTAACACCCTAGCCCGCTGACCTCGAGAGGAAGCTCTCTAGTCCACACAGAGGAGGAAGCTGGCCCCTGCAGAAAGCGTTCACTGTGCATTAGAGTGCAGGGGAAGTGGAAAGAAGAAGAGTAATAATTGCTTCATCTGGATTTTTAATTGAATTTCATTTTTTCTTCTTGTACTTTAGAAAAGGGACTTTGGGAAGAGGAACTAGCCCTTGCCTGAGAATACGAGGGACCAAATGTTGTCCCGGTGCTCCAGAAAGAGTCAGAAGGAGCACTCTCACCCCCTTCCCCACCCCACTGGCCAATCAGAAGGCTAGAAGGGAGGTGTTAGGAGGGAATACTGACAAAGCTACTTAGCAATAGGCCTTAAAGGATGAGGAATATAAACCAGCCTCGGAGAACAGACCTTCGAGAGCTGCCATGGCTACTGAACAGCATGACGGCTTTGTTTTCGCGGGCCTGGGAAAACCTCTGGTTTCTGCATACAGTCTGCAGGCTGTACTGATCAATCCATTCTGCCGTCCGTCCCAGGTTGGTGCGGGATATGCAACTGTTCATCCCAGTGGTGTGAAGAGATAAGGCAAGACGAAGACTCAAGAGTCTACTGCAAGGAAAGTCTCACAATGTTTGTGACACACAGGGAGATTTTCTATTGGTCAAAACCCACCGCAGTGGCTTTCATTCTGGAGCAAGTTCATCCACATTTATCTGAGTAAAACATCCACTGGCACTGGCCTAGATACAAACCCTACAAAAGAGCCCAACTCTTGCATTTTTTTCTACCTGATGCTGATCCCAGGTCACCAGTCCCCGGGGAAGCACAGAATTTTCCCCTCTTCTCCCTCAACCAGCCAGTCATTCATCATTAGGGCAGAAAGGGGTAGGTCAGTAACATTACAAGCCTTCTTGGATAATTTCCAAATGCTGGGGCATCTTCAGGGAAGTGAACTTTCCCCCAGGGCAGGTTACTTCAGCTAGTTACAGCACAGGGCTAATGAGGCCAAGGTCATGAGCTTGTTTACCCTGAGGGCCAATTAGCTTTGATCTGTTTCATGGCCACATCTGCATCCCTCAACCCAAACAGCTGTTTCAAAAATGGATGCCCTTGATAGCAAGGGGTACTGGTCCAAAGTAAAATAGATGTGTTAGTTCAAATTGATCATGCTCCTGAAAAAATGACACAAAACATATTAAAAATGGCAAAATGACATTACCTAGTATTTGTTCCAAAGAGATTAAGAATAATAACACCAAGCAGACTTCAATGACCTATGCAACTGCTAGACTGGTCATCAGACAGAAAAGAGCTACATATTCAGAGAGATTCCATTTCTTCTTAAAAAGCTATGGTACTATGAATCCATTTTTCCACTAAGATAATTCTTTAAAGAAAATTATTTCTTGGGGCACCTGGGTGGCTCAGTCAGTTAAGTGTCTGACTTCAGCTCAGTCAATATCTCAGGGTTCTGGGATCAAGCCCCGAGGTTGGGCTCCCCACTGAGTGGGGAGCTGCCCCCCGCCAACGCATGCATGTGCTCTCTCTCTCTCTCAAATAAATAAATAAAATCTTAAAAAAAAAACAAAGGAAGAAAGAAAATTATTTCTTTTAATATGTTAAGAATATGCTACTTGTTTACAGGTATTACCCCAGGAAGGAGATTGGAACCAAATTCTATACCCTTTATAACTTACCAAGTATTTTTTGTAAAAACTAAGCCGGATGAATATTTTAGTCACTATTCAATATGAGCATTTTCCATGCTAATTAGATACTGATTCTTTTCTTCTATAAATTGATAGTTCCTCAAATTACCCCAGTCCTCCCCTCACAAATATGTCCTTTCACCCACATACTGTACATAAAATACCTCCTTTTTTTTTTCAGTTGGGTCACAGAGCCCAACACTGATACCTTTCCAGCATTCATAAGAAGAAACAAACTTACAAATGATCTTTCCTCATGCTTTTATCTACCTCCTTGTTTTTGAAGTTTCCAGCAGAATCCACAGTCATATGAAGACCCAGAAATAGCCTTGGGGACTATCTCGAACACTCAAGGTAGATCCGGAATTAGCCTTGGGAGCCATCTGACATACCTTGACATCTGAGCACAACTGCAACTGGAAGCTCTCAGATTTCAAGAGAAAATCTGAAAAGTTTTTTCAGAGTTTGCAACCCCACAAAAGAAACTCCACCTTGAATCCCTGATTCCAGAAAATGGGCAGCTACACGGCTCCCTTACTAGAATGAGTCTCTCCTGTAGGGGAGGAGGGAGTCTTACCTTCTCTGTTCCTCTCCGCCACCTACCAGTGTCCCCTGAAAGACAGACTAAGAAAAGATTCTACAGGAGGCTCTTGGATCCCAGTGCCAGGTGTATAATTCTGCCAAGGGGCTAGAACAGGACCTTCTCTTTCAAAAACTGCTCCACCGATTACTGCTCATTTGCCTTCAAAGGCACTGAAGCCAGGCCTCGGGGAAGGATACAGCTAATCCTCTGGCCGTTGAGCCTGTTTTTAATGATCTAAGAAAGTATGTCACCCTACTCAGATTTATGCTGACCATGTATATCTTTATTCAAAATCTGAGACATGGTTGAACTAGGGATGACACACATCAAATCAGACTGTGGACAGAGAATCTGGGCTATCGAATCCATACCCTCTTCCCATTCTAGAATTTCTATTCTTCCCAATCTCTTTCAAGAATCTCTCCCAGTTCGGGGCACCTGGGTGGCTCAGTCGGTTAGGTGTCTGCCTTTGGCTTGGGTTGTGGTCCCGGGATCCTGGGACTGAGTCTTGCATCGAGTTCCTTGCTCAGCGGGGAGCCTGCTGCTCCCTCTCCCTCTACCGCTCCCCCTGCTTGTGTGTTCTCTATCAAATTAATAAATAAATAAAATCTTTTTTAAAAAAAAAAAGGAATCTCTTCCAATTCTTCATGGGCTATCAAGTTATCCCACAGTTCCTCTGCTTACCCTCCTAAAGGACTGGAACATAGTATATAAAATAAGGTGCCCCCAAATCTCTCCAAACCATGAAGGATTATATACGAACATCATTTTATTTAATAAACTTTACATACTATATGGTTCCTCCCCCTTACTGCTTGTTTCTGAGGTCACTAGGAAAACCCCCCATTCTTTTAATGTCTTCCCTCTCCTGTTTATCTTTGATATCCTCCCTTCCACGTTCCCTAGCTTTCCCATTCTTCTCTAACCTACAGTACAGAGTCCCTTTTCTTTACTATTAAATCCTGAACACAGGCTCTGCCAATAACCCTGAGCTATTGCTGTATCATGCTGATTTGCACCAGCTGTGCCTTATGGTGGTTAACCCCATGCTTATAACAGGGTCTCCTTAGATCTTCCTCTGAGAACAAGATTCCACATATACGTCTTAAAGTCATAACTAGTGGGGTGGAAACTGAGCCAAGAACAAATAGACTCTGCTTTGAACTAATGATCACATTAAATAAGAAAAAAAAATGCAACTGGAGGAAAGAAAAATGCTACCAAGAGTTGTAGCTTCAAGATTTTTTCTTGGACACATATAACAAATTATAAAGATGATCTACTCCTTCAAACATCCCACTTCTAAATTTAATGTTAATTCTCTCAATATTAATGAGGGGAAGAGGCAGGTCAGGGCAGGGAGTGAAGAAAGGGAAGACTGTCATCATGAAGAATTCAAGTGACAATAAAAAGTATACTCCCAAATTAAAATAGAGCAGCCAGGAGCTTTACCGTGTAACTAGAGTTTGCAAAGCTTAGGATGTTTGAGAATCTTATACAATTGTGGAAAACCAAGTGCATGGAGCAACCATTGGGAATTAGAGGATAATGATGTTATTCTCCAAATTTGGGCAAATCGCAATCTCAGATCATCAGTTTTCCTATCAACTCCCTCCCTGAGGAGTCACTGGCAAGGTCACCAGATGGTTTGTGTATACTGAATTGTCTGGCCCATTTATTTTCCATTATGAAACCATGTGTAATGGTTCTGTGTTTGAACATGATCAGATATTGTGAATGACTGTCATTAGAATGTAATCACCCTTCGTCATCTCTGCCCCAGTGCAACTGTGTTCCAGATTCTCCAAACCAAATGCTATGTATCCCAGCTCCATAGGATAATGGACAAATGCTATTGGTTTTGTTAAAGAAAAATCTTGCAGATTGTAAAATTTTTTCTTGGTTTCAAAAACTCCAGTTAACCTCAAGATCGGGGACACAAACATTGATCCATCTGATGGGAGAGGCTAACAGCAGGCTACAAAAAATATGATAGAGTTAACTTTTCACTACAAAGCTCATCTACTTACGAGTTGCGTTCCCAAAGGCTATCTTCAAGTCTGTTTTTGTGTTAAGTCCAAGAGGACATTAAACAAGGCACTGCCAGTAATCTGTTGATGGCAGGCAGAAATGTACCGCACCTCAGGACAGTCTCGATCCATCAGTGAAAGTTCTTAGGTTGAAAATATGTAATAAACAGAACTTCCATACTCATTTTATTCACTGGAAGGAGTTAGAATAAGTTTCTGTCCACTAAAAACAGCGAGCGACATAGTTTCAGGCTCCTCAGAAAACACAGCATTCCATCAAACGTGAAGCATGAATTATCCGTTCCTGGGCACCAACGGTATGAGTACAACAATGGAGACCCCACCAACAGGGGCAGACAACGGTCTTGATATGCTGGTGAGCAAACTCTCCCCAAGAAGCATGAAACTCCTCCAGCCCTTCATGATCTGCCCTCCTTTCAAGACTCCTCTCCCCCTACCTCCTCCACTTTGAAGCCTATCTTCCACCCATATTGAACTACTCTTCATTCCCCCTCCCTCTAGGCACCAGCACCTTGGCACACGCTTTTTCCTCTGCATGCGCCAAGGACTTCCCTCCCTACTCACATCTCTTGGCGTCATTCACCCTGTTCATCCTCCACGTCTTGTCTGATACATCACGTCCTCCTACACACCACTATTACCCTTAGCCTTTCCTCACCTTCCAAAATTCGGGTAAAATGTGACTCCTATGTGCTCCCTTACAGCCCTGTATTTCCTTTAACTGCCCTGACCGCATGTGTGATGCCTTTATGTTTGTTTGTTTTGATCTGTATTCCTCATTGGACTGTAAGCTCCACGATGCAGGGGTTTATCAGTCCTGTTCCTGGTAGTTACTCAACAAATACTGATTGCAAAATGACTCAGTTTCACTAGTCTATATTTACTATGGTAGAAAATGATTTATTATAGATGGTTCATTTCATGATATCTGTCATTTGATTTACTTTTATTTCTTTACTTTTGACATGTTACATTTTTAGAGTTGTAATACAGGCACAGAAACACAAATATATATAATCATGTTCATTATGACTGCTATCTATAATTGACAAATGTTAATAGTTCTGCATATTACTTTCACTCTATTCAAGACTTTTCAAAGGGTCAAAACTCAAGTGGTTTTGTGATCAATCCTGAGTTAACTAGAGAGAGAAAACCGGAAATAGTATTATCAAGCACTTGCTATGGGCCAGTCATTGTCGTAGATGGTTCATACACATTGCATACTCAACCTTCCCCAGAAGAACATTATTATCCACACTTTACAGACCAAGAAACTGAAGCTTAGAGGATTAACTACTGCCTGGGATAATACCACCAGTAAATAACACACCCATGTTCAAACCAAATTCTAGCTCGGTCCAAAATCTATGAGGCTTTCCCCTTTATGGCCTACATCCTCAAACCCTATCATGTCTGGAAGGAACTTGCACTTTTTGAGCAACAAATGTACTTTCACATATGTTAGGTATGCAATCATTTAAAAACATCAATTAAGGGCTTGCTGTGGGTCATGTCGGCTATCTCATAAATGTGCAGAAAATTAAGTTAACCAGGGCACTGCATTCACAAGCATTCTGGTTAATTTAGCTGAAGAATAAGAATTATGTGGTGAGCTAATGCCATGGCTGTTTCTCCACCGCAAAAGAAACATGCAACCATGGAAGCAATGGAAAATAGCATCAAAAAACTGCAGAGACCCCCAGCTGGTTAAGAATGACAAATGGACAAGCCACATTCTGACTAGATTGGCCCCTGAAAGTTTTCTCCTGGTCCTACAATGACTACAGTGTTGCGGTGGTGGTGTGAAAAGATTTAACAAGGTGACTAGATATTTAAAAGCCATATTGAAAAGCAAGCTGTCACTTATGATTTCTGCAGTGTCCTGGGTTTTTGTTTTCACACTTCAAAAAAAAAAAAAAATGAAACCGAGGGATGAATAATTTGGCTCTTTTCTCCATAGATCTCAGCTCTCAGTTCAAATTCTGATGGTTGATTAATGGCCACACCTGTGTGGCTCTATAGTTCAAGCCCCACCTAGTTAAGCCTCTGCATCTTCTTCCTTGTGGTCCCTGCCTCCTTTCAGAAAAGGGTGACACCTTGATCCCTGCACAAAAGGGATTGCGTGTCCTTGTATGTATAGTTTGTATCGAGGGGCTTGCTACATTTCTTCCAAGAAGTCCTGCCCATTTTGGAACCGCTCACTTTCGGTGACAGTATTGTCAGCAGTTTGCATTTCTCTTAGTAAATTATAATACTTCTGGCTTATAATACTTCTCCCATTGGAGATCCTGGCTCTGTTTTGCTTTCACAGATCTACCACCCTCAATTAGTCCTTAAAAATAACTTCTCCTCCCACCTTGATATGGCAGGATTCTTCCATCACAATGTTTCAAGTCTCTGCCGTTTTTAGCTCCCTTGATCGACATTTTTACTTTGAAACAATTCAGATTTGTTTTCGCCCTGCATTCATCCTACTTAAAATGAAAGTTTTGAGGCAACAATGAGTTCGTTTGTAAGCATGATTTGACCATAAGGGTAAACAAGAGTGGGTGGAGAGGTTATTCTGTTTACTGGGGACTCTTTTCATCAGGCAATTTGCTTTTATTGTCACTGTATTTTTATTATACACATATGTTGTTAATTTCTCAGAAATCCAATAAAATTGTAATGGTTCCTCTTAGGGGCAAATATAAGCCACAGAAGAAAACATACAGTTCTGGGCTTTGGGTCTGCCCTTTTATGACATCAGAGAAAACACCACTAACCCGCCCCCCCACAAAATTCTGTCACTTGGGTGTTCTCAGGTGCTCTTATCAACATATGAAAATGGTTGTTTATCTGCCTGTTCCTTTGTTCATTCATTCATTCATTCATTCATTCATCAAACACTTCAACAGTGTAGTGATGTAACTTTGAATATGACAGACCATAGTTCCTCGTGTTAGGAGCTCATAGTACACTAGAAAAGATAATAACATAAACATTTACTGTATAATGTGATAAATATACATAAAGAAGAAACAAAGTGCTTTTCAAAAAAAAAAAAGAGTACGGGGAAAATGACAAGGGCACATAACATAGTGTATGGAGATCAAGGAAAATTCCCAGAGTCTGAGTGATGAGTAAATATTAGCTAAGGAAAGGGAGGGAAGGGCATTCTAAACAGAGAGAACAGCACGATGTGCAAAAACGTTGGGGCTACTGACTTCGGAGTGCAATTTTTTAAAGAATGCTAACCCTTGGGCACCTGGGTGGGTCAGTCAGTTGAGCCCCCAACTCATGATTTTGGCTCAGGTCATGATCTCATGGGTCATGAGACTGAGCCCCGTGTAGGGCCCTGTGCTCATCTAGGAGTCTGCTTAGGATTCTCTCCCTCTGCCCCTCCCCCACTCTTGCACTCAGGCTCTTGCTCTCTCTCTCTAAAATAGATGGATAAATCTTTCTTAAAAGAGGGGGAAAAAAGAATGCCAACCCTTTCCAAACAGCAACGCTCCCCCCCCCAATCTTTACCTCACTGAAATTTTCTTCATCTATAAAGTTTCCTGAGATTCCTAGATCAGGGTTTCCCCTTACGTAAATCAGGTGAGTTTCTCAGATGCCAGCTCACAGAGGAAGAGTTCGCAGTGAAGATTTTCAACCATTTCCTCTCTTGGGCCCCTGAGAAAGGATGGGCCTTTAAAACAGCTACTCACTGCTGTGGGAAGACATGAACCACTCCCAAATACCCTGCATTTGGAATCCAAGAACAAATTTAAATAATGTCATTTCTTCCTCGTATGTGCCCCCTTGAAGGGGAGACAAGCTTAAAGGACTGAAGATACTTCCTTTCCCTTTCATGGAAATGATTTCCATTTGTAAGCTCCTCTCCCCCACCCCCTGCCTCTTTACTGCCTCATGCCAAGCTTTTCCTGACATAATGGGGTTTTCAAGGGAACAAAAAGAGAGCTGACGTTTATAGCGAACACACTGTGGAAAACAATGGGCTGAAACAGAACTGCTTCACAAACTTTTTCTTGGAGACTTAAGATCCCCCATGAATGTGAGCCCCATGAATGAATGACTTCCAGGCCCTCAAGAAACTTGTCTTTCTTTTTATTCCTTCTTTCCTTCCTTCTTTCCTTCCTTCCTTCCTTCCTTCCTTCCTTCCTTCCTTCCTTCCTTCCTTCCTTCCTTTTTTCCTAAGTTTACCTGGAGTCTCCTTTACTCTCTGTATCAAAATATAAAGAAATGTTCACATCTGGGTATGGTAAAGGCAAGGTTTATTCTGGAACTAGGAACCGAACAGAGCAGGCTAAATTGATTACAACTGTCTAAGAGATTTTTACAGGAGAAAGCTCCCTTCATATCAATCCTATCTTATTTCATCCTCTAGAAGGGTTTGCCGTCCCGTTGAAATCATCACCTGAGCCACCTGAATCAGCAGAACACAAGGTTTAGAACCCAGCCGTCCACTCTGATCCATGAACCGTGCCCCTGAGGAGCAAGCAAGCACACTGCTGTCACCCTACCTCACACACAGCCTAAGGGGGGAGTAGAGTTCAGTGGTTCTGAAACACCCACATCTGGCCACTACACCAAAATTATTTGTGTATCTCGACACAGTGTTGTTTAGTTGGGGTTGACTCTCTTCCTGCATGAGAGATCGCTCTGTAGGAACTTTACGGAGGGAAGTCTCATTACAGTCAGGCAATTGTGTCCATCAGTTCAAATTCTATAGTCATTGAAAAACATAGAAAAGATCCTGGAGCATGGGGCCTTCCAGAATGTAGGGGGAATCCTAAATTCAGATAGCAGGGATTCAAAGCAGCTTCTGTACAATGGATAGGCCAATACGGTGTAACATTCTGTACTCTTCCCCCATCACAGACTCGTTCAACAATAATAAGTCTATATCATCTATTGCTTATTATGTAGAAGCCACTGTTCTGAGCACTGTACACACTATAACTCAATTAATTCTCACAACAACCCCATTAGTATATCATTTTTATAGATGAGGAAACTGAAGTAGAGAGAGATTAAGAAATTTGACAAGTTCACACAGCAAGTCTGGTTTCAGAGTCCATGCTCTTAGTCGCTCTGTATATTTTTGTCAAGTATCTACCACGTGCCAAACACTGAATATTATTGGACATACACAGATGAACAGGACAGAGGCCTTGAGGAGCTTACATTCTAGTTTGGGAGACAACAATATGTAAACATACAAGTCCCACTCATGTGATGAGTCTTGTAAGATAGATAAGCAGAGGTATCATGAGACCACAGTACGGTCACTAACCCTGACCAGCGGGGTCAAGGATGTCTTCTTTGAAGAGGTGGTACACAAGCACCTTTCACACCAACACTGAAATGTAACCACGATGAAAGATCTGACATCCAGAATAGCCCCCTGTGGTTAAAAATGTCAGGCCGTAACTCAGATGGTCTTACACTGGGCAACTTGGGACTCTGGTGACAAGAGCCAATGGATAAAAATAAGAAGATATAAATTTGGTAGACTGGAGCTAGAGAGACTCCCTGATGACAAGTGTATGCCCCTGGTAAGAGCAGACTGTTGGGTGAGCAGTGTCTCAAGGACATAGGAAAACAATGATGCGATTCTGGCAGGTTTTAATGTCCAAGGAAGTGACAAGAGTTCAGGAAATGGGTGGAAATATCCAGGTTCCAAACAATCAGACTCTTCACAACGGGACCCCAATCAACAGCTTGGGGGATGTGGAGCAGAGCTCAGCTCTGCAGAAAAGAGAGCTACAAAGAATTCAGCAGAATTTTAGGAATCCATTTAAATAGGATGGAGTTAAGGGCAGGGTGCAGTTTCCATGAGACACTGGGATACTATATAAGAGAGCTGAGATGGAAGCCCAGGCACACACACCGGGACAACGCTTTGAGGAGTGGAAGAAAGCTGTAACTCAGTGGGCACGTTGGTGTTTACTCACGCCAGACACTGCAGAGCCAAGCTCTATGAAAGCAAAACAGGTACCATTTATCGAGCTGAGGGTCCTGCCCCGGCCAGGATTAGTTAAAGTCTGGGCAAGGAAACCAAATGTAGAATCAAATTGATTTAAATAATTTTGGTAAACAACTTTGTGGGGAAACAAGAGTGTAAAAATGAAGAGAGACAAACCTGAGTTTGAACATTACTCTGCCACTTACCAGCTATGTCTCTCTGAGTATGTGCCTTCACCTCTAATCCGCAAAATCCTGATGAAAACTACACCTCTGGCTGTGACAAATACATTGATGAATATGAAAGTGCCAACTAAATACAGCTCTTGACCCAGAGAAGGTGCTCAATAAATGATATTTTCCCTCACTTACAGACCCCAATTGAATATTATTCAGTCTCAAAATTCCATTTCTCACTACTGATGATACATCTACTTTATTCATTTCATGATGAGTGTGATTTAATCTCCGAAGCATGCATGATGAACACATTACTATTTCTTCCTCCAATAATGTGATGTTACAGTGTGGGGCCCCATTCCTGAGCTGGATAGAGAGGGAGAGGTCATATGCCCAGTCTCCATACAGGCATTCACGAGTTTAATTTCACACAGAGAACATCTCTGTTCCATAGCCACAAGACAACATGGCTTATCTTGGCAGCCTTCTCACAAATGTAAAACACTGGACGCAGCTAAGTCCAGTGGCACGGCAGATGACTCGATGCAAATTCAATCAGCAATGACAAAAAAAAAAAAAAATGTCACCACCACTAAGTGTCATTTTATGGTGAATCAAATGAATCACCTTTATACCCACTGCTGGCAATATTTTGGTGGATGTAACAATTTAAAGCAACCACATATTAGTGTAAAATAATGACTACACGATTACATAAATACTATGAAAATGTTTGTCAACCAATCATCAGGTTTTTATTTCAACCTGTGTCCAGTAGTATGCCTGTGCTTTGGGATTATAGTGCAGTAGAATTAAAACGAAGGTACATGATCTCAAGGACAGAGGGTCTAGTTGAAGAGAGAGAATCCCCATCCTGAAAAAAGAACAGCCCCAAATAATTCCCCACTGAGCCCTGACTAGCACAATGTAGATGGAAAAGAAAGAGACCAAAATGGGTGAGAAGGTTTTGAAGTGTTCGAGGCCGTCCTTCACATGTCTGACAGAGTCACATTTCTAAAAAACAAATCTAACCATGTCACTAGCCCTGCCTAAAACCCTTCATTGACTCCCCAAGGCCCACAGGATAATTTCTGAAATTCTGGGTGGAGCACATAAGACTTTTCATTATTTGGTCCCTCTCAGCTTCATCTCTTGTCATTCCTTTTCCGCTACAAATTCTCCAAACTGTAGGACATTCTCTCTAATACTACCCTTTATATGGTTTTCCCTCTTCCAGGAATATTTTCTCACATTCTTCTTCTGAAATCCCATTTGCTGGGCTAATGTATGATTTTCCTTTAAGAATGAACTCAAGTGTTAGACTATTATGTGACTGTAAGAAATCTACTTTTACTGTGTTAAGCCACTTAAATTTTTTACTATATTTGAGACAGCAGTAGTGATACTTTAACTAATATAGGTTTTATTACTTTAAATGACACAGGGACTAACAGACAAAACTGGGGGCTGGCTCAAGAGAGGGAATCTACAGGGAATCCCCACTGCATAAAACTAGGACCCCAAAATTTATTCCCTCTGCATTAAGATGAACCAAGAATGACATGCCCCCCCTAACCACAGTACCAGGAAATTTGCTTATCTTAAAATATGGTGCTGAATAGGAGCAGAGGTGGATTGGAAAGGGAGGAGTCAACTTCCCTCGGAACTAATTACCACCAATGCACCCATCCACAGAGGCTTTCAGCCTGTATTCACATTGAGTAGTCTGAGGCTACGAATTTACTTTAAAGTGACTTCCAGTTGGTAGTGCTTCCAGAAATAAATGCAAATTCTTCACAGAGAAAACTCCCTCATTCGAAGAAAAATGAACCCACAGTCAAAAAGCATAATACCACAAAGGAACAAAACATCATGTGCAAAAGGCAACAGAAAGAACAGACGGCAAAATAAGATCCATAGTTAAGAGAATTGCCAACTCAGAATATAAGACTATTATATTTAATATTGTTGAGAAACACTCCTCCATGAGTCTCTCTTGTTTCTGTATGTCTTGCTTTCTATGCCAAAAGATCAAGGCCTGGCCGATCTTTACCCAGATCATTTTTCAGGCCTGTGTTTGCAGCCTATTGTTAACCTTGACCTAAAGGAAAAGGTAATATCTCCCACTAGGAGAGAGTGCAGGCTTACTATTATAAACTGGGACGTTTCCCAAAGTCAGTGATCCTTTTCGGCAGGTTTCTAGGCGCTGGAGGAACTGCGATAGAGGGACCCAGTAAAAACATGCTGACACTCTGGCTACTGTTTCTTCTGTCTCTGAGACAGAGAAGTCTCATGTCTTCTTTCAGTATCTATAACCTTGGCAAGTTAACTTGCAAATAGCATAACATCTCATAGCCTACACAGTTCTTGACAAACAGCCTCAAAAATACAAGTAGGAATACAAAGCAAGACATCAAAAAGTGACTAGAAAATTTTAGAAAGAACAAAACAGAACTTCTAGAAGTAAAAAATAGAATAATTGAAATTTAAAACCCTATGGTTGAGTTAAAGAGCAGATTAGATAGAACTGAAGAAAGAATTAGTGAATTGTAAAATAGATCTAAAACTAATCAGAATACAACACAGAGAGGAAAAAAACATAGCAACTCCAAAATAGAAGTTAAGGGACAGAAGCAAAGAGTGTGAAAAACAAACATAAATCTTGTTGGAGTTACAGAAGTAAAATAAAGGAAAAGTAATTCTTTGAAGAGAAAATTACAGAGATGTTTCCAGACTGATGGAAGATAGCATTCATACATTTGGGAAGCTCTATAAATTCCAAGAGGTTAAATAAAAAGAAACCCACACCTCAACACAGAGGAATGAAACTACAAAACAGCAAAAATGTACTGAAGATCTAGCTAGTTAGAGAAGACATTACATCGAAAGGAATAAAAATTAGACTTTTAGCTAGTTTACAACAGAAACAATGGAAGGCAGAGGACAATGGTATATTTCTGATGTACTGAAAGAAAGTCACCTAGAATTCTATACCCACCTAAACTATCATTCTAAGAGTAGGCTCAAAATAAAGGCATCCTCAAACAAAAACAAAAAATAAAAGAAAGACTCTTGCTATCGTTAGACCTTCAGAAAAGTAAATTATAAAGAGAAAGAGAGAAAGAAAAATTATTGAAGATGGAGTGATACTTATCAAGAATTGATGAGTAAAGAATGAGATTCTACTTTATACCAACGAGACTGAAAAAATTAAGAAATCTGACAATTACAAAAGTTGGCAAGGACGTAGAATAAGATAAATGTTATGCACTGCTCGTGGGAGTGTGAATGGGTACTGTTTTGGAAGGCAATACGGCAATAACTTGCAAAACATAACTTGCACATACCCAACTACAAAATTCACCGAATAGGTATTAACCTAGATTCTTCCACATGGAGCACTCTTATACCAGGGCACAGACATGTATAAGACGTTCTTAGCAGATTGCTCATAATGGCAAAAACTAAATAATTAAAATGTCCATGAACATATGAATAAATAAATCATGGTATAATTACATAATGGCACATTATTCAACAGAAAAAATTAATGAATCACTACTAAAAATCTTAGAAACAGTGAAAGAAATGAGTCACCAAAGAAATCAGATCTGTATCATATATATAAAACCAAATAACTAGTTTATTTAACTAAACAATATTGTTTGGGGATACATACATATTCAATAAAAACTTTTAAAAAGATAAAGAATGATCAAACACAGATTTCAAGAAAATGGTTAACTTTGCAGGAAAAGGAGTCAAGGGGATGGATGTGGAAGAGTCCACATACATATTCAACAAACTGGTAAAGTGGTAGTTCTTAAGTTCATTGTGAACTCGTAAGTGTCTGTTTTAATATTATACTCTATAACCTACATGTATATGATCTTGTAGATATCAAATATTACAGTGTAAAGAAATTAACATTTAACAAAAAAAGAAAGGGGGGAAAACTTCCTTAATCTTAGTTATGAAAATTTTACAGCAAAGGGGCATAGGATAAAATATTGGTGAAGCAGTGAGGGTGAACTATTGAAGCATGCCCATTGAAGTCAATAATTAGACAAGATAGTCACTGAATATCATAAAGATTGTTGATACTCCCCAAATTCATCAACAAACGTATTTCAATGCTGATCAAATTTCCAGCAGACTTTCCTTTTTCTTCGTATTCACAGAACTTAACAAGTTTATCCTAAATTCATATCTAAAATATAAGTTCCAAAAACAGCCAAAACAATTTCAAAGAGCAGTATTTCAGTAGAAGCACATGCCCAATTACACATCCGTGTTTCCTTTAAAGCTAAAACATTTGAGGGAGCATCACATCAACAGGAAGAGTATGTAAAGAAACACGATACATGAGAACATTACCAATTAAAGAAGAAATTATGGACATTTAAAAATGGCTCTGAGAAACAAACTGAGGGCCTCAGAGGAGAGGTGGGTGGGGGAATGGGATAGACTGGTGATGGGTAGTAAGGAGGGCACATATTGCATGGTGCACTGGGTGTTATACGCAAATAATGAATCATCGAACTTTACATCAAAAACCAGGGATGTACTGTATGGTGACTAACATAATATAATAAAAAAAACATTAAAAAAATAATAAAAAAATAAAATAAAATAAAAAAATAAAAATGGTGCTGGGATCATTGATGATCCATATGGGAAAATTCATGTAAAAACAACGAGATCCCATTTCAAAACAATCAGATCAGCCAATATTTAAAGGGCTGACAAGATCAGTGACTGGCGAAGATACAGAGCAGGGGGAATTCTCATATGCTGCTAGTGGGGATATAAACTCATGTCCTCATCTTGGAAATCAATCTGATAAAAACTAGTAAAATGAAAGGTTTTCATACTTTATAATCCATCAGGCCTGTGCCAGGTGTCTATGCTAAAGAAATGTACTATACTACCTTGTATTGAAAAAAACCTAAAAGTTACTAAGAGAACAGATAAATTTGATTCAATCCATAGAATATAAAGAACAGCAAAATGTGAATAAGCTAGAACTACACGTATCGAGCACAGAAAACAGATAAGGTAGAAACCAAATGTTAAGTTAAAAAAAGAAAAAAGCAAGCTATAGAAGTAGGTATGTGGTATAAAACTTACACAAAATTGAAAAGATGTAAATCATTACTATACATCGGATATGTGGATAACAGGAATGTACCATACATAATGAAATATGCATAAGAATGGCGAATGCCTAATTCAGGAAAGGGATTACCTTGGGGCGGGGGGGGGGGGGTGGCAGGAAGGGGTAAAATAATTAAATTGGGTGGCAGAGCCAGCATGAGGGTGAGGCAAGCAAGGCACTTGAAAATATAAGGGCACACTGACTCTCAAGTTCGTGCAAGTATAGGACACAAACATAAGAGTGAGTGCTTGCTTAAATTGTGTGCCCTCAGCACCTCACTTTTCTGACCCCAGTCTTGGTCCTATTAGGGGGGTTATGTAGAGACTTCAAATGCTCCCTGTGGAGTTTTATTCCTTTAAGAAAAAAAAAACAAAACCTGTTGGGCAAATAACCCTACAGAGAGGGTTAACACTTGCTTGGGCAGTATTCACATGTTTAAGACTGCACCTGTTAAGTTACTTTCTTGAACTGGAATTGTCACAACCAGTGGCTATTAGACATTTGGACTCCAAACACAAGAGCTGTGAGGACTCACTATAATGCTCTCTCATGGAAGATTCTTTTTCTCTTTACAGAATAAGCAGGAAAAAGACATGTGACTGAGCTTGGCCATGACCCCCGCCCCCATGGCTTTGTATCTTGAGCAGACACATGTGAGAATAAAGAGAGGGTGGGGAAAAGATTGGAATTTATACCAGGGGTAGTGCCCTGAGCAGTTCTTACTGACTCGGCTCCTGTCTTCCTTCCAAGCCTAGCTTTCAAAGCTTCTCATCAATTCTGTGAACCTCCCAATATCCTCCTGTAATTTCCCATTTTGCTTAAATTAGTCAGAGTCAGTTTCTGTTGCTTGCAACCAAAGAGCCCTGACACACTGAGCCTCATGCTGTCAAACAATGAATCTATATAATTCCACTTGTTATGACTGATTCTTAGGAATTAACTTTCTCACCATGATTTGATTTCCCACTTAGGATTGGCAGGACTCTACAAGGAGAATGTCTACCTGTATATTTTAGGACCTACCTGTCAGTGCCACCTCTTTTGGCTAAGTCACTGTGGAGTTATTAATGTCCAACGAACACACTCCTAACTTACTGTTCCCCATTCATGGTTGGCCCCTGAATAAAAATTTGCCAAGCTGGCCTGTGGTGCTGACTACACTAAGAACTAGAGTCTCAAGTCAAAGAAAATCCATCATTGTACCAACTGAGTCATTTAGAGTTGTCTTACCTCTTCTGTCTTTAAAACTTCCCATATCCGAGCATGATCTTCCACCAGCCAGTGTCCTGTGCTCTCGACCTTGTTGGAAAGTTTGAATTTAGACGCCACTTGAGTAGGCTCTCCCACAGGTTTATCCTCCATCTTGAAAGAGCCGGGCAGGAGGCATTACGGATCTGTGTGGAAGAAAAAAGCGTGATCCAGGGTAAAACATTAATTACCATAAAAAAAGATATGAAAGCAAATTCTCATGCTTGATTTGTAGATAATGAGACCATCGAGGAAGGTGTCACAACAGACACTAACTCTCATGGCCTCTTTTTATATTTTGAATATTCATTATTGCTATTTTAATGCAGGCGTCTGGAGGCAGGGGTGCATTTTGATAAAGGATGAAATGATAGCAATTTTAGAGCAAAGTAAGAAGCATCATCTACCTATTATCCCTCTTTGTCACTTTGCTCTGGCCCCCTCAGGAGGCGAGATGGAAATGGGTGGATGTAAGAGAAGCCTGAGTGAAGTTTCTTCGTATTTCCATGCTGGGTGTTGCATGTGGAGAAAGTACGGGCGTCAGGAGTCTTCCTCTCCAAACAACTATTGGGTACTTGTTTATACGAGGCTCCATGCTAGGCATACACAAATCATTTGGTAGTTTGGCTCTTAACCTTAAGAAGTGTAATGTCCCGGGGCAGAAAGTGTTGTAAACAAGTAATCACAATATGGTTTATTACCACACTGTGTGCTCAATGCCACAATCATCATTTTTTTCAAACTGCAATGGAAGCACAGAGAAGTATTCCCTTCAATATTTATTGGCTGCATTACTTTCCTGAGCCTTAGTTTCATCAGCAGTTGCTGTAAAGACAATAGTTTAAGACTGACACCAATTCTATGAAGTCTACTTCCTCGACACCTTTCCATCCGCCACTGGCTTGTTTGGAATCACATGGTGCCTGCTCCGTGCCATCTTGTCCTAAGGAATCTCCTTGCCTCCATTCAAGTCCCCCAAATCTATCCTTCTCAGGGTAATTTTTTTAAAAAAGTAAATCTGATAATGATGTCCCATCTACTTAAAACTTTCCCTAGAGAATAAAATCCTAACTCCTCAAAATGGCAACCAAGGCGCTCCCTTCCTCCACCGTATCCTGTTTCCTCCTCAGCCACCGGTTCAGCCTTCCGAAGGTTCATATGCATCTCAAATGTATCCAGTACCTTTAGGCTTTGTTTGTGACATCTGCTCCCACCCCCCAACTCAGAGGGAATAAAGCCCCCCTCCTCCTTTGTTATTCCCTCTATATACTCTGGAAAGATGTCTATTGGGCCACCTATGCCACTTCATTATATTCATTTGCTTTCAACTCTATTTCCACCTTCTGGTCTTTTAAGCATCTTGACACTAGAAATGGCCTCATATGCAGAGTAAATACTAAACAAATGTTTGATGAATTCGTTAATTCAGTAAATCACGAGAATCCGGTGAAAATGGGGCAGCAGATGCAATACATTCAAATAACAGATGCAAAAGTCAAATCACCTCTTCTCTGTCACCTTTTTATTGATTAATTTAGTGGGCTATAAGATCTTCATGAGAAAGACCCAAGTCTAACGTTCATCATGCATCCCCAAGCAGCTAATTGCTCATTAGTTAACAACAGACTAGTTTTCATGGAAATGTCTTCAAGGAATTGAGCACGTCTGCAGAGAAGCAGGTCTTATGCTCACATAACCTACTGCCCAAATAAAAGTGAACAGAAATGAGTATTGATAAGCTGAGTGGGGTTGGTTGGTCAGAGGATTTGAGAAAAGCGTCTTCGGCAGCAGACTTCCTTCCCTGCCTCACGCGCTCCATCTGGAAACCGTGGCGAGCCAGCCATCTGCTTGCAGAGAGCCATGATGAGGAAACTGCTAACCAAAACCATCCCGCGGTCCTTACACACGCGCAGCACTGAATACAACCCTACTAGGAAGCAGGAAACAAAACCTTCATATAATTAATGAACAAAGTTCATGCAAGAGGATATGCTAATAAATGATGCTGACACATACAGGCAAGGAAATAAACAAAGCACGGTCATGTGGAGGTTTCAGTCCAAAAAAAGGAAATTAAAATAAACAGGCACAATGGAAACAGGCCAGATTAGTAGGGAAGGAAATTCCATCATTGTTATTAGAGATAATACTATAAACAACAAATAATAAATCAAAACAAAGTGGAAAAACTACAGAAAATGGAATCTCTGCCGATCAGGGAAACCTAACTGGACAAAACAGACGAACTACAAAATCTCAGGGCGAACAATGGAACATCTGTAAATGTAATGTATCCCGGCGACCCCACGGCTTTCACTCCACTGCTGCCCACAGCTGCTTTCTCATCACTACAGTGTGGGTGAGAATTGGCAAATTTTCAGTTTTGGAGACTGAACTCTACTGTGTACTGACTTCCCACAGATTGTTCCTTGCCCTGTTTGGGAAGAAGATGCAACTGAATGAGTTTTAAACCATTACAAAGTCCTTGGGAACTAAGGATGGAAGCAGAGAGGCAGCCAGCTCCTAGGACGCCCTTCAGGCATTTCGAGATCCTCCACCCCATCTGAGACTTGAGGTCTTTTCACCCATCCTCATCTCCACACACACACACACACACACACACACACACACACACACACACACACCATATATGCAACATATACTGAGTTCCCATTGCATACCAGCCACCGTGCTAGGATTTTTCACATTATCTCTACACCATACAATAACCCTGTAAGGTAGACTTCATTTTACAGCTCTGACAAATTAGATGCAAGGCAGCTAAGTAAGTTTAATACACTGCTGGGAAGTTGTAGTGGTCCCAAGCTCATGCTTTCTCTCCTAGGTCAGTTCAGCAGAACTTCGACCCCCACCCCCAAACCCATCACTGGTAGAATGAGACCCCCCTCTCCTGCTCTTTCCCCCATGAATTAGAGTTAAGTGTCAGTGTCTTAGTTAACTGGCCCAGTAGTACCCACTTGAGAGGCGGTCACGTCTGATGAGTACACAGGAAAAGTGGGATGTATACAGAGAGGAAAACATTCCTGGGAAAATAGATCATTCCTTTTCCTTTTTACTCTCATCTCAACTTCTTTTTTTCTTTCTTTCCTTCCTTCTTTTTTTTTTTTTTCCTTAAGTAATCTCTATGCCCAATGTGGGGCTTAAACTCACAACCCCGAGATCAAGACCCATGCTCCACCGACTGAGCCGGCCAGATGCCCCACCCCCATCTCAACTTCTGACCAGGGCAGCCTTTATAGGTGGGACCTGCACAGTCACATGGCACCCCATGCTCAGAAGGGCCCCAGGTTTGGCTGAATGCTCTATCACTGTCTTAAACTTCTTAATTTTTGCACAAAAGCCCTACATTTTCATTTTGCACTGGGCCCCCAAATTATATAGCCAATCCTGCTGCTGACCCACCTTTTTCCTCTTCAGATCTAAAGTTCTACTACATACCTTCTTTAAACAAATCACACATTTATTTATAGGTTTCCTATTTCCCTAAAATGAGCTAGAAGTCTATATAGTGGGGCCATTTTTCATTAGAATTAAAACAAGACACATATGGAGACCTTTTTCCACCTCTGATAGACTGCATATCTTAGAGCTGAACTCCTGCCTTCTTTCTTAAAGCACGTGGTCAAGGCTTACAAGCCAACTTCCATGCATATCCACTAATATAAGTCCATTCAATGAATAAGATGAGATCACTATAAACCTAAAGGCAGAATCTTCAATTCCACTTAATAAACAGTCTAAAATACCATAAGCCTATGAGCTTTTTTGGGAATCAGTTTTGAAGAACTGTCATCCTAAAATACCTAATACCCAAAACAAAACAAAACAAAATTTAGAGTCCTGGATGGGGAGATCATCCTTAAGTTAGAGGTGAGGTAGAGAAAAGAATCGGTAATGTAGAGAAAGGCAAATACCTGATCAGAGAACACAGAAGCAAAATTTAGTTCAAAATTGGAAAAAGAACACTGCTGGAGAAATGCCTTTTCTAATTGTAAGAGTCATGACTGTATACTGTCTCTACTTCATGAAACAGAAAAGTAAAATAAGAATAGGGAAGACAAGTCTGGGGGAATGGAAAACAGATGCTTTCCCCTGACACTGAGAAACAATCTACAGATGAGAAAAGCCATGTAAGGGTTCTTAAGATCACTTTGCTTCAAATCCTAGAGCCCTAACATTCCCACCAAAGTTTAAAGGTTTATGGTTTTTTTCAGTTTGGTTAAATCCAAAGACCGTCTTCTTTTTCTTTTCTTTTCTCTCTCTCTCTCTCTTTTTTTTTTTTTTTTGAAGAGGGAGAGAGAGTGCACGCACACATGAGTGGGATGGTGGGGGAGGGGCAGAGGGAGAGGGAGAGAGAGAATCTTAAGCAGGCTCCATGCCCAGCATGGAGCCTGATGCGGCATGAGCTGAAATCAAGAGTCTGAGGCTTAACCCACTCAGCCACCCAGGCGGCCCAGGGACTAATCTTAAAAACGTATTAAGTGATAATCTAAGATCATAAACATTTGCCATTACTAGTGTCTGTTCTTGTGATTTAACAAAAATTATAATTCTCACAGATACAACCTTTTTGAAGCATGGCTTTAAAAATAAATGGTAGGGCACAATTTCACTGAAATCTGAATTTATTTTATTAATCTCCATGTTGGCCTCAGTTTGATAAGTCAATCTTGACTTTACTGAATTTGACTTTCCCTTCTATCTTAGTAAATAATATATGAGACATTCCTCTGTATCATTATCTTTTTTTCCCTCGCTCTCCCCTTTCCATGTTTTCAGAAGGAAATAGTCAGAAGCTATTTAATATCCAGAACCTTACTGGGATGGTTTGGTGCTTCTAGCCTTTGTCTAGTAGAGCCATGCTTCTCTTCTGCCCCTGCAGACTCCATCATATGCACTGATAATACAGCATTTCTATTTGATTGCCTTACACATACACTCTCGCTCCTGCCTAAAAAATATCTTTTGATTTTTTACCTCAACTCAGATTTCTTCTAATCTTAAAAATGTCTGGTATTTGCCCTGTTCCAGTCTTTTCCCATGATTACTAGTGTTTCTGCCATTTCTTTCCTCCTACCTTCTCTCATCCTCATTCTGCTTCCTAATGACCTTAGGTTCTGTGCAGATAACACAGGCTTCCTTACCTCTGTTTATCTTCAACTCTTTCACCAGAACGTCTATGTATCAAGAACAGTCTTTGCATTTTAGTTTTATTTACAGGATTGATGGTATAGTACAGAGAGCACTGGAATTCCAGTCAGAAGACCTGGGTTCAAATCCTAAGACTGCAGTTAAGTTCTCTATGGAACGCTTGGGCAAACCATTTCACTGTTCTCAGCCTCTGGTTCCTCATCTTTAACATGAGTAAATAGACCATAACACCGCTGAGACCCCCTACAGATATAAACTAAAGTACTCACCTCCCCCCAAATGTAGAAAGCATAACTAATGCACACTGAAGTATTTTTCCGGTAAAACCGAGGAATTTGTATCACCAAACGCAACGGTGAAAAGCTGTGACTTCTCTGGGTCACTCACATGTTGTACTTATTCCCACATGACGCATGTATTCACCACTCAAAAGTCACACAAACAGTGGGATACTATCCTAGCCCTTGGCATTCATGGGTTGAACACCTAAGCTGTGACTCTTCAGGAAAAACTCTAAATTCTCTAATGTGCAGTCAACTGTGAATCTGCTGAGGCTTTGTAAGGCTGGTGTTTGGGCGAGCTCAATGATTCTTGGCATGCAAATCCTGGTTCGGGGGTAGACATCTCTAATCATGATTGCTCCTGTGGTATTTGTAAACTGGGGCAACCAAGAAGGTCTTAAGATACAGCCTTGCCGGTTGTGGGGTGCACCATAGTGGTCTCTTCCTTCTGACAACAGAGACAGAAGCAGCTGTCCGGAATCTAGGATTTCTGACCAGAAATGGAGACTGGAGCCCGGATGGACACCAGACAGGAAGAACTGCAGGGAGTCACGGCATAGATTTCCAGTGCTGAGCAGCTTTCCTCCTGGGAAAGTAGGGACGTCAGATCGCTTTAGAGAAATACTGAAAAGTCGGTCGTGTCTAAAGTGACAGTTGATATCAATGTATTAGGAGGGAAACAGAGTGTCATTAGCTCCTCCTCTCTGGAAACCCAACAGCAGTCTCTACAAGGCAACTCAATTATATTCTGCATATTGGTTTCTTTCACTCTTCTCGATTTACTCCGGCCTCCCCTGCTGGACTACCGGCTCTTTGAGAGACTAAACCTAAATGCATCCTATTTTTAAAAAATGTACCCTTTTTCTAAAAAGCTCTATCACCCTTTAAAAAAATCATTTTATTTTCCTTCCACTAAAAAAAAAAAAAAAAAGACACTTCACTGGAATAACAGTTTAAGCATTTACTATTATGATGTATTTTGGAACAAATGTCAATCATTGGGCAACGATTTTCAAAGGAATTTTAATTATGTACTGTCTTACTGACCACTGAACAAGGTTGCACAATAGAGGTTATGGAACCAGAAGCGACTTTCTCTGACAGCAACCGTCTCCTGTTTAATGCAGAACATTGAAGAAGAGCAAGACATTCCTGCTTCACTCGAGTTGATCGTTTTTAAAGGCAGGTCCATCTGCACTTCAGACTTCATGTGCTACCAAACCCCCTCCCCCCCACTGATAGTACTTGGCAGAAGTTTTTAATAATAACTCAAAAAAAGAAAAAGAAAACCCCAGACTGAGTTTGTACTACCCTTGTGAACCTCCCTGGAGAAATGCCGCTGTTTGCTCAGCACAGAAAGCCAACACAAGGAAAACAGCTGGGCTCCCTTCCTGGTCCCCCATTCAGTGCGGGCAGTCTGGAAACAGACCTGCAGAGGCAGGCGTGGGGGAGGGAGAGGGAGGACACCCCAACAGAAGAGACCCCGAGATCAGGAAGAACCCCTCAGCATTGTAAGAGAGACAGAAGGAATGTTAAGGGATTGAATTTTTTCTGGCCTACATTTTTATTACAATAAATGGCTCAGTGATTCTGATGCTTGAAAAGCATAGAATGAGATGAAACTGTAAATCACATGACCGTCCCAGGCTCAAATGTTTCACAATTCTGTGGACTCCAGCTTGAACTGGCTGGATGAGGGCGAAACACAAAAACCATCAGGGGAGCATCACACAGTTCAATAGTCACAGGCTAATCTTTATCTTCGAGTTGATGGAAGTCAAGCTGACTCAGGTCGGAGTTTAGGTATCAACAACAACCATAGCCATTCAGCGGCGAGGCAGTGCTCACCGTGCCAGGTGCTCGACGTGCCCTTCAGGACCACCAGTGCATCCTCAGAGCAGCCCAGGAAAAGCTCAGATCAAGAGAGATGAAGGAACGAGCCCTAGAGTTTCTGTCGAGTCCTCCGGTCCCCGGAGCTGCGCCCTCACCGTGACACATATGGCCACACCATAATCGTCTGTGTTCCACTTACAAAATAGCATCATGACAATGGTGAAAAATCTGAATTCGCAGGAACCTGAGCTCCTGAAAGGATTCGGAGGTGGGCTTCTTACAAGAGCAATGGAAAAAGCTGAAAATGTTACATTCAGGGAAGGAAGTCTGTCGAGTTTATCAGTTAAGGCACAAACTCATTTTAACTAACTTCCAAGTACACTGGCCTTTCCACATCTCGGGTTAAAGAGCAGGCTGTTCTCAATCTTTTACTTGACTAAAAACAGAAGTCTAATCTATTTAATTACACTCACTTTACTAGGCTATATGATAACGGCTGGTCCCTATGGGGGGAAATCTCTTTTAAGAAAACACTTCTGGGAGAAGCATGGACAGTGAACTGGTACTAAGCCAATCCTTATTCTCTTTCTCAGTCTCTAGGCAGCAAGGACACCATGACTTTTCCATATACTATATATTCTTCCTCTCCCATATATTCTTAATTACAACTCTTCTTTCATTAGATCAGATAACATCTTGCCCCACACGGATGACTCTGATTAGTTTCACATAGTAATGATTAAATCTCGTTGGTACTGCTAAATACCCAGACACCAATTCGCTAGACTAACTAGGTACAGGAAACGTTATAATCAGGGCAGCATCTTCATTCTCATCTCACTGTGTTGTTCCTTCCCTGATCTTGACCTCTAAAATGGGCATAAATGCTCATAAGTGATGCTAAGGCCAAAGGAACGGGTCCAATATTCATCCAGCATGGGGGAGGGAGGGATCTCTGGGCCTTGTGTTAGGGACAGTTCTCCCACTGGCTCACATTTTTTTACTTTCTTCTAAGCTTTTCTGGTCTATACCCATGATATAACATGGTAAACTTATCCCACGTGGGATCAAAAACTCAATGATCCGGATGGACACAGAAACGTTAAAGAGACAATGAAATGGAGGAGAAACCACTAGAGATGCTGCTTCCTGACTCGACTCTGGCATAGACCTAGCGGGCTTGTGATCTTTGTGTCCTGAGCGAACACAACAAAAAGTCAAAGCCATATCTTCTGGAATTCTAAGAAACCCTCCCACAGGCTTGAGCTTGCTGTAGCATAATGACATTTTTATCAGGAAAGGCAGCGATGCTGGTCGTGTTTCACATACATTGGAAAAGATATAATCATTATTTGCAAATGTTTTTATTCAAGATGTTCAACTGTTTTCAAACTGTCTTTGAGCAAACTCCGTGAGGACGCTCAACCTATTTCTTCCGTGTTTGTTCTGTCTCACGTCAAGCTTTGTACGCATGTGCCATTGACAAATTGTCCTGCTATTGAATCCACCCTCCGTTGTCATTAAGGATCGAACCTTACATTGTTTTGGAGTGAACCAAAAGATCTGAAGCCTAAATGAGACAACCGAAAGCCAAATTCTATTCCCAAATCCCAAACAAATTTCCAAGACACATTTGAAACCTGCTTTGCATAGCAACGGAGTCAGGAGTGTTTTCAACTCAGCCTGTGGGGAAGGCCTTGCCAGGACAGATTAAATCGTTACTGAACTTGAACCTACTTTTTCTTTAAAATTGCAACCATTCCTAGCAGAGCCAAGCCTGGATTTCTCATCAGGCCTTCAGAACAGCACCAGCCATCCGTCACCGACTTTTCAAAGGCTGCACTCAATGCCTTGCGAACCTCTGTGGAGTTTCTGCGTTTGGTCCTAGGTTAAGTTTTCACTAAGGCCAAGGGTTAGAGCTTTGACAGATGCGGTCGTGGTCTGATTGGCCCATTTTTATCTGCCCTTTTACAGACACATGCCGTATTCGAGAGCCGAATTTGTGATAGCAGCAAATGAGGGGGGGACGGAACGTGGGGCTTGAGACCTCCGTTCAGTGTGGGTTTTAGTTTCAGAGCCACGATGAAATCCACCGCGGCATCTGTCTGAGGAGAAATAGGGTCATTTCCTTCTGTGTCACCGTTCCATTCCAACTGGGTTGTAGCTTCTTTTCTCTTTCTTTTTTTGTTCCCTTCTTAAAACTTCATGGGACTTTCCACTTCCTCCGATGTTTGCATTGACCACAGCTTGACCTTGCTATTTCCATTAAACCAAAGTAGAAACTGACTGAGATGGTGTCTTGGATTCAGACCTCTTAGCACGACAGAAATTGTGCAAATGTACCACTCAGCATCCTTGACTTCTTGGCTGAGGGGTCGACGGGCCAATGTGACTTACCTCAGCAAGTGACAACTTCCAGGGAATACGACGGTCAGGTTGCTTCAACCCCACTCAGCACTGTGCTATGCACAGGAGGGAAGGGAAGTCCCTAACATTTGACTTGGCTAGAGCCCAATCATTGTGCCAGGTGTGTATGAGGCAGGGACACAAAGGATCAACAAACATTAGGTCCTCCTTTTATCGGCCTACGTGCTGGGATTTCTGAATCCAAATCACTGCAAAGTCCGTAATCGCAGGAAGAGAAAAAGAAAAATTTCAAAAGGATAGGATACATTTCACAGATACATTTCAAAATGATGGGATAAGTGTAAGATATGCACAAGGGCATTACACTGAGAGCTCTGCGAGCTAAGTATTAATTTCCCATTAGATGACACTGAAGCCCAGGGGAGTTGAGAGAACTGCCCAGTATCACACAGCAGAATGCAAATTTGAAAACAGATCTGTCTGACTCCAAACATGGCTTCCCTTTCCATTCTCTCATGGCGTTTCCCAAACCTCACAGAATTGTGGCCATGTTCATTTCGGGCTTTGTAACTCTAATGCTTACAGAAAAACACTAGCTCTCTGCACTCAGGTCACAGGGGAAAAGCCAAGAGGGTTACTAGAATTTGTCTTTCTTTATCTACGCTTCCTTATCTACCAAAGCTGAGAGTCAGCTTCCTCCTCCCTCCTTTCAAGTCCCCTCTGCCACCACTTCCACTCTCTCGGGTGCCGGTCATGCTTCCGAAGCCCTGCCCTTCCAGACTTATATAAACAATTATTTCCCTATTTTTAAAAAGTGGCAGAAAACAGAACAAAAAATTGACATTGTCAGTTCTTTCACTTCTCATCCACATATGTAAATTTTTGCTACACAAGTATGGTGATCTGGGGTTTTTTGTTTTTTTTTTTAAGACTTGCTTTAAAACACCATGTGGAACCAATTCCCGTACTCACTGACTTCTTCGCTTTTGCTTCTGCTCTGCAGGGTGATGGGTTTATGATTTACAGCTCCAGTGAATGCAGTTCTTGGGTTCACTGCCCCAGTTCGACTGCGGTTGACATTGATTCTGGATACCAGAGAGATTTTAATCGTTAACTTTACTGTAGGCTGAAAATGATTTACACACTGATGAAGCTCCAGCCGGCTCCGAATCTCAACTTTCTATACACTCACTCCATTTCTGCACTGCAGGCTGGACCACAAAAATATGGGGTTTTCTTCTCTCAGTCTTCTGTGTGCCCTAAAAAGGAATCCCAAGCTAGTCACTTTATAGCTATAACATCACGAGAAGGATGAAGTATGGTGAAATCAGTCCCAAATAATTCCGAGGTCTTCCTTGAGAAATAAGCGCATCCATTAAGTCGGCCTAGACACCTGTCAACAGGCTGCTGGGGGGAAGGTTGATTAACTCTCTCTCTCCTTCTGTTTCCTTGCCACAGACCTCCAGAGTTGTTTAGATTTTATTCCAGTTCCTTCTGGACCAATTCGTCAAAAATAAGTGCTGTGTTCTCCAAATTAAAAGCCGGCAACGCTAGCCTTCCATGTATGACGGGCTGTCATAACTGGTCTCACATAACCAAAAAGGAAATTGAAATAGAAAGACAGGATTTTACATACACTCAAGCAGCACACTAGCAGTGACATCGATTTTAAATATAAGAGTCCCCAGTGCTTTAGTCTGCGCCACTGAGCCAATCTAACACACTCTCCTTTTCTCCACCTTTATCTCAGGGAGAAGGGGGAGTGAAGTAAATAAACTTCTTCACCATCCTCTCTGCTGGGCCAGACCATGCGCTACTTTCCTCTGGGTCCAGCCCAGGACTTCTAGCAGAGAGCCCGTCTCTTGGTCTTAGCCAGTTTGTAAGGGGGAAGTTACTTTGTGTCACAGGCCAAACAGTTAAAATCTTGCTTCATTTGAATTATAATGACCTTCCAAAGCTATGCACCACAGATGTTAAGAAAGTTTCACACGTGTTGCTCCTAGTAGGTAAGGACTTGTATACCTGTTAAAAAAAAAAAAAAAAAAGATCCAGAAAGTAAGAAGGAAAGACGGGTCAGTGAGATTCCCCCCAAGGGGAGAAAGACCCACCGCTTCTCTACCCCACAACACTGCAGGCAGGTCCAACAATTGGTGTCATACTCCAGTGAGTGCAAAGCAGGCTGTACCCAAACCCGCTTATTACCCAAGACGATGCACTGGTGTGCACGAAAAAAATGACAACTTTGATTTATATGTTTATTTCATCTCATCTTTTTTTCCATCTTGTATATGCTTTATAATATATATAAATGTTAGAGCAATAGCGCATGTATGCAATTTATAAGTAATCGTGTATCCATTGACGGACACTCAAAAATATTGTACTGAGTAGAGTACTCCACCAAAACATTTTCAAAACGCCTTTCACAAATAAAGCATCCACTTCCATTACCTCTTAACTCACTACAGAAACTTTCTCTTCCTCATGAAGCTCCTACCCCTACCAACGGCAATACCATCCTCCCAAATACCCAAGCCAGCAATCCCAGAGTCACCCTCAAATGCTCCATATCCAAGGGGTCACCAAATCCTACTGACTACTTCTTTGAGGCACCTCAGGCCAGAGCCTCTTCTATCTGCCAGCCACCCCGCTTGACATATACTTCCATTATCTCTGGGTTGAACCAGTGCAAGAACCAAGTTACTGGACTCTCTGCACCTTGACTCTTTCTGGTCATTCTTCATACTGTCACGAGAGTAGTCTTCCTAAAAAATCTTTTTTAGAAAACTGCCCTCCTGAGGAACTTGCAACAGGAATGCACCAATAGGAGAGCCCCAGGCTCCTATTCCAGTTTGTCATGATTGGGCTGTATCCTGACCTTCAAGTTGTATCTTCACCTTGGCCCAACCCCAGTTGCCTACTCTCACTGTTTTCCAACAGGGCCCTTTCATACCTTTGTTACATGGTTACTTCAACACAGAATATTCCACCCCTGTACCCTGTCCCCTTCTCTTTGTCTTTCTTACGGTAGCCAAGTCTATATCCTCCTAATATAATGCTTTTACTTGGTGGGCATACACATGCCTGATACTGTGATACATTATTCGTGGTGCCCTGTTTTGATTCTCATTTGATATAGACAGTAAGTAGCAGAGCCATGATTCCAATCTCTACCGCCCTTGTTCTAAGGTATGTGATTTTAACCACTGGGCACTAAATTTAAAGCAAATGTAAATATCATCCCCTCAGTCCCAAACCCACGGGGGAGAGTTAATAACTCTCCCTGTGTCAGTTGTACATAGTTTTATCTCAGCATTTACCATACTGTATTTTCGTTTACACCCCAGGACACTGTGAGCTCTTAGAGGCCAAGAACTATTTGTACTCCCCTTCATATGTTGGGTACCTAGTGCATACTCGCACATATATGGTCCTCAATAAATATTTGTTGAATAGATCAACTTACAAATCTTTGGTCCCTCCTCAAGCCTTACTTTTTTCTCTCAATCCACTATGCCGCATCACAGCTTAAATATAAATGCAGAAGTCACAGGAATGTTTGACCCAGTACTCAATACAGAAAAAGGCTTTAAATAATGATGAAATTGTCAACACCATTAGAAAGTTTCTCTGTAAGAACTTGCCCTCAAAAACAGAGCAATCACTACAAACAAGAACAGTTTTAATGAGGTATAATTTACATGTCTCATGTTAAAGATACACTCTATGACTTTTGACAAATGTATATACCCACGTTATCAACACTAAAATCAAAATATAGAACGTTTCCCTCACCACAAAAGGTCATTCCTTTAGGCCTCTTCCAAGCTGATCTCACCCCATCACTGTACCCAGGCAACCGCCGATCTGCTTTCTGCAAATACGTGGTACATTTTTCTTTTGGAGTTTCATGTCATTGAATATCATACAGTATCTACACTTTTTTTTTTTGGTCAGGCCAATTTTAAATTTTATTTTTTTTAATTTTTATAATAATTTTTTATTATGTTATGTTAGTCACCATACAGTACATCCCTAGTTTTTGATGCAATGTTCCATGATTCATTACTTGTATATAACACCCAGTGCACCGTGCAATACATGCCCTCCTTAATACCCATCACCAGTCTATCCCAATCCCCCACCCCCCTCCCCTCTGAAGCCCTCAGTTTGTTTCCCAGAGTCCACAGTCTCTCATGGTTCATTCCCCCTTCTGTTTACCCCCCCTTCATTCTTCCTTTCCTTCTCCTACCGATCTTCCTATTTCTTATGTTCCATAAATGAGTGAAACCATATGATAATTGTCTTTCTCTGCTTGACTTATTTCACTTAGCATAATCTCCTCCAGTTCCATCCATGTTACTGCAAATGTTGTGAAATCATTCTTTTTGATGGCTAATATTCCATTGTACATATGGACCACATCTTCTTAATCCAGTCATCTGTTGAAGGGCATCTTGGCTCCTTCCACAATTTAGCTATTGTGGACAATGCTGCTATGAACATTGGGGTGCATATGGCCCTTCTCTTCACTACGTCTGTATCTTTGGGGTAAATACCCAGTAGTGCAATTGCTGGATCATAGGGTAGCTCAATTTTTAACTTTTTAAGGGACTTCCACACTGTTTTCCAGAGTGGCTGTACCAACTTTCATTCCCACAAGCAGTGTAAGAGGGGTCCCCTTTCTCCACATCCTCTCCAGCAATTGTTGTTTCTTACCTTGTCAATTTTTGCCATTCTAACTGGTGTAAGGTGGTATCTTAGTGTGGTTTTGACTTGAATTTCCCTGATGGCTAATGATTTTGAACATTTTTTCATGTGTCTGTTAGCCATTTGTATGTCTTCATTGGAAAAGTGTCTGTTCATATCTTCTGCACATTTTTTGATTCGATTATATGTTTCCCATGTATTGAGTTTGAGAAGTTCTTTGTAGATCTTGGATACTAATCTTTTACCTGTAGTGTCATTTGCAAATATCTTCTCCCATTCCGTGGGCTGCCTCTTAGTTTTTTTTGACTGTTTCCTTGGCTGTGCAGAAGGTTTTGATCTTGATGAAGTCCCACAAGTTCATTTTTTCTTTTGTTTCTCTTGCCTTTGGAGATGTGTCATGAAAAAAGCTGCTGTGGCCAATGTCAAAGAGGTTGCAGCCTATGTTCTCCTCTAGGATTTTGATGGATTCCTGTCTCACATCGAGGTCTTTCATCCATTTGGAGTTTATCTTTGTGTATGGTGTGAGAGAGTGGTCAAGTATCTACACCGTTTTACCTGACCTCTTTCCCTTACCATACCTATTTTGGAATTGATCCATGTTTTTGTGGTCTAAATGGTCCCCTCACTTATACTGCTGAGTAGTATTACATTATTCAATATTTTATTTATACATCTACCTGTCGGTGAACATTTGTGTTGTTTCCAGTTTGGGTTACTTTAGGTAAAAGTCGAGGACCATTTGTGTACAACTCTACGTGGTCATACGCCTTCATGTCTCTTAAATACCTAAGTGTGGAGTTGCTTTATCATGGGGCAAGTATGTGTTTAACTTTATGAGAAATTGTCAAAACTCTTTTCCAAAATGGTTATAAAATTTTATATTCCCATCAGCAGGAACGAGAGTTCCAGTTGCATCATAACCTCACCAACAATTGGTATTGTCAGTCATTTTAGTTTTATTCACTCTAACGTGTGTTTTTGTTTTTGTTTTTGTGAGAGAAAGAGAGACCTCGGTAGGGAGCGGCAGAGAGAATCTTAAGCAGACCCCACACTGAGCACAGAGACTAACAAAGGGCTCGATCCCACAACCCTGAGATCACAACCTGAGCCAAAAACAGTCACATGCTCAACTGACTGCACCACCCAGGTGATCCCACTCTAATGTTCTAATGGATGTATAGTAATATATCACATTTGTGATTTTAATTTTCTTTCCCTAGTGATAAGTGATATTGAACATCTTTTCATGGATATACTGGCTGGCTGTATGTCTTCTTTGGTCAAGAGTTTGCTCAAATTTGTCCATTTTAATAATCTTTGTATTGATTCTATTAGTGAATTGTAAGAGTTCTTTATATATTCCGGAAAGCAGTTCTTTGTCAGAGATCAATATAGATAGATAGATAGATAGATAGATAGATAGATAGATAGATAGATGATAGATAGATATAATATTTCCTCCCAGTCTGAGGTTTGCCTTTGCATTTTCTTACCCTGTCTTATGAGCAGCAAAAGTTTTCAATTTTGATGTAGCCCTGTTCAAACGTTTTATGTTCAAGCTTTTTTGTGTCCTAAGAAATCTTTGTCTACATGAAGGTTACTAAATTTCTTCTAGAAGTTTTATAGTTTTAGCATTTACATTTAGGATTATGATCCAGTTCAAGTTAATGTTTGTGTACGATAAAGTAAGCATTGAGGTTCATTTTTTTAATGTAGATAATAAGTTGGTTCCAGACCATTTGTCGAAAAAGTAATCCTTTCCACATTGAATTACCTAGGATCTCTGTTGAAAATCCGTTGACCGTACATACATGGATCTATTTTTGCACTCTTGTGTTTCACTGATCTCTGTGCCTGCACTTACAGCAATAACACACTATCTTGATTAACTGTAGCTTTGTAGTGTCAAAATCAGTAAGTGTAAATCCTCTAACTTTATTCTTTTGCAAAATTGTTTTGGTTATTCTAGGCATTTAAAGTTCCATATAAGTTATAGAATCAGCTTGGAAATTTCTACAAGAAAGCCTGCTAGAATTGTTATTGAGATTTCATTGAACCTATAAGTCAACTTGGAGAGAAGTGACATTTTAATAATCCTGACTCAATAGCAATACTGACTTTATTGGGATTTCATTGAATCTAGAAATCAATTTGGAGAGAATTGAAATTATAACAATACTAAGTCTTCCCAGCTGTAAACATAGTAAATCAATTCGCTTAGGTTTTCTTTAATGTCTCATAGAAGTATCTCTAGATCTCAGGGTAGAGGTTTCATGTGTTTCATGTTTTGGAATGCTACTGCAAATGATATTCATCTCATTTTTATTCCAATTTCTATTTGTTTATTGCTAATATACAGAAATGCAACTGATTTTTGCATATTGATTTTGTATCCTGAGATCTTGCTAAAATTACTTATTAGTTCTAGCAGGTTTTTTGGTAGATTAGTGAGGATTTGCAGCATGCTTGATCATGTCATCTGTGAACAGAAATGGTTTTACTTGTAGCTTTCTAATTTGTATACCTTTCATGGATTTCCCTTGTCTCACGGCACTGGTAAGGATGTCCAATGGAATGTCGAGTAGAAGTGAAGAGAGTGAATGAACATCCCTGTCTTATTCTTGAGCTGCTGTATCTTCAACTTCATTTACCTTTTTTTAATATCATGTCTGTTCTACTGTTAATCCCTTTATCAAGCAAAATTTTCATTTCAGATAAAAAGTCCCTTTAGTTTCTTTTCATGTTTGCCTTTTCTTACCTCATTCTGTCCATATTTTCAATTTAATAATTGATCCTATCGAGTGTATTTATAATACCTGTTTCCATGTTTTTGTCTGCTAGTTTTATTATCTCTGTCATCTTTAAGCTTGTTGATACTTACTGATTTTTCTCCTGGCTTTGGGTCACATTTTCCTGCTTTTTTGTATGTCTTACAATTTTTTCTTAGATGCTGAACATTGTAAAGTTTGCATTGTTAAGTGCTAGGTTTTGTTTAATTCCTTTGAAAAATGTTGGACATTGCTCCGACAGGAAATTAAGTCTCTTGTGGATTAGTTTGATTCTCCTCATGCTTGTTACATTTAAGCTTTTTAGTGTGGGTCTAGGTTATTCTTTACTCCAGGGCTATTTTAGCCCCCCAGTGAACATTCAGGTCTTACAAGGTCTTACTAAATGTTCTACATGTGCAATGAGATCTCTCTCTCTCTCTCTCATGTCGGTAAAAACTCAAATTACTCTTGGTCCAGTTTGACTTTTAGAATTGTTCAGCTTATATACACCTAAAAATTTTTTCTTTGTCAGAAGTTTCACCCTACACTTGTACAGATTTCTATTTAGTCAAAGACTCAAGGGGACCCATGGGCAGATTTCTGGTGCTCTTTCTTAACATAGTTCCCTCTCTTCCAGGATTCTGTCTCATAAATTCTGGCTGTCTCAACCCACCTGAAATCTAATCTCTGTCTTCTCAATTCTGTAAAATGCAGGGTTCTGTTTGGTAGTTTTTGTCAGCACATCATCTGACAGTATTCAACTACCTCATGTTTTTTGCTCTTGGGAAATTTTTCTGACCATCAGTCCCAATTATTTCATCATCATTGCCGGTCTTTTCTCCTTGTACCATGCCTCTTCTCTTTTTGGCTGTTTCCACTTCTCTGAAATGTAGAGATAGTTTTCATACTAGGGTACTAAATAGAAGATCTCCTATGACACTAGATGTCTTTCTAGAAAACAGACTCCTCCTTCAAGACTCATAATAATCAAGAAAAAATATCCTGCACTGCCTTAATTTTTATTGGAGAGGGAGATTCTTCTTCTAATCCTCTATGCCCCACACTCCTTCAACATGACCATCACTACCACTACTCTACAGCTAGTCCCAGCCTGCACAAAACTCTTTTATAACATTGGTTGATCAGAACTTGAAATGCATTCTTTAGACATGTTAGAGACTTTCTGAGATGCTTTGTTATATGTTAAGAGATTCTGTGTAGGATCCATCCCAACTCAGGAAGAAACCTTTTTAAAGAGAAAATAGCTAAGCATGTTCTCAGCACAACGTAGTGACTGTGGATTCCATTTTACCTGTCCTCTGTTTATGACAAATATTGAGGTGCTGTCTCATGAGCATAAAGACCATGGTAGTCTTGGATTTGGTACTAAAGTTTGGGTTAAAAGTGGCATCTCGGCAAATTGCTAGCCAGTTGTGCCATTAGTTGGCTGAAGGGCAAAAGCACAAGTCAGATTTTCCACTGATTCTGCTCAGCATCCCTGCCATACTCAATGAACTTCACGCAGTGCCACAGGCTCCTTGGTGCTTAGCATCTGATTGCCTGGAGGATGAAGAACTTATTTATTTCACTGTTGTCTCAGAAGCTTAAAAGAAATCTCCTGCCAGAATAATCAGGTGTCATAAGGAGGAGGAAACCCTCGTCATGCTTCTAATTCAAAATTCTCACTACTGAGTATTAAACATGTGTTGCCTCAAACAATCTTCACAAGGCTGCAAAGCCAGTATTTGTACTCCCACTTTTCATTACAGAAAGTAAACTTTAGAAAGATTAAGTACAGTACCCAAGGTCACATAAAAGGTTGTAGTGATAGAGCCAAAATTCAAGCCCAGGTTCATGTAACAGCCAAACGTGTGTTCTTAATCACAGGGCTAGTTCGCTAGGTCCAAATTGGGCTTTTCACAGGTAGAACTCTCCAACATCCATGATCCTTTCAAGTTAAATTACAAACTCTCAAAGAAGAATGTGTGAAAGACCAGGTAAACCAGGAATAAAACGAATCCTGCCATTTAAAATTCATTCTGGGGGCGCCTGGGTGGCACAGCGGTTAAGCGTCTGCCTTCGGCTCAGGGCGTGATCCTGGCGATCTGGGATCGAGCCCCACATCAGGCTCTTCCGCTATGAGCCTGCTTCTTCCTCTCCCACTCCCCCTGCTTGTGTTCCCTCTCTCGCTGGCTGTCTCTATCTCTGTCGAATAAATAAATAAAATCTTAAAAAAAAAAAAAGTTAAAATTCATTCTGGTTTCACAGCATCATTTTTCTTCTTTTACTTAGTTGAGGTATAATTGACAGATAACATAATATTAGTTTCAGGTGTACAATATTTATATATATCGCAAAATTATCATCACAATAAGTCTAATTAACATCTGTCACCATGCATAGTTTTTTTTTTCTCATGATGAGAACTTTTCAGATCAACTCCCTTAGCAACCTTCAAATATAAAATTCAGTATTATTAACTATAGTTGCCATGCTGTACACGACAGCCCCACTTATTTATTTTGTAACTGGAAGTTTATAACTTTTGACATCCTTCACCCATTTCGCCCACCCCCAGGCCGCTGCCTCTCACGACCACCGATCTGCCATCAGTATCTATGCATTTAGATCCCACACATAAGTGGAGTCATATGACATTTGTTTTTGTCTCTTGGACTTATTTCACTTATTAGCATAATGTCCTCAAGGTCTATCGATGTTATTACAAATGGCAAGATTTCCTTCTTTTTATGACTAAATAATATTTCATTCTCTCTCTCTCTCACACACACACACATATAAACGTTATTTATTCATCCATTAATGATGGACACTTATGTTGTTTCCATATGTTGGCTATTGTAAGTAATGCTATTAAGAACATGGGGTGCACACATCTTTTTAAGTTAGTGTTTTCATTTCTTCAGATAAATGCTCACAGGTTCTATTTTTAATTGTTCCAGGAACCTCTATACTATTTTCCACAGTGGCTACCAATTTACATTCCCACTGACAGTACAAGAGGGTTCCCCTTTCTCCACAACCTCACCAACACTTGTTATTTCTTGTCTTTTTGATAATAGCCATTCTGACAGGTATGAAGTGATATCTCACTGTGGTTTTGATTTCCATTTCCCTGATGATGACTGATGCTGAGCATCTTTTCATGTACTTCTTTGGAAAAATGTCAATTTAGATCCTCTGCCCATTTTAAAATCAGATTGTTTTTTGTATTTTTTTGTTTTTTGTTTTTTGTTATTGAGTTGTAAGAGTTCTCTATATATTTTGGATATTAATCTTTTATCAGATATATGATTTAAATATCATCTCCCATTCAGTATGTTATCTTTTCATTTCACTGATGGTTTCCTTTGCTGTACAGAAGCTCTTCAGTTTGGTGTAATCCTACGTCCTTATTTTTGCTTTCGTTGCCTTTAATTGTTGTTTCAGATCCAAAAAGTCATCACCAAGACCAATGTTAAGGAGTTTACCACCTATGTTTTCTCTAGGAGTTTTATGGCTTCAGGCCTTACATTCAAGTCTTTAATTAATTTGAGTTCATTTTTGTGTATGGTAAAGATAGTGGCCCATTTCACTCTTTTGCATGTGGTTGTCCAGTTTTCCCAACACCATTTATTGAAGAGACTATTCTTTCCCTCCTTTGCGATAAATTAATTGACCATATATGTGTGTGTTTATTTCTGGGCTCTCTATTCTGTTTCATTGATCTATATGTCTGTTTTAATGCCATTAAGATACTGTTTGGATTAGTATAGCTTTGTAATACAGTTTGATCAGGGAGTGTGATTCCTCCAGCTTTGTTCTTTCTCAAGATCGCTTTAGCTATTTGGGGTCTTTTGTGTTTCCATATAAATTTTAGGACTGTTTGTTCTATTTCTGTGATAAATGCCATTGGAATTTTGATAGGGATTACATTGAATCTGTAGATTGCTTTGGATAGTATGAACATTTTAAGAATATTAATTCTTCCAATCCATGAGCAGAATAGCTTTCCATTTATTTGTGTCTTCTTTGATTCCTATCATTAATATCTCATGGATACCTATAATATCTTATAGATACTAAACAGGTCTTTCATCTCCTTGATTAATTTTATCCCTAGGTATTTTATTCTTTTGGTGCAACTATATATGGAGTTGTTTCCTTTTTTTTTTTTTTTAAGATTTTATTTATTTATTCGACAGAGAGAGACAGCCAGCAAGAGAGGGAACACAAGCAGGGGAGTGGGAGAGGAAGAAGCAGGCTCATAGCGGAAGAGCCTGATGTGGGACTCGATCCCGTAACGCCGGGATCACGCCCTGAGCTGAAGGCAGACGATTAACTGCTGTGCCACCCAGGCGTCCCTGGAGTTGTTTCCTTAATTTCTCTTTCTGATAGTTTGTTATTAGTGTATAGAAACATAACAGATTTTTGTACATAGACTTTGGATTCCGGGATTTTACTGAATTTGTTCATTAGTTCTTGCAGTCTTTTTGGTGAAGTCTTTAGGATTTTTATATATAATATCAGGTTGTCTGCAAATAGGGACAATTTTACTTCTTCCTTTATGATTTGGATGTCTTTTACTTCTTCTTGCCTAATTGTTCTGACCAGGACTTCCCATACAATGTTAAATAAAAGTGATAAGATTGAATATCCTTATCTCGTTCCTGATTTTAGAGGAAAAGCCTTCAGCTTTTCACCACTGAGCATGATATGAGCTGTGGGCTTGTCATATATTACCTTTATTATGTTGAGGTATGTTCCCTCCATACTCACTTTGCTGGCAGTTTTTATCATAAATGATGTTGAATTTTGCAAATGCTTTTTCTCCATCTATTGAGATGATTGTATGATTTTAAGCCTTACTTTCCTTAATGTCATGTATCATATTGATTGGTTCATAGGTGTTGAACCATCCTTGCATCCTTGGAATAATCTCACTTGATCATGGTACTATCATCTTCCTATACAAAGAATGGTTGAGCATTCTTCTTCCTTCATGAAATTATAGGAATCACAATGCAGAAATCCCCTTGGCATCAGATCTGCTTCCTAATCTACAAATACATCTACATGCACATTATTCTCATCTTTATTTTTATTTATTTATGGCATATCCCACCCTCATAAGCAAAGATGTTTCTCCTCTTACCCAAAGCTTATTTCTGTACACGTGCTCTAAGTCCTCCATGATGTCTGGGACACTTTCCAATAATTAGCCTATCTCTTGCTTATACATTCAACTCAAACATTTTCGCTTACTCTTTCCTACAATTTACAAACATATTTTTCTTTTAAAAAAATCCACTTTCAAATCTATAGTCTCTTCTAACTACCTCTGTGAATCTATCGCCTTCAATTCAGAAATACATTTTTATAAATAACAAATACATTCAATTCTCCAGTTTTACCTCTCATGAACTCGACTCCCAGAAATCTGGCTTCCAGCCCACCACTCCATGAAAATTACTTCCATTTTGATCTTCAATGACAAAGATGACAAATCTAATGGATACCCTTAAGTATTTATGTGTGTGGATTTCTGCAGCATTTTGTCTTATCCTATTCATTGTTCCCTCCATGAAATTTTCATCATCACCAGTTTCCATGACAGTTTTGCCCTGGTCTCTTACCTTCTGTGGTGCCCTTTCTCAGACTTCTTCCTGGGATCTGCTTGCATGTCTGGCCCTTTAAATATGGGTGTTCCCCAGTGTTCTGCCTTGGCTGTCTTTTCTCTCTGTAAATTCTCCCTCTGAATGATTCCATCTAAATCCATTCCTTCAACTGCTACCACAGATGCTGGAATCACAATGGTAAACAAGATGTTCACAGACCTACCACTAGGGCAGTTATGATCTAGTGAGAGAGACAGTCATTACATGAATGATCACGTAAGTAATACCATCACCATAGTGGTAAGTGCCTTGAAGAAAAAGAAAACAGCTCTTTGAGAGTGACCACAGGGAGCTAAACTAAACAAACGACAGGCTCAGTGGAGGTTTCCTTAAAAAGGTAACGTTACACTGACCAACGAGTGCGGTGGGAGGGACAAGCTGAGAAAGCTGAGAAAATTGTAGGCAAGGTAGCCAGAGGTGGAGAAAGTTCATTCTGAAGGGAGGTAACAACATGTGTAAGGTGCACAAATTAGAGATTATCACACGTTTGGATAACGGCAGGTTGTCCAAAGTTTGGGTTGCTGAGTGGAGAGGGAAGAAGATAATACGGGTATACTCAGACATGCGGAGGCCAGAAGGGAAAGGACATTTGCTGACATAACGATGGAGTCGTATTTATTTAGTGTCAGGGAGACAAATTTGAAGCTATTAAAATGGGCAGGGGTAAAATGAGCATGTGTAAAGCAGTGGAAATGGAAATGAGAGAAGAGAACCGAGAACCACACACATCAAAGAGATTGATACAGCATGGGTGTTTTGGATTTGCAGGTCAGAAAGAGACAGGGGTAGCAGGAAAAGGTAATTCCCACTGAATGACTGGGATCATAGGAAAAGAACCAGGCTTTAGAGGAAGATGATAAATTGAATTTGGACATTCTGAGTGTGAGCAGCCTGTAGCCCTTCCAGGTGAAAATGTTCAGTAAGCAGCTGGAAATAGAGATGTGGAATCGGGAAAGAAGTCAGGTCTAGAGAACTGGGGTAAAGGGGACACCGACTTAATGTCCAACTCAACTGCCAATTCAACCTCTCCACTTGGGCATCTTGGCTTTTTTATTTCCTTCCTTAGCTTCCTCTTCTTGTCCTCTGTTATAGACAACTACACCATCACCCATCCAGAGCTCTGTCCAGATCATCCTTGACGCCTCCACCTTGCTTAGTACCCACATCCAATCAATCACTGAGTCCTGTTCTGTCATTGCAACATATCTCTTGAAAGTCTCAAACAGACACTTTCCTATGCTGCGGCTTCCTACTCCCAAAGCAAGCCACCTTTCCCTCTTATCAAGACTGTTTCTTCCTTAGTATCACTACATAAACTCCTGCTTCCTCCCCATCCAATCCATTCTCCACACACTAGGTCCTGGGAATATTACATAAGCAAAACAGCCCCAGTCCCTGACTTGAAGGGCCTTCAAATGAATAAAGGGAGACTGCCAATTAAACACTTGTAATACGGACAAGTCAGTAGTATGATGGCGGAAATGACAGCTGAAGCAAACGGATCCTTTGCCAGAAGGAGACAACCCCAGGATGCAATCTTGGCATGTTGGCAGTACCTCCGGGTCAGTTCTTACAGGTGCATATATGGTTTGGGGCCATTGGGAATGAAACAGAAAAATGGCAACAAAGCTTGTGTTTGAAGTGGGAGTACCAGGGTGGCATGAAAGACTTCATCCCAGGACACACATGTTTGTGCTGGTGTCAGAGGTAAAGGAGTTGGTTTTCTGGGATAATTTTTTATGAGCCACACACAGACAAGTTCTGTACTTGCAAGTATTTTTTTTTTAACTTTAACATTTTGGTATTAAATTCTCCATTGATGATTTTTAAGGGCCTTGCTATATCTCCCTGGTGATTTATCAGCTGTATTTTCCCCTTCATTTCACATTTTTCCTTCTGCTATATATCTTAGTGAATCTTTCCTTTTGCTTTTGGTAGACTCTATTTTTTAAGGTGAATTTTTCTACCATACTTCTCTTCTAGCCATCTTCATTCAGCTTCTCTCTCCACCCTGCCAGACCCTGTGAGCTTGCTTATAAGGTCTCCTCCCCTTTGCAAACATTTACTTCTTCCCTAATAACCTCAGCCGTGTCGCATAAAGCCCCCCCTCCTTAAAAGAGACAAACAAAAACAAAAGATAAAGCCACACTGGGGCATCAGGAGATAAAGCCATCAGCTTCTCCTCAGGGAGAGGCTACTCTCCGGGTGATTGTATCTCACTATGTCCTAGAGAGGGAGACATGTGCACTGAAGGAGAGAGAAGGAAAAATCTAATTTCCTTGGACTTCTCTCCCCACTTATAAGGAGTAGAGACCACAGGTAGTCAGAGCCAGGCCAGCAGACGTGCAGGCCCTCTCAGCAAGTGTCTCAACATATGTTCTGCTTGGACTGTCGGACAATAAATACTGACTACTGGGCCATGAGCACTAGCATTTAGAATAGCAACACAATATGGTCTTTGAGCTCAGAGCTCGGGGTAAAGCAGAGAAGCACATACCATCACAGAGGCAGTACAGTATACCAATAAAAGAATATGTTTTAGAATTATAAAGACCTCAGGGAGGGAGTTAAGATGGCGGAGGAGTAGGGGACCCCTTTTTCAGCCGGTCCCCTGAGTCCAGCTGGATAAGTACCAGACCAGCCTGAACATCCATGGAATCAGCCTGAGACGCAGGAAGATACATCTGGATCTCTACAAATGAGCATCTCCAGCGCTGAGTATTGAGGTACCAAGCGGGGAGCTGTGAAACCGCGCACAGGTATTGGAAGATAAACGGAAGGGGGAGGAAGCCGCCGTGTTCAGGCGCCGGGAAGCGGTAGCCACCTGCGGGGGGGCGGGGGGGGCAGAATCACAGACCTGCACCCGCAAGAGAGCAGACTGAGACCGTGAGCCGGGGAACGCGCGCCACCAGACTGAAAACCGGAGCTCCGGTGTGCTCACTGGAACCAGACTGAGACCGGGAGCTCCAGGAGCGCGCGCGGGGCGGCTGGCGGCATTAGAAACACAAAGGACAGAGACGCGCCAGCCCTGGAAGTGAGGCCTGGGATGCCAGGCGTGGGGCGCACATCCTGGGATGCTGCAGGGTTGAGCAGAAACAGAGTTAAAGTGGCCAGAACATCAGTGGAGAACGGTCTGCTATCCCTCTGTTCTGAGACAGAGGCTGAGATTAGGCCGCTGCTGCTCTGACTCTCAGAAGAGGCACAGCAAACCGCCAGGGAAAGCCGCAAGAGAACAAAAGCCTGGAAATACCGGCTCAGAGAGTGCCCATCCCCATCCCCCCTCGCAGGGGACACGGAGACTCTACCCAAACAGGGTTGCCTGAGTATCGGCACGGCAGGCCCCTCCCCCAGAAGGCAAGCTGAAAAATCAAAAAGCCCACATCCCTAAGATCCCTATAAAACAAGAGCACACTGCCTGGGTCCTGGTCAATAATTTGGGCTCTGGACAACCCCGCACCCTCTCCTCATCAGAATGATGAGAGAAATCCCCCCCAGCAAAGAAAAGACAGTGAGGCTGTGGCCTCTGCCACAGAACTAATGGATATGGATACAACCAATTATCAGAAATGAAATTCAGAGTAACAATGGTCAAGATGATGTGTAGACTTGAAAAAAGTATTAACGAAAATGTTAATGAGAATATAGAATCTCTAAGGGCAGAAATGAGAGCAAATCTGGCACAAATTAAAAATTCTATGAGCCAAATGCAGTCAAAACTAGAGGCTCTGACGGCCAGGGTGAATGAGGCAGAAGAACAAATCGGCAAATTGGAGGATGGGTTAGTAGAAGAGAAAACTAAAATAGAATCTGGACTCAAAAAAATCCACGCTCAAGAATGTAGGTTACAGGAGATTACTGACTCAATGAAACGTTCCAATGTCAGAATCATTGGCATCCCCGAGGGGGTGGAGAAAAACAGAGGTCTAGAAGAGATATTTGAACAAATTGTAGCTGAAAACTTCCCTAATCTAGCAAAGGAAATAAACATCTGTGTCCAAGAGGCAGAGAGGACCCCTCCCAAGCTCAACCACGACAAACCTACGCCACGTCATGTCATAGTGCATTTCGCAAATATTAGATCCAAGGATACAGTATTGAAAGCGGCCAGGGCAAAGAAATTTCTCACGTACCAAGGCAAAGGTATTAGAATTACGTCAGACCTGTCTACACAGGAATGAGAGAAAGGGTTGGCGGGGCATTTTTAAAGCTCTTTTGGAGAAAAACATGCAGCCAAGGATCCTTTATCCAGCAAGGCTGTCATTCAGAATTGATGGAGAAATAAAGACCTTCCAGAATCGCCAGTCATTGACCAATTTCGTAACCACAAAACCAGCCCTACAGGAGATATTAAGGGGGGTTCTATAAAGGTAAAAAGGCCCCAAGAGTGATCCAGAAGAGAAAGTCACAATCAATAGAAACAAAGCCTGTACTGGCAACATGGCATCATTAAAATCATATCTCTCAATATTCAGTCTCAATGTAAATGGCCTAAATGCTCCCATAAAACGCCACAGGGTTGCAGATTGAATAAAAAGACATGACCCATCCATTTGCTGTCTACAAGAGACTCATTTTGAACCTAAAGATACATTCAGACTGAAAGTAAAGGGATGAAATACCATCTTTCACACCAATGGACCTCAAAAGAAAGCTGGGGTAGCAATTCTCGTATCAGACAGATTGGATTTTAAGCTAAGGACTATAGTTAGAGACACAGAAGGGCACTATATTATTCTTAAAGGATGTATCCAACAAGTGGATATGACAATCATAAATATCTATGCCCCCAACAGGGGAGCAGCTAGATACACAAGCCAACTCTTAACCAGAATAAAGAGACATATAGATAAAAATACGTTAATAGTAGGGGACCTCAACACTCCACTCTCAGAAATAGACAGAACACCCATGCAAAAAATTGACAAAGAAACAAGGGCTTTGAATGCCATACTCGACGACTTGGACCTCATAGATATATATAGAACACTACACCCCAGAACCAAAGAATACTCATTCTATTCTAATGCCCATGGAATATTCTCAAGAAAAAACCATATTCTGGGACACAAAACAGGTCTCAACAGATACGAAAAGACTGAAATTATTTCCTGCATATTCTCAGACCACAACACTTTGAAATTGGAACTCAACCACAAGGAAAAATTTGGAAGAAACTCAAACACTTGGAAACTAAGAACCATCCTGCTCAGGAATGATTCAATAAACCAGGAAATCAAAAATCAATTTAAACAATTTATGGAGACCAACGAGAATGAAAACACAATGGTCCAAAACCTATGGGATACTGCAAAGGCAGTCCTAAGGGGGAAATATATAGCCATCCAAGCCTCACTCAAAAGAATAGAAAAATCTAAAATGCAGTTTTTATATTCTCACCTCAAGAAGCTGGAACAGCAACAGAGGGACAGACCTAATCCACGCACAAGGAAGCAGTTGACCAAGATTAGAGCAGAAATCAACGAATTAGAAACCAGGAGTACAGTAGAGCAGATCAACAGAAGTAGAAGCTGGTTCTTTAAGAAAATCAATAAAATTCACAGACCACTGGGAAGACTTATCCAAAAGAATAGAGAAAGGACCCAAATTAATAAAATTATGAATGAAAAAGGAGAGGTCACAACCAACACCAATGAAATTGGAAGGATTATTAGAAACTTTTATCAACAGCTTTATGCCAATAAATTAAGCAATCTGGAAGAGATGGAGGCCTTCCTGGAAACCTATAAACTACCAAGACTGAAACAGGAAGAAATTTATTTTTTTAAACAGGCCAATTAATTATGAAGAGATTGAGTCAGTGATAAACAAGCTTCCAAAAAACAAAACTCCAGGCCCGGATGGTTTTCCGGGGGAATTCTACCAAACCTTCAAAGAAGAAATAATACATATTCTCCTAAAGCTGTTTCAAAAAATAGAAACAGAAGGAAAGCTACCAACCTCATTCTATGAGGCCAATTTACCTTGATCCCCAAACCAGGCAAAGATCCAATCAAAAAGGAGAATTACAGACCGATTTCCCTAATGAACATGGATGCCAAAATCCTCAACAAGATCCTGGCTAATAGAATCCAACAGTACATTAAAAGGATTATCCATCATGACCAAGTGGGATTCATCCCTGGGATGCAAGTTTGGTTCAACATTCGCAAATCGATCGGGTCTTAGATTTTATCCAGAAAGAAAAATTCCGAAATCATATGATTCTCTCAATAGATGCAGAAAAAGCATTTGATAAAATACAGCATCCTTTCCTGATTAAAACCCTTCAGAGTGTAGGGATAGAGGGTACATTCCTCAATCTCATAAAAACCATCTATGAAAAGCCTACAGCAAATATCATTCTCAATGGGGAAAAGCTGGAAGCCTTTCCCTTAAGATCAGGAACATGACAAGGATGCCCACTCTCGCCACTATTATTCAACATAGTACTAGAAGTCCTTGCAACAGCAATCAGACAACAAAAAGGGATAAAAGGTATCCAAATCGGCAAAGAAGAAGTCAAAATGTCTCTCTTCACAGATGACATGATACTCTATATGGAAAACCCAAAAGAATCCACTCCCAAACTATTAGAAGTTATAGAGCAATTCAGTAATGTGGCGGGATACAAAATCAAGGCTCAGAAATCAGTTGCATTTCTATACACGAATAATGAGACGGAAGAAAGAGAAATTAGGGAATCCATCCCATTTACAATAGCACCAAAAATCATACATTATCTCGGAATTAACTTAACCAGAGACGTAAAGGACCTATATTCTAGAAACTATAAATCACTCTTGAAAGACATTGAAGAAGACACAAAAAGATGGAAAAATATTCCATGCTCATGGATCGGAAGAATTAACATAGTTAAAATGTCCATGCTACGCAGAGCAATCTACACTTTCAATGCTATCCCGATCAAAATACCAATGACATTTTTCAACAAACTGGAACAAATAGTCCTTAAATTTGTATGGAACCAGAAAAGGCCTCGAATCGCCAAGAAACTGTTGAAAAGGAAAAACAAAGCTGAGGGCATCACAATGCTGGATTTCGAGCTGTACTACAAACCTGTGATCACAAAGACAGCATGGTACTGGCACAAACACAGACACATAGACCAATGGAACAGAATAGAGAACCCAGAAATGGACCCTCGGCTCTTTGGGCAACTAATCTTTGATAAAGCAAGAAAAAACATCCGGTGGAAAAAAGACAATCTCTTCAATAAATGGTGCTGGGAAAATTGGACAGCTACATGCAAAAGAATGAAACTTGACCACTCTCTCACACCATACACAAAGATAAACTCCAAGTGGACGAAAGACCTCGATGTGAGACAGGAATCCATCAAAATCCTAGAGGAGAACATAGGCAGCAACCTCTACGACATCGGCCAAAGCAACCTCTTTCATGACACATCTCCAAAGGCACGAGAAACAAAAGATAAAATGAACTTGTGGGACTACATCAAGATAAAAAGCTTCTGCACAGCCAAGGAAACAGTCAAAAAAACTAAGAGGCAGCCCACAGAATGGGAGAATATATTTGCAAATGACACTACAGATAAAAGATTAGTATCCAAGATGTACAAAGAACTTCTCAAACTCAATACGCGAGAAACAAATAAACAAATCATAAAATGGGCAGAAGATATGAACAGACACTTTTCCAATGATGACATACAAATGGCTAACAGACACATGAAAAAATGTTCAACATCATTAGCCATCAGGGAAATTCAAATCAAAACCACACTAAGATACCACCTTATACCAGTTAGAATGGCATAAATTGACAAGGCAAGAAACAACAATTGTTGGAGAGTATGTGGAGAAAGGGGATCCCTCCTACATTGTTGGTGGGAATGCAAGTTGGTACAGCCACTCTGGAAAACAGTGTGGAGGTCCCTTAAAAAGTTAAAAATTGAGCTACCCTATGATCCAGCCATTGCACTACTGGGTATTTACCCCAAAGATACAGACGTAGTGAAGAGAAGGGCCATATGCACCCCAATGTTCATAGCAGCAATGTCCACAATAGCTAAATCGTGGAAGGAGCCGAGATGCCCTTCAACAGATGACTGGATTAAGAAGTTGTGGTCCATATATACAATGGAATATTACTCAGCTATCAGAAAGAACGATTTCTCAACATTTGCTGCAACATGGACGGCACTGGAGGAGATAATGCTAAGTGAAATAAGTCAAGCAGAGAAAGACAATTATCATATGATTTCTCTCATCTATGGAACATAAGAACTAGGATGATTGGTAGGGGAAGAAAGGGATAAAGAAAGGGGGGGTAATCAGAAGGGGGAATGAAACATGAGAGACTATGGACTCTGAGAAACAAACTGAGGGCTTCAGAGGGGAGGGAGTGGGGGAATGGGATAGACTGGAGATGGGTAGTAAGGAGGGCACGTATTGCGTGGTGCACTGGGTGTTATACACAACTAATGAATCATCGAACTTTACATCAGAAACCAGGGATGTCCTGTATGGTGACTAACATAATATAATAAAAAAAACATTAAAAAAAAAAAGAATTATAAAGACCTGGTTATAATGGCAGCTCCATCATTACAAGCCTTAGCTTTTCCAGCCGAGTGACTTTCCATATGTTATTCAACCCTTTGAGCATCAGCCTCCATATCAGTAAAACAGGAAAAATAATACCTTGCATCGGATTGTGACACATGAAGCAATTAGGAAAGAACTGCGTGAACCGTCGGGTTTGCCTCCAGGTGCTGCTACCCTAGTTCAGCGAAGAGCTCGATGCGATGCTGTGCCTTTCAGCTTGCTCTGCAACCATATGAGTCAACAGAGTTGGATCGGCCCTACCTAGTTGATAGTAAAGCTATAATATTGTTGATATAGATAATATATATTGAGTCCTTGTTCTGAGCTAAGCACTTCACATGTATCATTCACTTAACTTCAAATTTTCCTCTATGCAAGGAAGGTACTATTTTGTTTTTGCTTTTGGGTTTTAAATATTTTATTTATTTGTTATTTGAGAGGGAGAAAGAAAGAGAGAACAAGGCGAGGAGCAGAGGGAGAGGGACAAGCAGATTCCAATGCTGAGTGTGGAGCCTGATGTGGGGCTCGATCCCCCAACCCTGAGATCATGACCTGAGCTGAAACCAAGAGTTGAACACTCAACCAACTGAGCCACCCAGGTGCCCCGGGAACATACTGTTTTATAGATGCAGACAGCGTGGCTCACATAACTGACTTTTTATTTATGCAACCATAATAGTGGGTCCACCATTCCAACCTCAGTGGCCTAAGCTCAAAGCCCATATTCTAAGCCACTACCCAAAAGTCTTAAAATTCTTTGCTCATGTATCCCTAAAAAAATCTTGATAAACTATTGCCACTTATACATTTTATTTTTTAAAAGATTTTATTATTTACTTATTTATTTGAGAGAGAGAGAGAGTGAGCACACGAGCAAAGGGAGAGGGAGAAGCAGACTCCCTGCTGAGCGGGGAGCCCAACTCGGGGCTTGATCCCAGGACCCTGAGTTCATGACCTGAGCCAAAGGCAGACACTTCACCGACTGAGCCACCCAGGCACCCTGCCACTTTTATCTTTTAAATTGATATAAAAATATTTCATTGTGAGTTTAAATAGTTTCAAATGATGTAATATCTGGTATGTGGTAAGCTTACAAATATTTGAAATATTTTAAAATAAAACTGAGATCAGTCTTCTAAATGTTCCCAGTGGAATGTAAATACCACAGCAATTTGATCCTCAACGGCATCCATTTAAAATACATGTGCATAAGATCCTTAAAGGACAGGAGCTGTGCTCCCCTTCCCCCCACCCCTTCCCCCGCTCCCTCCCTGCAACTGGAAGGACACATCTGTTCAAAAACAGAGACCACACGGGGATGTACTGTATGGTGACTAACATAATATAATAAAAAATCATTAAAAAAAAAAACAGAGACCACATCTTCTGTACATGTGCCAAATGTCACCTCCTCTGAGAGGCCTTCCTGGACAGACTGCCCTGTTTACTTCTTCACAGTACCTGTCATGACCTGAAATTGTTTTGCACATTTACTAATGTATTCATTTACATTCTGTCTCCACCACTGGCAGAGTCATCCATGAAAGCAGAGTGTGTCTCAATGATCCCTATATCCCAAGCACAGAATTATTCCTTTATCTCCTTGAAACTGTATTTGTCTCACCTTTGCTATAGAGTTTTATCTTAATGTAAAATAGTTTTAAATTTCAAATTATTCTGTATATAAATAAAATATAAATTTTATTTCTGTGACTATAAGGTTATACGTTAAATCATATATTCTTAGTTGTATTTACAATGCTTAATAGTACATCATTGACCAAAACAACATAAATTCATGCATTTTTATTAACATATAAAGTAAAATTTTTATTAGAAATGTATCTCTTAAGGAGATAGATGGAGGAGGCATGTTTAGTATCTTGACTATAAGTGATGCCAATTATTTCAAAAAACCACGTTGGTGCCCTCGAGGTTTTTACTGGAAACAGTGAGCTATGGCAGGAGTCAGCATGAGTATGCAGGAGACCTTTCTTTGTAATGGGAAGAAGCGAGAACTGATAAGACACCTTAACTGTAGATATTCTTTGATCAGTTTTAAGAAACATATAAACTTTAAAAGTTATAGATAACTGATTCCCTTAAAACTTTGTAACACCTCACCCTTAGAAAATCTTCATGCGTGCTTCTTGGGGTGCACACATCCCAGTTAGAAGATCCCTGTGGTACAGTGAACTGCCTCCCACAGATCAATGCCGACTGCTCCATGAAGAATATCCCAGTATGAGCCCCTCAACTGGGCTCCCAGCTTGGCCAGGATGGAAATTCAGCCTGAGAGAAGTTCTGCCGCATTAATCCAGGACCTTCACTGCATCCAGCCAAAGAACTAGCTACCTTCCCGTGGAATAAGGCTGTTTCGTTTTTTGTTTTTTGTTTTTTTAGAAACAAAAAGAAAGAAAGAAAGAAAGAAAGAAAGAAAGAAAGAAAGAAAGAAAGAAAGAAAGAAAGAAAGAAAGAAAGAAAAAAGAAAAGAAAGAAAAAGTAAAAGCAATAGGAAGCCACAGACTTCTAAAGCAAAAAGATATCTTGGCTGTCAACTGTTTAACTCTCTCATTACAGATGAGAAAAGATTACCAGGCAGTTACCGGGAAAGCCAGTACCAGAATACAGATCTTTGGATCTTGGTACAGGGTGTGACTGAAGGCTAGCTATCCTCTGAAAATATATGTCCCTCCGTCTATTGTGTGGGGTCTCTCTCATCAGAGACTACATTTCCCAGACCCCTAGTGGTTAGGGCCACCATGTGACTGAGTCCCAGGGAAAGGAATTTGATGAAAACTTTGTGCCCCCTTCCTAGCCTGACTCATAAAATCCTCCCATGTGGCACTTTCCCATGCTCTTTTCTCTTCCAACGGCTGCAAAGGAGACAACCCCTAGGTTGACCTCAGGAGCTGAATATTGCAGATGAAAGAGCCTCTTTGAACTGGGGTCCCTGCTGACTCGTTAATTTCCCCAGTACTTTCTTACGAACAAGAAATAAACTTCTGTTATGCATGTGCCATTATACATTTTGGAATCCATTTGTTATAGCAGCCTACACAAGGTTTTATATAGCATTCCACCCTTCTTTTCCTTTGGTCTGATGAGTAACTTCAACCTGTCTTAAAATGTAAGAATGTAAAAGTTCTAGTACACTGAGATAAGAGTTTGGTCCATGGGCTAAAGGTTGCATGGAGGAATTGGTAAAATAGTAGCAATTCTTAGCTTTGTGGTGTTGAAATAGGCAAGTAAAGTGTTAATCCCACCCAGCCCCTAATGAGGTAAGATGCTAGTGATATCAGAGCAGCCGGAGAAACAAGGCTTACCCCTCAACAAAGGAGAGTCCTGTGGTCTCCAGTGGTCCCCCCACCACACTCTCAGGAGAGTTGCACACGGGAAAATTTCTTTGTATCGGTTTACAATCCAGGGGGCACAGGGGTAAAGGGGGTGGAAAGCAGGTAAATTAAATCTTCGAAGCCAAACATTAGTAAAAAGAACAGGATAAAGTATACAATCTCCAGAATCGGGGACCTAGGAGGAATCTCAGAGGTTGCCCAAATACTTCCTCTTCACAGTGAGACCCGCAAGGAGAAACTGAGCGGTAACAGTTGGGGAGTACTATGCAGACCAGGGTTCAATTGTACCTCTGCACCTCAATCTGGGTTGGTTTCCTAACCTTTCTAAGCCTGTTTCCTCCTTCTTAAAACAAGAATAGCCATGCCCACCTGGCAAAGATGGTAATTAGGATTAAACGAGATCAAATGTGTCTAGCATAACAGTGGCCCAATAAATGCTGGTTTCTTTCCTGCAACGAAATCAGAATTCGAACCCAAGCTTCCTCACGCCGCCCCAGTTCGGTTCCTTCCCAACCCCAGCAGACTGCCTCCAACTGCCATTCCCCAGGCTTTCTGGTGCTTTCTGAGACTCACTGAGGCCCATGAGGCTCTTCCAGGTGGCCTGGGGGCTGGGTAGTACAAATATAAAAACTGTTAGCATCTGTACTCTTGTTTCTGGCTTCAATCAATCATTTGATATATACTTATTTAAAAAAAATGTAAGAGACATTGGCTCCCTGTGGCTTGCTGTAACAGTACTGCTGAATAAACCTAGCACCGGTCACGGCTTCAGTCTTAACCCAAGTTCCTGTACGTTTCCGCTCTGTGTCCCTGGGGCTTTGGCTTCCTCAGGTGGAAACCCAGGGGCATAAATTACATAACTAGGCTAAGATTATTATTGATTCTAAATTTTATTTGTTCACTGACATCTCATCAAACGCTTCATCTTCCCTTAACTCTGGAGCTTAGTTCTTGTCCCCGTGATTTTGCAGCATTGTTTCCATGTATGCCAGCAAAGCAGAAGGAGGTGGCGAATGGCTGTTCAGCAGATCTTTTATACCAAGGTGATCCTCAGTTTGAAAAAGAGTAAGTTAAACCACCTTTCAGACACTGTACACGGCCATCAGAAAGCTGAACTGCGTTATTCTCTGGCATGGGATTGAATGTGACGCAGACACCAAAAAAAATGGAAAACCTGGTAGTTAGGTTAAGTTAAATATTGCAGGGACATTGGTAGGAAATAATAAATGAAGCAAGGAAAGAAATGAATGTCCGCCCAAAAAGAGGAAAAATCCCCCACCCATGATATGCATTCATTAAAGGAATATTTAGAGAAAGAGGGGGAGAAACTTTGGGTAGTGTTTTCACAGAAAATCACTGTGGTGGAAACAAACGCCCTATTTCTTGTGGCCTAAGATGTTTGCACTTATGACACCCACGCAGGTAGCCCCAAAGGGCAAGGACTAAGCAAGACCCAGAAGTCACTCCCAATGGTGGGCCACATCCCTTCTTCTGATTGAGTCAGTCATTAAACAAACATTTAGTGAGCACCTTGTATATACAGGGCTCAGGTCCAGGGCCTGGGGCTACACTGGTGAATAAAATATACAAAATCCCTGCATTCAGTTAAATCACATTCTAGTGACTAATTTACCTCTGGTCCTGGAATGTGTAAGATCATGTTTCAGTCAAAAGGGTCATTTAAAAATGAAGCACTATGTTTCTAGATTAAAAAAAAAAAAAAAGCAATAAAGTGTCTTTTAAAAACCTCCATCCATCCTACTGGCATCCCATCATCAAAGGTAAAGGAAAGCCGTGCGGGTCACTGCTGTGCTGCAGACTGCTCATGTCAGCTGATAAAAATGACCTCCTCAGAGCTGGTCTGCTTCGCAGGGCCAACTATCTCTAATGCCTGGAACCTGGGATCTTTCCTAATTTGCAGTCACAAAATCAAGGTTCAACAGGGATTTCCCAATTTGTTCTTTTTATAAGAATTCCACAAAACATTTCTTCATTATAGCATCAGAAAACTTGATTTCCACAGGGTTCTTCTACCTTAGGAGCGGGGATTCAGGTGCACATCAGACCCACACTGGCCTTGCTACCAGCCAACACCCACAACAGCGAGACATACACTAAACTATTGTAAGACTTACTATGCTGGCTTCCTTGTCCAAAAAAGCCAGATCATCCTCGTAAAATTTGTTTTATACCAAACCTCAGAAACCAGTGAAGAATGTGGCCCACTGATAATCACAGAGTGAGTAGGAATTGTTCACATGAATGCCTGTGTGTGCACACACACTCACTCACTCAAGCACACATGGAGAGTTCCAAAATCACAGTATTAAATCACCAGCAGGAGTTATTGCAGCTAAACTAAAAAAACGAACCACTTACAACCCCAGGCTATCCTTCTAGGCACTGACGTCTCCCTCCCGTAAGAGTTGACAATGGCAGGCTGTCAAGCGAATACCTCACAGCCTCCTCCCGCTGTCTCAGGCCTCACACTGCAGCTTTACAAAGATAAAATAATAACGATGTGTCAGTCAGGCCTTCTTAAACTAGCTCTGTGCAATGTCTGTCAGAGCCCCTCCTGGGCCAGTTCCTGCCAGGAAATCACCACTGCCCAAGGAGAGGCTGACAGCCCAAGCACAGCTTCGGACTCGGTCTCTTGGTAAGTATTTTTTCTCATTTCCGCCAACTCTTCAAATTTGGAAAATACTTTATGATCATTTTAATTACATGACTTAGGATACTCTAATCCTCAGAAAAGCCCTGCCAAGTAACTCTGAACTGATATTCTGGTTTTGGAGATGGGAAAACCGAGAGACTTACACAAGACCACACAGCATTTCACATCTGTGACTAACCATTAGTTCACGGATAAAGTGGCTTGTAACAGTATCTATTTGCTATCAGAGACGCCAAGTATGAATGTCTTCTGCTTCTCTTCTGCTCCCATCTCCCTCCTCCACTCATTCCCGGAGTTCTGGGAACACCATAGAAACCTGAGAGAAACCTAATGAATGACCCGACAGAGCCCCCCGGGACAAAGCTCAAGACGGTTGCTGAATCCACTGAGCATCAGAGGTTCAACTGAACATAAAGCAGGATTCCCCAGATAATTATAAAAGAATGTGTAATGGATTCCCTTCCAAGGCTTGCCAAGGGGAAGTCTAAGGAGCCCCTAGACTTTCACCATTAAGCCTTAGGAACCATATGAGGGAGTTGGAGAGACGCAGCAAAAAGGGTCTGTACTATTTCACTCCTCTCTGTGGTTTTCCTCTGTCATGCCTACACACACCCCCTACACACCCATTAAGCACAGTGGGGGATGAGGGTAGTTGGAGGGCTCCCAGAAAACTGCTCCCTGAGGCTGGGAGTGACTGCATACCCCACAGACAATGTTCACTGAACTGCATCCAGGGACAGTTCAGAGAAGAAACTCATGGCTGTTCCCTGGAATATGGGTGTTTGTGGACACAGATCCTGGGCCTGCTTCCCACTGAAGAGGTTGACGGGAGCCAAACTACAAAAGCAGAGTATGGAGAGAGGGCGGCAGGCTACACTCTCAACATGAAGATGTTTGAGTTTCCTAGGATCCAACTGGACATTGCGAAGGGTGCCCAGGCTTGAGACATAGGGCAGGGACCCCGGTCTAAAACGGCTGACTCAGTAATAGATTGTATGGAGTAAACCTCCAGGAGCAGGAGCACAGGAGGGAGTCAAAGAACAATGAAGCAGAGTCGTCCCCAATGAAAGGCCTCCAAGGAGCCCAGGAGAGTGGCCCACAGAGAGACAATGTATGTAAGCACGGCCCACAGAGAGAACGGCTAGGACCAGGAGAGAGCTGGATAAGCAGCATCCAGATACGCAAAGGGATTTTTGTCCCTTTCTTTCCAGTCATCCACCTCCACCACTGATCCTAGAAAAGACCCAGAGAAAACAGGAGGTGGAAACATGAAGCAGAAGAATAGGTTACTGAAGGCAACGGGAGTGCGGGAGGGGCAGGAAACTGTCCCCTGCCTCAATTCCCATTGACTTGTGTCCATTTAATAAAGCTGGTTGCACAATAGGTTAAGGCAGATCTCAAGGCCTTTCCTGACAGACCATGCCCCACCCATTTCTCCCAATCACGTGACACGGGGTGAGGAAGCCATGCAGGGAAATGGAGCACGCCTTCTTTTTCCTCATGAACTTCAGCAGCACCTCAACATTGAGGGTTTACACCAATAACCAGGTGACCTCTAAGTTCAGTTCCAGGCCAGCTCTTATATTAAATTACTTAAAGGCTTCAGAGATCTGAAAATCATCCTTTCTTCATCAAAAGGTTGGGAACCCCCGGTTTAGTGGATTGGCAGTCTCCAAAACTAAAGCCTGGAGTCTGTTCAACAAATCCCTGTGTGACTTCAGGGGCAACACCTGATTCAGCCAAATCCTAATTTCCCTATCTGTTGCCTAAGATCCTTGAAACCTGCTTTCTGTCCATTTTCCTGGGACGTGGAAAGACTTCATATGAGACCTGTATTAATAGTATTACACAGATGTTCCAAATTTAGTACTACAAAGCTGAAATCTGGACAGAGTCCTCCCCTCAAGGGCTGGACCCGGTGGTACCAACTCGACAAAGCCACCACCACAGGCTTGCAATGACTTTCTTCCCATAGGGCCACTCCTCATGATTGAAAAAGGCCAGCGGTATGTGGCGGAGTTTGGTTTATCATGGGACTTAACTGGGTGGGTAATTTCCTCTTACTTTGTACAGGTCTGAGCAGGTTGGGGATGGGAGTGAGGAGAGGGATCAGAACACAGAATTAGCCAGGGCACAGCCACTAAGAGAACTGGTATCATCCCACGAATAAGTGGAGGTTCAGTCTGGCAGGCAAAGCACCAAATCCAATCTACAATGGTCCAAGATGGCAAGGGCAAAGGCAAGGGTGAGGCAAACAAGAGGTGGTACTGTCTCAACAGGCGAGCACAACACAACATCAGAGAGATGGGAGGCAGAGACTCCAGAGAAAGCCCAGGATGCAGACCGTAAGCTTCAAGTCAGTCTCTCAACAGATGACAGAGCCCAGGCTTCAGGTAGGAATTTGGGACGGATCTTTAGGCTCTGAGAAATGGATAATTAAGAACAAGGAAGGAACAGATCAATAAGCAGGTAAATTGAAACCAAGATGGAGAAATTACGATAGAAGGCCAGTTATAAAAAATAAAAAGAATGGGGACTGCATGTGAGAACAAAGCAAACATTCAGATGTTCAGAGAGGGGCTGAGGGGCGGAGGTAGACCATCAGCAGTGAGGGACAGGAAGCCAGGGAAGCCTGCCCATCGAATGTAGTGGCTCCATCTGGGGATAGGAGGAACCCTGGATAGGAAAAAGCAGGCTGGGCCTCACACAATTCATATCAGACTTGAGGAGAATATTAAGAGGATGGAACAGTATTAAAATCAGTGAACTTTTCTTATTATATCCCCTCCTTGCTCCACTCAGAATAAAACATGTTGATCAATATAGAAAGATGGGCTCTCTCAAATAGTCCTTAGGGACTTGCAAAGTGGGCATTGAGATAAAACATGGAATTACAGTCCAAGTCCATGGCCTGGAGCGATTTTGGAACAGGCCCTAGATGCAGTACCATAGAGGAGGGTACAATACAATTCCAAGGATGCTTAATCAGTCTGGAGCAGTAGCAGTCAAACAGTGCAAATGAGTTTAAACTATCAATCAGGGCGAATCATACCAACACATGTGAGGGAAACACACCAATTGAACCTATTAAATTCTGGGCTATTGACACTGCAGTGAGTGTGCTGGACAACCAGGCCACCTTGCCTCGGAAATATTGGTACCATTGGCCAGATACCACAGCTCACAGTATCCAAAAATGGGCACACAACATATACGATGAATGAGAAGGCTAACATCTTTACAATTCAACCAAATAAGGATATGGATGTTATAGTTCTTCCTATTTCCAAGCAAGGCAACAGTACAAATATTTCAGATAAGACAAATTTTTGTGGGTGTTGCTACTAAAGATCCTCCCTGAGTTCACTCAAACATGGCATCGTTGCCCTAGCGTATGGACTGTATCAGTCACTTTACAGGGAAGCAGGAACGCTTCTACAAAGGAAGAAATTTAGCCCAGGGAATTCCTCACAAAGTGATCAAGGAACTGAGTCCTCCACGGTTCCTTACATAGGAGTAGAATTCAGAGATGAGCAACAGCTGGAAGCCACTACCACTCCCAGACTGGAGAGATAAAAGGAGAAGTTAGAGCTTACCAGAACCCAGCAGCTGGGCTAACAGGAGTGCTCTGGTAAATGTTTAACAATGGCGAATGCGGGGAAGCCCCCACGTGTAATGTTTACAATTTCTGAGGTGGAGCTACTCCCATCGTGGCTTATTGTAAGTCACCAACACGGTATCAGTAAACATGAAGTTGGGAAAAAATGAACAACATTGTCCCTCACAAGCTGGTATGAGCTGGCTCACGCAAAGCACCAGGCTGGACTCACATGATAGGAGCTGCCGCCATGGCAGTGGACTCAGCCGCCGCTACCCCTGGAGCTCACAGAAGCAGAGGGAAGGTGAAAAATGCTGGCTTCTCCCTCGCTCTTCCCTCCATCATCTCCTACTGGCTCCTCGTGGCCCAACCCAGGCAGAAGGATGCCCAAGGAGGAGCCCCCCCCCCAACAACACAGAGCAGAGTGAAGAAGGAAGATACAATAAAATTTGCAGAAGACTGGATGTAAGGTGTTCTAGAAAGAGAGAAGGTCAGAGATGACTCTGAAATGTAGAGCCTGATGGATAACCAGTATAAGTGGACCAGCTTTGGGGAGAAGGATCAACTTTTGTATTTAAACATGCTAAGTCTGGGTATCAGTTAGAAATTTAAGACAAAGAGTTGACTAGATGTTGGATAGAAGAGTCTACCTTGTGTTCTAGCCAGTAGAGTTCTGGGCTGGAGATATCGATCAGGGAGTTGTCAACATACAGATGGAATTTAAAGCTACGAAAGTGGATCAGATCCCTAGCATCTGTGGACTAAGCCTGGCAACACTTCTCAAAGGAGGGTTTCTGAGAAACTTAGGGCAACTCCTAAGACACCCACTGTATGTAACAAATAAACTTCCCTCCTATGCATCTAGAAGGGTGCTAGTTATTTATCTTGGGAAAATTAAGAAAATAGTCCTTCAAATTGTTAAGTGTGTTGAGTGGTTCAGATGAGAAACCATGGTTGGGAAAGGCTGACTGGGGACTCCAAACTAGTCAGGACAATGAGGAGGGAGCAGAAAGAAAACTAATGGGTAGCCAGTGAGGTGGGAAGAAAGCCAGGAGAAAGAGGAGACCTGGAAGCTAACTGAAGGAGAGAGTGGCCTGGGGGATCCAATGCAGCTGATGGATCCCCTGAGGTGGGCTCTGAGAACTTTCGGACAGACATGGAGGTCTAGGAACCCTGACAAGTGTCATTGCAAGAGAGAACAGGAATAGTGAGCCTTCTTAGGTTAGAGTTATATGGTGACTAAAATTGGACCAGAAACTTCCTACCAATCATTTTTCAAACTTCTGGGTCAATCAGATTGGAGATTATTCTGAGTCAGCTTAACTGTTAAGAAAATTATACCCAATGGCAAGAATTTATCTCTTAGAATTTTTTTCAATGTTGGGCAATCAACAAAACTTAAAAATATATCCAGATTTATTGACTGACTACATAAATCCAGATTTCGTATATCTGTGTTCACCATAAATAGTCTGTTGTTGTTACCGGTTAACGAGAAAATATGTAGTGATTATTTGCAAATGACATTACAGATAAAGGGCTGGTATCCAAGATCTGTAAAGAACTTCTCAAACCCAACACCCAAAAAACAAATAATCAAGTAAAAAATGGGCAGAAGACATGAACAGACACTTCTCCAAAGAAGACATACAAATGGCCAACAGACACATGAAAAAATGTTCAACATCATTAGCCATCAGGGGAATTCAAATCAAAACCACACTGAGATACTACCTTACACCAGCTAGAATGGCAAAAATTAACAAGGCAGGAAATAACAAATGTTGAAGAGGATGTGGAGAAAGGGGAACCCTCCCGCACTGTTGGTGGGAATGCAAGTTGGTACAGCCACTTTGGAAAACAGTATAATAGAGCTAGCCTATGACCCAGCAATTGCACTACTGGGTATTTACCCCAAAGATACAGATGTGGTGAAAAGAAGGGGCACATACACCCCAATGTTCATAGCAGCAATGTCCACAATAGCCAAACTGTGGAAGGAGCCAAGATGCCCTTCAACAGACGAATGGCTAAAGAAGATGTGGTCCATATATATAGTGGAATATTACTCAGCCATCAGAAAAGATGAATACCCACCATTTGCATCAACACGGATGGAACTGGAGGGGATTATGCTAAGTGAAATAAGTCAAGCAGAGAAAGACAATTATCATATGGTTTCACTTATACGTGGAACATAAGGAAAAGCATGGAGGACATTAGGAGAAGGAAGGGAAAAATGAAGGCGGGGAAATCAAAGGGAGAGACCAGGAAAGACTACAGACTTTGGGAAAGTTTCAGAGGGGAGGAGAGGTGGGGGGATGGGCTAGCTCGGTGATGGGTATTAAGGAAGGCATGTATTGCAATGAGCACTGGGTGTTATATGCAAACAATGAATCATGGAACACTACATCAAAAACTAATGAAATACCATATGGTGACTGACATAACATAATAAAATAATTAAAAAATAAAAATAAATTTAAAAACTTAAAAAATTAAAAATAAATAAATAGGTAGTGATTAGAAAATTGCACTTATAAATTTATGCTAAAAATAGAACCTATGGCTTAACACACTGGGCTTTCACATAAGTTCCATTTGCCAAAAATATTTAAGAATCCATTGCAATCCAATCATTCCTATTGTTTTAAACTTCCTTATACACATTATATATATGGAGAGCTTCAACCACTTGAAAGCTGGCAGCTAACAGTATAAAATTTACTGCCCTACAGTTCTTATGATCCAGTGGTCTGTTTCTATGATTTGCACAAGTCACGTAAATTCTCTGAACCTCGTTTCTTTTCCTGGAGACCCAGAATGATAATGCTGGAAGCATTCATTAAAAAGGCTTTAAAAGATACAGACATAGTGAAGAGAAGGGCCATATGCACCCCAATGTTCATAGCAGCATTGTCCACAATAGCTAAATCGTGGAAGGAGCCAAGATGCCCTTCAACAGATGACTGGATTTAGAAGTTGTGGTCCATATATACAATGGAATATTACTCAGCTATCAGAAAGAACGATTTCTCAACATTTGCTGCAACATGGACGGCACTGGAGGAGATAACGCTAAGTGAAATAAGTCAAGCAGAGAAAGACAATTATCATATGATTTCTCTCATCTATGGAACATAAGAACTAGGAAGATCGGTAGGGGAAGAAAGGGATAAAGAAAGGGGGGGTAATCAGAAGGGGGAATGAAACATGAGAGACTATGGACTCTGAGAAACAAACTGAGGGCTTCAGAGGGGAGGGGGGTGGGGGAATGGGAGAGGCCGGTGATGGGTAGTAAGGAGGGCACGTATTGCATGGTGCACTGGGTGTTATACACAACTAATGAATCAACGAGCCTTACATCGAAAACCGGGGATGTACTGTATGGTGACTAACATAATATAATAAAAAAAATTTTTTTTAAAAATCTTCCACGGAGAATAAATAAATAAATAAATAAATAAATAAATAAATAAATAAATAAGTAAATAAATAAAAGTGCTAGCAAACACAGTTTCTCAGTAGTGAGAGTACATGACACATTAAGACTGAGCTGACTGGACCAAGTGGGAAGTTTGGGACGTTTACTCACCTAGACAGATGGCTCCGCTGACTCAAGTGAATGGAACAGAAAGGACCTAAAATAGCAGAAAGCAGAAATCTAACACAGAGCTCCTGTAAAGGGCTCTCTGGGGTGCTTGCTGTTGAGCCAGTGCTCCCTGCGGTGGGGGTGAGGGGGGCACCATCAGCGTGACGTCATAGCTGAAAGGACAGCCCCCACACACATACTATGTCACACACACCTTCATTTATGTGGCTTCAACTCTTTCCCCCTCAGATCACCCGAAAACTCTGGTGATGGGGGCTTGGATACTTGAGACTCTGTGGACCACTTTGCTTTTCGTTTCCCAGGCGTTCTGAAAACAGCTGCAGAAATACCCAGACCTTTGGGAAAGAGGCTGATCTTACTGCATTTCCAGCCAGACTGCAAGCTGAGCGAAATGGAAATATATTACAAGCCTATTTTCCTGAAATCCCTGTCAGAACTGCTCTAGCAATTTCTTGGCTTCCCATATGACCTCAAAACAGGACAAGCTCCTCTTCCAAATCCATCTGCTTTTTTACTTTAGCTCTAGCCTTACATTTAAATATGCAGTTCAGTCAGGTACAATAGCCCCACGGTCCTAGTGGTACCCCAATTTGCAAATCTGAGTTATTATAGGACCAGGGGATATATAAATCAGATGGCGAATGCAAATCGCAAACCTTATACCCAGAGATTCGACTCCAAGAAATCTGTTACCAGCAACACACTACAATATATTTTCAGACTAGCTAAAAGACAAATGCTTTATTTCGAAATGATCTTAAGCAAGGATTATGGTTAGGGTTGGCAAATGTCAAGAATTTCAGTTGACGTTATCTCATAGCTAGCATTTTAAAACCCAGAACGACTTAGGGAAAGATGGAAAGAAAAAGAGATTACCAATGTTTCATGTAAAGAATATGAATCAAGAACTTCAAACTAATCTTTTATTCGCCCAGTCTGGAATTAGCAGACTCCAGAGGCTGGCGTACACAGCAGCGCCCAGCCCCCTCCCATCTGTGTGGAGCTATGCGCACACCACAGCCCGGCATGCCACACTCTCCTGGGGGCTCCTGCATCCAAGAATTCATGCAGCCAGTGCTCTTGGAAAGAAACGTTAACCTTTCCCTTCCCAAGAGATACAAAACTTTCTCCTTTGGCCCCTCATCCAGAGCTGTTTCCTGGGCAAATGACCAGAGAAGCACCCATTCAGAAAACCAGAAATCAGGTTGCCAAGGAATTGAGAAGTTAGAGAGACAGTACTGGGGGGAGAGGCCACGTGTTCTAAGCCTTGCCTTGACAGCCCTTCAAAATCCAGAGAAGACTGGTTCAAATTTGGTCCAGGCCCGAGACACAAAGTTATTCTTTCAAAGGGACAGAAAGCTAACTTCGGACAAGTGTCATCCTGGGATGTCCAGCCCAAAAAACACTAAAAGGTCAAGATCACCTATGGCTACTCCAAGGGCCCTCTGGTCACTTGTGGCCTGTGCCCAGCTTCTGGAGCCTCCATTCTAACATAAACCACAGGCTCAGCTTCAGAACCACACTTAATACTGGCAGAACTAGGGAGGCCTACAGGTTGTCGGATATCACAATTGTGTGCTGGAGAGCAGCAGGATTCCAGTTTGGATTTTAGTCTGGCTCAGCTGTCCACTATTGGAGCAGAACTGGACAGCCCAGCTTCTCATCCCCCTTCATTTCGTGTCCCTTCCATGTAATCTAGGATGCCACTTTATAATGTCAGAATTTAACTCCAGAAAGAGGATGGGAGGGAGAGAGAGCAAGAAAGGCCTATTTAAAAAAAGAGAAATAAAATAAAACTTAGTAAATCAAATAATTTTCAACTTCCATAGAACAATCTTAAAGGGTGCACTCCTCCAACCTACAGAGCTAAGAAACATGCAAATCATATACATTTAGGACCCCTGCTTTCCTGTGGCCTTCTGGGACAATTTCGGTGTACTTTTCTCCATCATTTGTCTCTTTTTTTTTGTTTTGTTTTTGTTTTTGTTTTTGTTTTTTTTTGTTTTGTTTTGTTTTTTTTTAATGATTTTTTATTATATTATGTTAGTCACCATACAGTACATCCCCGGTTTCCGATGTAAGGCTCGATGATTCATTAGTTGTGTATAACACCCAGTGCACCATGCAATACGTGCCCTCCTTACTACCCATCACCGGTCTATCCCATTCCCCCACCCCCCTCCCCTCTGAAGTCCTCAGTTTGTTTCTCATAGTCCATAGTCTCTCATGTTTCATTCCCCCTTCTGATTACCCCCCCCCTTTCTTTATCCCTTTCTTCCCCTACTGATCATCCTAGTTCTTATGTTCCATAGATGAGAGAAATCATATGATAGTTGTCTTTCTCTGCTTGACTTATTTCACTTAGCATTATCTCCTCCAGTGCTGTCCATGTTGTAGCAAATGTTGAGAACTCGTTCTTTCTGATAGCTGAGTAATATTCCATTGTATATATGGACCACAACTTCTTAATCCATCATTTGTCTCTTGTATAATAAAAGATCTTTTTATTTCCCTGTAGGCATTTTGTGCTCTATTTTGCATTTTTTTAATAGTCTTTCTTTTTTTTTTTTTAAGATTTTATTTATTAATTTGACATAGAGAGACAGCCAGCGAGAGAGGGAACACAAGCAGGGGAAGTGGGAGAGGAAGAAGCAGGCTCATAGCAGGGGAGCCTGATGTGGGGCTCGATCCCAGAACGCTGGGATCACGCCCTGAGCAGAAGGCAGACGCTTAACGACTGAGCCACACAGGCACCCCTATTTTGCATTTTTTAAATTATCATGCAGTAAAATGGACTTTTTGTGGTATATAGTTCTATGAATCGTAACAAAATTACAGATTTGTGTGAACACCACCACCATCAGGATATGGAATAGAATCATGACCCCAAAAAACTTCCTGGGCCTATCCCTTTGCAGTAACACTGTCTCCCCACTCCTAACCCCAGCAACCACTGATCTGTTCTTCACAAATACATCGTTAATAGTTGCTTTGTTCCAGGGTGCCCGGGTGGCTCAGTCGGTTGGGAGTCCAACTCTTGATCTTGGCTTAGGTCTTGATCTCAGGGTTGTGAGATCGAGCCCCACACTGGGCTCCATTGGGCTCCCTACTGGGCATGGAGCCTGCTTAAGATTCTCTCTCTCTGACTATGGACTATGAGAAACAAACTGAGGGCCTCAGAGGGGAGGGGGGTGGGGGAATGGGATAGACTGGTGATGGGTAGTAAGGAGGGCACGTACTGCATGGTACACTGGGTGTTATATGCAACTAATGAATCATCGAACTTTACATCGAATCTGGGGATGTACTGTATGGTGACTAACACAATATAATAAAAAATCATTTAAAAAAAAAAAAAAGATTCTCTCTCTCCCTCTCCCTCTGCCTGCACATGTGCTCTCTCTCTCTCAAAAAAAAAAAAAAAAAAAAAAAAAGTTTCTTTGTTCCACATTCCCAAACTAGAAATGCTGTTGTTTATAGCTTGAAGGTTAAGCATCTTGTTATGGAAATTATCTTATCTCATATCAAAGTTTATTCAAGATGAAATATAAACTTAAGTTAATAAGCACGAATCTATAAAAGGTGAGCCATCTGAAAGTGCACCTTTAATTCTAGCCAACATCAACCTGGGAACAGGCATCCCAGAAGAGCAACCCTGTTCACAGCTCACAGAGGCCTGGAGCTTCTCTCACTCTCCTGGGAACCTTTCGTCCCCCTGCTCTTGACCGCCCTTTAACCAGCCTCAGTTCAGAACTGACAGTGTGTCTGGTTGATCTAGTTCTGACCCACTGCCCCCCTTGGAATCCTGCACACTATGCACGTCTGGATCCTCTAATTACTTCACCTGGGCCAACCCCCAACCTTCAAGCCCAAGGCCCACAAACGGCCCACGAGGCCAACACACTCCCTGGGTCCAACCCGGTCAATGAGCAAGGGGCAAGTTCTGAAGACACTACATTCTCCAGCTTGTGGTACAGTCATCTGAAATGTCTCATATATGAATCTGCCATGTATATGACTTTTTTTAAGGTACAAGATATGAAAAACTCAAAAAAGTATATAATATATAATATATTATAACACCATATTAAATATATATTATGATGCTAACATGTATATATGTATACATGTTTATGTATACATATAATTATCAGATTCAAAAAATGAGATTAGACCACATAGAAATGATAATACATTTTGAACATCTCCCAGAGTGGCACTTGATGTTGAATCTTAATGAACACTCTATTTCTTATAAAATTATATGATCTGAGAATTTACATAGTACCTTCCTTAATACTTGACTTTAAGGCAATTAAAATACAACATTATTAAGTTAAAATTGGTTATGCATGTTTTAGGTTTATAAACCTAAACCAATAAGTTTCCAGCATCATCAAATTGCTCAGCTCTTCCAATTAAACTGAATTCTATATAAAAATATGGCTTACTGATGTTTGATATAATTGAGGTTTATATGTCCACACCCCTTCTCAACATTACTTTCTTCTTTAACTATTATTAAATTAATTTCCTTTAAAAAGAATTATAGACACGTCCCCTGTTGCATTATTTGTTTGTATGAATGTACAGCTTCTCCTCAATTACTGAGCTCTTATCAATCCCATAAACCAGTGATAGGAAATACTTCTTCATTGCAATCCTTTTTGGAACAAGCCAAAAAAACAAATGAACAGACTTATTTTTCTCATCCGTCTCTTTCCTTCCCCATTAACTCACACTTACAGCATACAGAGCCATTGCTTCAAAGCACGTTTCTAACAGTGAAATGCTCACTAAACCAGAATGGAAATCCATCACTCCTGTTGGTAAAATGTTAGTGTGCTAACCTCCAGTTGGCAATGCGCTGATAAAGGATTTCAATATGAAAGTTTTCTGTTTATATTGAGCAACTAATATTAAAAGAACCTCCGTCTATGGCAGATAACCAAGTCAAGTTCAATTATGTTCAATTTTTAGTATGAAATAGTGATTTTTAGATATAAGCCCTTAAATTCAAAAGGTTAGATAGGATAATCCTTAAAAACAAACAATTTTACTTGATTAAAGACACCAACAAATGAAAAAAAATAAATCCGAAGTTCTATAGAATTGTCTGCCTTGAAATGTGGTATTTTTTTTTTTCATTTGGGTACCAATGAAATAAATTTTTATTCACGTCTAGTTGAGTGCAGTTGAAGCTTGAACAATGTGGGGACTGGGGCGCCGACCGCTGCTCAGTCAAAAATCTGTATGTAACTTTTGACTCCCCGAAAAACTTAACTACTCTTAGCCTCCTGTTGACCAAAAGCCTTACCAATAACATAAACAGTCAATCCATATAGTTTGTAGGCTATACGTATGATATACTGTATTCTTACAGTAAAGTAAGCTAGAGAAAAGAAAATGTTATTAAGAAAATCATAAGGGAGAGAAAATACATTTCCAGCACTGTACTATAAAAATTCCCCACATAAGTGGACCCACACAGTTCAAACCTAGGTTGTTCAAGGGTCAACTGTATTTTCTTTCTCCCAAATCAGTGATATTGGCTCCAAAATTTTGGCTGTCATTGCTTAGATGATCTCTTTTGATGATAAGTTAAAGATGCCTCATGGTTACTGATGCACTTTCAGGGGAAGATCGTTAATGTTAATACCTATAGAGTTATTTTGGCTTTTCAAGGATTAGCCTAAATCTCCTTCCTCTCTCTCTTTTTTTCCCTCCCCAGTCCCTGAATTCTTCCTTTTGCTCTCTAAGACCTCCTGAAAAGACAAATGGTTAAAATGCTACCTATTTTTGATTAAAATTATAAAATTTAGAATCCTTTTTAAATTCTACATCTTTAAAAGCTGAACCCTATCCATAGAAGACTGTCCATATACATATACAAACAACAGTTGGCAAATAATTCCAGGGGTTCAAAGTCACTCTAAAGCCTATCCTTGGGTGCACACAGGGTCTGTAGTCCTCAGAGTAAACCCTGCTCCGAGCTGATTCTCCCAAGTCAACCCTTGAACTCTCCCCTGGCTCAAGGCTTGCTATCTCCTTAGTCCTTCCTTTGGTCAGTACTGCTGAGCCCAGATTAACTTGTGTGTCTCCTATGAAGCCTTCCCCAACTCCTTCAGTTCAACTCCACTTCCCGCCTTTCCAGGCTTCCTGATACACACAGAGTCCAAGTCTTGAAACTTAGCATTCAATTTCCCTCTAAATAATTCATACAGGTAAGATATACCTCAAAATCTAATTGGTAAATCCCTGAAAGCAGATACATTATACCTTACATCTCTGTAGTTCCCCTCTCAGCACTTGGCACAGTGCCAGTGAATATTTACTGAATGATCAATGCACCCATTTAACTTCTTTTCTAAGTAGCGTCTTCTACTTTGCCCAAGGAGAAGGATGAGGCCAAGACCCACAATTTTTTTAAAGATTTATTTTACTTATTCGAGAGAGAGAGAGAGATTGGTGGGAGGGGTCAGGGGAGAGGGAGGAGGACAGAAATCTCAGGCAGACTCCCTGCTGAGTGTGAAGCCTGACACAGGGCTCGATCTCATGACCCTGAGATCATGACCCGAGCTGAAATCAAGAGTCGGATGCTTAACTGACTGAGCCACCCAGGTGCCCTGGGCCCCACATCTTTTTGAGTAAAATCTAGGTTATGCAGAGCCCAGGGGTTATCCCACTACACTACTTTGTTCATCAGTTACAAATCATTTATGGAGTTCCCACTATGTGTCAGGCATGAAGCGAGGTTCTGGAAATGGAAAAGTGACTGAATGTAAGCAGATGAATGATGGCGTGCTACATGCAGTAACGGGCGCGGAAGGCACGAGCAAAAAGGAGCAGGCAACTATCTATCAAGAGATGTTAGTAAAGTTGTCACTGAGAACAGGATGCTTGAAATGGATGTTGAAAGAATCAGAATGAATTTACCAGATGAACTAGGATGGGAAGGACATCCCAGGTGGGTAAGAGCAAATGCAAAGGCAAAAAGCATGGAAATAACATGCCTCTTTAATCCCCTCCTCACTCTCCCTCGTCAGCCCCGGAATGAGTCCACATTTCAATAAGGCCAACTCACCTCACCTTCCAGATTCTTTGCCTGAACAGGGATTTATTTTTAAAGATCGACTAAGGTGCATTGTCTAGCAAATACAAATTTCATAATACTGAGTAAATTTAGTATTTTGGATTTGGAAATCCAATCCAAGTCCAAATTATGGATTTGTAATGACATATATGTGACTGACTCAACATTCATTTTATTAGGTTACATATTTTTATAGAGAGGATTTTTAATACAATTTTAATTGTAATGATCTGCCTGCCTTCAAGGGATAAAAAAATATCAAGAAAAAATGGTTTTAAAGTTATTTATTCAACTTTTCCATTCCTGTATCATTTACTTCTCCAAGTGCGTTTCAGTTTCTCTGTCTGCTGGCTTTATAAACCTCTCTTTAGGCTTTAACAACCATGGAATCACTTTTACTGTGAAGTTTAATATCCTGCTTTAAAATCCAAATATGATTCACATATTGCATCTTCAGTATTTCTAAAACAAAACAATCTGCTTGAACTTTAAAAAAAAATTACTTCTCTCCAGAACACTTAAAAACATGCCTTCCAATATCTGGAAATAGGACTCATTTAATAACACAGGCAATAATACTGCTTCAGGCTCACTTTCCTCCCTTGTACCTTAAAAAGAAAGATTAATAGCACTGCTAAACTAATTTTATTTTAAAAATACTAATGATATTAAAATGCACCGATAGTCTGGCTTAAAAAAAAAAAAAAGCTGGAAAGAAAAAAGTCAGGGAGAAATGGTTGTAGAGGTGCCACTCCTGGCACTTAACTACTTTTTCAGAGACCTGAGCCTATAATTGCTTTTAAAGACACCAGAGCCTTCATTCTCTCTCCCCCAATATATACAAAGCAGACTTCATATCTGAGATCCTAGAGGATGTGTTCTTGAGTAACTAAAGAAATTTTAAACATTTTAAACAGGAAAAAAAAGACTCTAAGCCAATTAGGGTGTTCTCTTCTTGACACTATTATACCTTTCCCTAATTGCTATTACTCTAAATTGAGTTCTCCACATGAGGTTTTTAAATATATAACTACCTACAAATGTAAATATAAAAATATTGAAATCAGGGGCGCCTGGGTGGCGCAGTCATTAAGCATCTGCCTTAGGCTCAGGGCGTGATCCCAGCGTTATGGGATCGAGCCCCACATCAGGCTCCTCCGCTATGAGACTGCTTCTTCCTCTCCCACTCCCCCTGCTTGTGTTCCCTCTCTCGCTGGCTGTCTCTATCTCTGTCAAATAAATAAACAAAATCTTAAAAAAATATATTGAAATCAAACATGGGTGTACTTTCAGATGATAATTATAATTTAAGTGGAAAGAAGTAAGATTCTCTAAAGGAAAAACGCAGTCTTCAGCTCTGCTAAAGCAACTTGCCACTAACATCCTAAGGGCAGGAGGGGCAAGGAGCAAACAAATTATGGGTCTGGGCCTTCACCTCTATGGTGTGCTTAGGACTTATTTATAAAGGCTCTTCTTCTTCTGTCCACGTTGGGATTGAAGTCTCCTGATCTTTCCACGTAAAAACCAGATGTGTCAATATGGCAAGTGCCCCACCCCCAGCAGTTTCTATGACTATCTGGGCTTATAAAAGGGTGCTGACAGCGACACTGAGAGGTCTCTTGCCTCACCCTTGCAAATGCTCTGCTCTATTCCTCCTGTGGTTCACGTAAACAGCCAGTGTCAGGGCTGAAATTCACCAAGCTAACAAAACTCCAAAATCGAAAGTCTTAAAAAGTAATCTCATTCTTTCAAACATGACATTTTTTTAAAGAATCTTGCTTTTTAAAAAAGAGATACAAAGTCGCTTCTCAACCCAACAAAATAAATACAAGTCATAGAGAAAATTTCTTAAAGCTAACATGGAGATTGCCGTTCGCCAATTCATTCATTTACTCAATTAATGTGGCAACGTGCCATGAATGGTACTCAGAGCAAATAACGTGGCAGTGAACAGAAAAGAGTTGGGTCCCTGTCTTTACAGAGCCTGCTGTTCAGTAGTAACATAGATGATGTTAGTAATATAAAAATAATTGTTTTAATGTTGCTAATAAGCCAATCACCTCAAAGCCTTTTAGAAAATAAGACTGATAGAAACTAATGAAAATTAAACTCACTGATCATGGTATCACAGAAGGGAAGAATGTGAATCTATGGAGAGTGAGAAAATAATGCAAAAGAACCAATTTTGGTCTTTGGCATACCAGTCTATTTCACAGAAAGCAAACTGTGTTTCAATGCCTAGGAGGTCACACATAGCTGCATATTCATTTTTATGAAGAAAAGCAAATGAATAGACATTGTGGATGCTTGGACAGTTTTCCTTAGATGATTTCCCCTTTCCCCACCAAGTTCCACCTCACCTACGTCTGCTTTAATAGCTTCATCTTTGAGGAAGTAAAATTTATCTTGAGTAAGGACTATGAGTCATCAACAAAATTATGAGTTACAAATGCAAACTTAATTTTATCACATTAGAGGAAAGTCTTCTAGGGGTGCCTGGGTGGCTCAGTCGGTTGGGCATCCGAGTCTTGATTTTGGCTCAGATCATGATCTCAGGGTTGTGAGATCAAGCCCTGCCTTGGACTCTGAGCTGGGCATGGAGTCTGCTTCCAATTCTCTCTCTCCAATGGAGCCCCTGTTGGACTCCACACTCAGCAAGGAGTCTGCTTAAAGACTCTCTCTCTCCCTCTGCCCCTCCCCCCCTCTCTTCCTCTCAAAGGAGAAGAAGAAGGAGAAGGAGGAGGAAAAGAAGAAGAAGAAGAAGAAGAAGAAGAAGAAGAAGAAGAAGAGGAGGAGGAGGAGGAGGAGAAGGAGGAGGAAGAAGGAGGAGGAGGAGGAGGAGGAGGAGGAGGAGGGGGGGGGAGGAGAAGGAGAAAGTCTTCCACTGTAGAAGGCTATTTGATCAAGAACCTCTGTTCAAATTTTAGTCTTGAAGGTACCCCTGTCTCCAGTTATCTGACATTACAGACTGGGTTCAGGTTCCTGCTCTACACCTCACTACCTGTGTGACTTTGCTTTCCTCACCTCTCAAATAGAGATAATAGTTATGTGGTGGTGATAAAACGTGACTAAGGGAGATATGCCTGTAAAATGCTTACAACAATGCTTTGCACAAAGTTAAGTACTTGATAAATAGCCACTGTTACAACATCCAAATTTCAGTGAAGAATTTCATTAATATATTCATTAGAGGGATATGACACCAAAGATGAGTCCAATTTTAAGAGAGCATCTAGCTTCTCTAAAGACACTTTAATCTTCTGGCTTGGCCAAACTACATTGTAGGATATGGAAAGAATTTAGCAAATGAGATCACTGGGCTAACAGTGGGTATCTTTAAGGAATCTTAGCAAATGAGAGGAAGCCGGTCAAATGAAGGAAAGTCCCAATTTTCAAAATAACAGAGAATGCAAGTTCTGCAAACTACAGAGCTGTTGACCACAACAACACCCTAGAATAGACCATTAAAATATATGCTCACTTAAAGAATGCTAAGCGGCCACCACTAGGAATGAGTTAGTCTAAACCATTTCCTTGCTCTCACAGCAGACTAATAAATCTAGAAAATATGAGAGATATGGTATAGCAAGAAAAAGGCCTTTGGCAGTAAGCTTGTACTATCCTTTGGACAAGAAGAAGAAATACAGATTGAGTGATAATACAAACAAACTCATTATGTTAAATGATTGCCAAATGTTACTTTTAAGGGACACATATTTTTAATCCAGAAGGAAGTAGCTAGTCACCAGTCCCAGAGCTTTATATAAGTCCTATTCTGGCAACCCCAATTTACTTGGATTGAGATACAAAGCAACCTTCAAAGAACATCAGTTCCTTAGGAGAAGGAACTTGTTGTCTGGTCCCCTGCTCCATTCCTGGCTCTTAGAACAGGACCTGGTGTCTCATGGAAGTTCATTAAATACTTGTTGAATGAATAAAAAATGTGTAAATAATGTAAAGTTGAGAGAATGAATAAATACTCTGAATAATCAGAATCCAAAAGGTCTTCACAGAACATAATAATGGGTCAAATGAAACCCGGGTAATTTCCCAGAGTGAGGAAAGCCCAGCCTTGAGAGTCAGGTGGACTCTGTTTTCAATCTTGATTCTGCCACTTGTCAAGGAGGGAAAGAGAGTTTGTGAGAGAGAATTGAGGTGAAGTTTCCAGAGAAAAAAAAAGTAAGAATCTCCACATAAGTCCAAAATTGATCAAGTACTTAGAGTAGATACGGTTTTTAGCAGGGGGGGGGCATATAACTGGAGAAATTCCTACTACAAAAATATAGTTCAGAATAATCAAACATGAGTTTCTATCTGGACAACATTTGAGAGTAAAAGGAGACACTGTTAATTATGCGAGAACAACAGGTGCAAAGTGGGGTCGCCCTCAGCAAACCGGGACACATGATCACACTATTTATAGGACACACCAAAAGCTCTAGACATTTGAGTTGATGAAAAATTAAGTGGATCAACAATTTGCTGTAACTGGTTTAGAAATATATTCGTTCACTAAGTGCTTACCATATGCCTGGCACTGTTCTAAATCCTTTACATGTATTAGCTCATTTGACACTCACAAAAGTATTCCGAAATATTATTATCCTACATACCATGAAAAAACTGAGCACAGAGAGTTTAAATAACTTGCCCAAAGTACTACTCAGCTTACCCCAAGGCTTACACTAACTGAACAGAGAGACTCCAAAACCAGTCGCCCCTGAGTCTGTGCATTTAACCATTACAACATACAGCCTCGGGCTGCTGTGAAATGCATTGAACTGCATTCTGCTAACCAGGCAAAGAATAGTCTTGCTTGCCCCTATTTCAATCAGAGTACAGCTAGAAACATGCTTTTGATTCGAGGTCCATATTTTTCATATCAACTATGTACGCTAGGGTTCATTAAGGCAGGCAAGAGCATGGGAGACCATAACACCCCCAGATGGGCAAAAGGAACTGTTCAGCTTAGAGGGCAAGAGATTTGGTGTGGCATGAAAACAGCTCAGCTACATGGATGGCCATGGGGAGGAAAGCTTTCAAACTTTTTTTTAATCATTGAGATTCAGTTCACCTATGTAGTAATTATATGATTAAATAACTTAATTATGCAATCAAGACAAAGGTTTCATGAAAACCTTCCTACTTACGATACACTCTGATATTTTCTCTTCTATTCTACTTCCATACTTCTCTATTTCTTCTTCTTCTCTTTCTTATTCTCTTTTAATACTGGTCATGTCCAACTATAATTACTCCACAACACCAGCTTTCAGCCTATTCGAAAAATAGTGCTCTATATACTTCCAAAAAGAGAAACTAAAAAGTGGTAGATAGATGTTACAGAAAAGTACATTCCAAGTCAACAAAATAATAACTAAGTAACTGTCAAGGCTGTTCAAAGTTGCAACGGGCTACTTCAGAACAGAGGGAGTTCCCTCTCACTGTAGGTAATGTAGGTATCTATCCCATCATAGGCTGTGGATAGAATAGAAAGAATTCAAGTATTAGTTAAATGGCTGAAATAGAAGAACATGAAGTTTTCTTTCCAAACCCGAGATCTCATTATTCTAAATCACATTTTTGTAATAAAAATAATATTTCCCTTCAACAATGTCAATTTTCTAAAATATTTACGTATGTTCCAAGCTACCAAGATCTAAGTCTTGAAAGAAGAGAGATTGGAAGGAAAAAAAAGAAAGAAGGAGGGTAGGAGGAAAAAAAGGAAGGAGGGGAGAAAAGAAAAAAGGGAACAAAGAGGAAGAAAACCATATAGAATTTAAGTGTTTCCTACATAAATTAAAGAAGTTTGCCCTCAAAATGAATTCTAAACCCCTACTTTCCCAATTCCAAAAAAATGTAAATTGGGTTCACCCAGAGTACAAGATTCCTGAGTACCCTGCATGAGAAAAAGAAATAAAAAAGGCATCTGAAAATCACTCTAGGCTCTATAATTAGCTCTGATGGTTTTCTTTTAGATCATTCTGGATGATCAGATCAGAACAGAAGAGCTAAGACTGGCTCAGGACTTGATGTGTGAAATAGCTTTCAACAGCGTTTGGTCAATCCTTTTTGACAAGTATACACATTGCAACAATCTTCAAAGGCAACTTCTGGAAGAGCCTCCTAACTCCTTTTGAAGATACTGCCAAGAAAAGCAAGAGAGAAAGTATGAAAAGAAATCTAAATAAGGACAAAATGATTGAAAGGACACCAACATGAAGCCCAATGGATACAACTAATAAAGATTAAAAATTCTACTGGACTACTAACCAACCACTCAACTCATAACGTCTGTGGACTTGTTAGGAGCACATAGTGCTCTCTTGCCACCGGATACCTTGTTTAATCTTCAAAACCGTTGTCCATAATGCAATGCTAACACCACTGGCACAGAGCTAGGGGTTGTTCTCTCAGTAAGACGGATGTCTTGGTGGTGATCTTGCCAGGGCTCCCTAAAAGAAATAAGAAAGCCCAAACTAGGGTAAGTGTTCCATCCAATACTGCCAGGAGTTCTCTGGATGCTTTTTGCCAAACTCAATTTCCTTACAAGGTTTCAGAGTAAAAGAGTACATGGACTAGAACAACCACAATCCAACCACAGCTGGCTGTGTTTGGTATACAAGGAGATGGCTACTCGTGAATTAAACAAATAAAATTAAATCAAAGGGTAACCTCAACTGTAAACTCCTCCTTCTGACAAAATGAGTAATTCGGTATTTATCTTCAATTAATACTATGGGTACACATATTATCAACATGTAATAGAGAGTCTTTGGAATTTACATACTCAATAAATTAAGTGTTTTAAAAATGAAGTGGAAAGTTAGAAGCTTTTTGTTAAGACCATCTGGACATCTTAGAAATCTGAATCCCGAATTGGATCCATTCCCACATTGCCATAAACTATGCTACAAATTCTCAAATCAGGAATAGAGTCCTTTGTAGAAAGATGAGTCCGGGAAATAAACTGAAACCAGACTTCAGATTGGCAAGTCAGTGAAGACAGAGACTTGGAAACAGAAGAAAAAGAATAGTGGTTGACATAATTCAGGTAGGTTGGAATTCAAAGCATGCCGGGACTTTGGCAACACAGGCCAGCTGGAGCAAGATGAAGCCAAAACCAGGCCAGGCACAGTCTAGGGAAACACATACAAGCTCCAAAGGTTTGTCACCAGGTGGACACTTGCAAAACCAATGTATCATGTCCAAAGACACAGCAAATTCCCTCTTGATTCAGGCAGACACTGCGAACAGGAGGATGAACTTAAGGACAGGGCATGGCCATGAAGGTATAGACTTATAGTCATAGCAAAATTTCTATTTCCAGAAACATTGTGATCTAAGTACACAGATAAATCTAGAATTGTTGGATAAAATAAAACAAAGATTCTAAATTTTGCACAAGGAAATCTGAAGTCTCAAGAAAGTAAAGGAAATTACAGAACCGAGCAAGGGAAGAACATAAATATAGATATATTACACTGAGTGTCCAGAGACTATTTGTTGATACTGATAAGCAAGAAGTTTGGGGGTTTATAGCCATATAGAAATAGATGATACAGCCTTGGATTTGCTTAATATGAAGAAGTGGAACAAAGCCCCTCCCTGCCCCCATAAGCCCTCAAAGGGCTACTTTCTCAATAAAAAGAGATGACAAGGAACCTGTCTATCTCAGCATAAATTCCCCAGTATCACCAAACACAATGTTCAAATTTATTTACCTAACTGAGGCAGGAAGAAGAAACATTTTCAAATTCATTTTATAAGGCCAGCTCTACCCTGATACCAAAGCCAGAAAAGGACACTACAAGAAAAAAAAATTACAGACCAATATCCCTGATGAATATAGATGTGAATATTCATAACAAAATACTAGCAAATTGAATTCAAGAGTACATTAAAAGGGTCGTACACCATTATCAAGTGGGATTTATCCCTGGAATGTAAGAATACTTCAACATACATAGATCGATGTGATACACCACATAAACAGAATAAAGAATAAAAATTAAGGGCACCTGGGTGGCTCAGTCAGTTAAGCGGCTGCTTCAGCACAGGTCATGATCCCAGGGTCCTGGGATCAAGCCCCAAATCAGGCTATCTGCTTAGCAGGGAGCCTGCTTCTCCCTCTCCCTCTGCCTGCCACTCTGCCTACTTGTGCTCTCTCTCTCTCTCTCTATCAAATTAAATAAATAAAATCTTTTTTAAAAAAGAATAAAAATTATATGATCATTTCAACAGATGCAGAAAGGCATTTGACAAAATTCAACATCCTTTCATGATAAGCCCTCAACAAATTAGGTATAGAAGGAATACATCTCAACAAAATAAAGTCTACATATGACAAATCCACTGCTAACATCATATTCAGTGATGAAGTTAAAAGCCTTTCCTCTAACATTAGAAAGAAGACAAGCTTGCCCACTCTCACCACTTCTATTCAACATAGCTCTGCAAATTCTAGCCACAGCAATTAAGCAAGAAAAAGAAATAAAAAGATCTAGATTAGAAATGAAGAAGTAAGGGGCGCCTGGGTGGCACAGTGGTTAAGCATCTGCCTTCGGCTCAGAGCGTGATCCCGGCGTTATGGGATCGAGCCCCACATCAGGCTCCTCTGCTGGAAGCCTGCTTCTTCCTCTCCCACTCCCCCTGCTTGTGTTCCCTCTCTTGCTGGCTGTCTCTATCTCTGTCAAATAAATAAATAAAAATCTTTAAAAAAAAAAAAGAAATGAAGAAGTAAAATAATCTCTGTTTGCAGATGACACAATGTTATATGTAAAAAACCTCAAAGACAAAAAAAAAATCTTTTAGAACTAATAAATGAATTCAGTAAAGTTGCAGAATACAAAATCAACATATAAAAGTCATTTACATTTCTATACACTAACAACAAACTATCTGAATAAAATTAAGAAAGCAACCCCATTTACAATAGCATCAAAAACAATAACATATTTGGGAATAAATTTATTTATTTACTTCTAAGTAGGCTCCATGCCCAGCATGGAGCCCAATGTGGGGCTTGAACTCAGAACCCTGAGATCAAGACCTGAGCTGAAATCAATACTCAGATGCTTAACTGACTGAGCCACCCAGATGCCCCTACTTAGGAATAAACTTAACCAAAAAGGTGAAAGACCTGTACACTGTAAACTATAAGACATTGATTAAAGAAATTGAAGAAAACACAAATAAATAGATATTCCATGTTCTTGCATTAGAAAAATTAATATTGTTAAAATGTCCATACTACCCAAAGTGATCTACAAATTCAATGCAATCCCTATCAAAATTCCAATGGCATTTTTCACAGAAATAGAAAAAAAGTATTCCTAAATTTACATGAAACCTCAAAGACTCTGAATAACCAAAGCAATCTTGTGAAAGAAGAATAAAGCTGGAGGCATCACACTTCTTATTTTAATCTAAATTACAAAGCTATAGTAATCAAAAGAGTATGGTACTGGCACAGAGACCAATGGAACAGAATAAAAAGCCTAGAAATTAGCCTATGTATGTACAGTCAAGTAATCTTTGCCAAGGGCACCAAAACACACAACAGGGAAGGACAGTCTCTTCAACAAATGGTGTTGGGAAAACTATACAGCCACATGAAACAGGACCACTATCTTACTCTACTCATAAACGTTAACTTGAGATGGATTCAAGACTTAAATGTAAACCTGAAACCATTAAGCCCCTAAAAGAAAACATAGGGAAAAAAACTCCTTGACATTGGTCTTAGCAATGACTTTTTGGGTAAAACATCAAAGCACAGGCAACAAAAGCTCAAATAAATAAGTGGGACTACACCAAACTAAAAAGCTTCTGTACAACGAAAGCAACAATCAATAAATTAAAAAGGTACCTACAGAATAGGAGAAATTATTCACAAACCATATACCTGACAAGGAGTTAATATCCAAAATAGATAATGCATAAAATTCTATAGCATAAAAGCATATAATCCAACTTAAAAATGGACAAGACACCTGAAGAGACATTTTTCCAAAGACAAACAAATGACTAATAAGTACATGAAAAGGTATTCAACCTCACTAATCATCAGGGAAATGCAAATCAAAACCACAATAAAATATGACCTCACACCTGTTAAGATAGCTATTATCAAAAAGACAAAAGACAACAAATGTTGATAAGGACGTGGAGCAAAGGGAGTCCTTATGCACTGTTGGTGGAAATGTTAACTGGTGTATCCACTATGGGAATATACTGGTGAGAATGCAAATTGGTGCAGCCGTTATGCAAAATAGTATAGCAGTTCCTCAAGAAATTAAAAATAGAACTACCACAGGATCTAGCGATCCCATTCCTGGGTATGTATCAAAACAAACAAACAAACAAACAAACAAACCCTGAAATTAGTATTTTGAAGAGATATCTGCACTCCCAGGTTCATTGCAGCACTATTTACAATAGCCAAGATATGGAAACAACTTAATGTCCATCAATACATAAATGGATTAAAAAAACATGGAGTATATATTTAATGGTATATTATTCAGCCATTAAAAAAAGGAAATCCTGTCATTTGCAACAATATGAATGGACCTTGAGGGCATTATGCTACGTGAAATAAGCCAAAGACCAACACTGCATGGTATTACTTATATGTGGAATCTTTTTAAAAAAAGAAAAGAAAGAAAAACCTGATTTCATACAAACAGGTAGAAACATAAAATGGTAGTTACCAAGGATTGGGGGGAAGGGTAAACGGGAAGATGTAGGTCAAAGGACACAAACTTCTAGTTATAAGATGAATAAGTTCTGAGACGCTAACGTACAGCATGGTTACTATAGTTAATAATACAGTATTATTACATGTTATTTGCATACTTGTATTCTTGAAAGTTGCTGAAAGTAGGCCTTAAGCATTCTCGCCACAAAAACAAATAAACAAAACCCCAGAGTTAACTATGTTAGTTGACGAATGTGTTGATTACCTTGATCTTGGTAATCATTCCACAATGCGTATGTATATAAAATCATCACATTTCACACTTTAAGTATATACAATTATATTTGTCAATTATTCCTCAATAAAGTTGGGGTGGAAATCCAAAAGCAAATAACAAAAAAAATCAAATTGGCTTTGTTGATACTCTATATTTAAAATGTTTTTCTACTGCTGAGAAAATTTTATACTACCTATATAGTTCAGGAACCCAGAGATGAGAAATTGATATTGAAGTGATCCAGGGCTAGAAACACACTTCCAGTGCCTATGAAAATTAAAGGCAAGTTCTTCTGGGGCAGTGGTTCTCAACCATGACTGGGGAGAGGTTTTGTTTTTCTTTCTTTCCTTCCTTCCTCCCTTCCTTCCTTCCTTCCTTCCTTCCTTCCTTCCTTCCTTCCTTCCTTCTTCCCTCCCTCCCTTCCTCCCTCCCTCCGTCCTTCCTCCTCCCCCCACCTTCTTCTTTCCCCCTTCCTTCCTCCCTCTTTCTTTCTTTCTTTCTTTCTTTCTTTCTTTCTTTCTTTCTTTCTTTTTTCTTTTTTTCTTCCTTCCTTCCTTTCTTTCCTTTCCTTTCCATTTCTTTTCTTTCTTTCTTTCTATGACCGTGGAGTTTTAAAAACACTAATGTGTAAGTCTCATGCCCATAGTATCTGAGTTAACTGGTCTGGGGTTCAAGCTGCCATTCTAACTTTTAAAGGCTCACTAGTTGATTCTAAAGTGCAGCAAAGATTAAGAACCACTGCTGTGGAGCATATCCTTACTGCAGACCACACAGGATCCCCACAAAGCATGACTTAAAAAACAAAATTTTACAATGCCCAAAGGAACAATTCACTATAAGCAAGAGTAGGCAGAAATAACAAAAAACACAGTTAAATTCCCAAGAACATTAGATAATAGAATTGTTACAGACTACATAATAAGAACATTTAAAATAATTAAAGATTAAAAAGATCAAAAATATGGAAATGGAAAAAAATACAGACACTGAATATAAATATTCAGTGACTTAAAAAAAAACCCAACAACTCAGTAAGCGGACTAAACAGCAAACTGACAGACGTGGAGAGAAAAGTGGAGAACCAGATGACCGATCTGGAGAAAGTACCTAGAATGCAGCAGCGACAGATAAATAATAGGAATGACAGCAGAAAATGAAGAGTCGTGTAAGAAGGTTCAATATATACCTCATCAATGTTCCAGAAGAAGAGAAAAGAGAGAATAGAGGAGACAAATATTTCAAGAGATAATGAGTATTTTCCAGAATTAATGAAAAATAAGAATCACCAAATTTGGATTTCAAGCAGAATAAAAAAAACTAAATCCACACCTAAACACATCATATTAAAACTATAAAACACCAAAGGCAAGGAATTGTGTTAAAAGAAGAGGCAATATTTACAACGAAACAATTAGACTGACAACAGACTTCTTGACAGCAAACACTTAGAGGATTTTCAGAGCTCACCATATCCTTTCCAGACTGAGTCTATGGCCATAATATTTTCTCTCAGCTTCCACATACTCTTGTTCTAACCGAAGGATGAGATTGAACCGACCTCAGCTGAGCACTGTGAGTGACTTCATTTGGAAGAGACTGGTATAAAATGAGCTGAAAAGCAATGAGTAGCTAAATATCAAATTTCTTGATAAGCATGGTGTTCTTGGAGATTTACTGGGGGCTGGTTATGCAAATGAAGAAACAGAAGCACTACAGAATTGCACCCACTGTTTGCTCCCATCCTGTCACATGACAAGCTTAAGAGAAACTAGTCTTTCTGCACTGCTATGTCCAGTACTTGCTTTCACTGACAACAGCAAGTGTTGTCAAGGGTGTAGAGGAACCGGAATGCTCGTATGTTGCTGGTGGGAATATAAAATAATAAACTACTTGGGGGAAACAGTTTGGCAGTTCTTAGAAAGCTGAGACACATTTACCATACAACCCAGCAATTCCACTCTTAAGTATTTGTCCAGGAGGAATAGAAACATACGTCTACCCAAAAACTTGGACATGAATGTCAGAGCATCTTTTTCATAAAAGCCCCAAACTAGAAACAACACGAAGGTCCATCAACAGATGAATAAATTGTAGCATATCTATACAATGGACTATTACTCAATATTAAAAGGTAATAAGCTACTGATACACACTGTCACATGGGTCAATCTCACAAACATACGGAGCAACAAGTAAAAGATGCCAGAATTCATACTTCATGATTCCATGTATGCGAAACTTGGGAAAAAAACATATCTAATTATAGTAAAAGCAAAAAGACTACTTTCCTAGAGCCATGAAGGAGGATGATTGATGGGGAAGGAAGGGACCCAGGGAAAATTTGGGGTTGATGTAAATGTTTTATATTGTTATTGTAGCGGTGGTAACATGAGTATATCCATATGTCAAAACTCATATAACTGCACACACAGAATGGGTGCGTTTTATTATATCAATTACGCCTCAATGAAGTCGGTTTTTAAAAAAAAAACTTTTTTTCCTCCTGACAGAAACATTTTCAGCTGTTTTCCCACGCTTATCTCACCGCAACACACTTTTCCTATGTCTGTCTGTCTGTCTTGACTTCATCATTTTCTCACTTTTGAGATTTAATTTTTCCCATTTATCTTAAGACCAGGTCAAAATTTGAAGTTATTTTCTTTTTGCTCAAAATGTAGGATGTGATGGAGGGATTATGGTATAAAGAAAAGTTTTATTTATTTTAAAGATTTTATTCATTTATTTGAGAGAGCACGAGGGGAGGGGGTGAGGAGCAGAGGGAGAGGGAGTAGCAGTCTCCCCACCGAGCAGGGAGCCCGAGGCGGGGCTTGATCCCAGGACCCCGGGATCATGACCTGAGCCAAAGGCAGACGCTTTAACCAACTGAGCCACCCAGGCATCCAAGAAAAGAGTTTTAGAGTGCTCTGGGTTCAAATCCCAGCTCTACCAATTACTAGCATTAGACACTTTTAAGCTCAGTTTTGTTATCTGTAAAATAGAAACTGTAATAATACACACCTCTTAGGGATGCAAGGCATGTAAACTTTTTGGCACAAAGGAGGCATTCAGTAAATGTTCCCCTCTGTTCAACAAATGGTTTTTTCATTTCAATTCTCTATCATTTATATTATAAAACAGCCAGAAGAATTAAATAAAATTTGGTGAACTTAGTTAAGTAGAATGACTACCTAACAGCAGCTTAAGTGAAATGGGAGAAGTACACGAAAGCAATGTCACTCAAAGCTGTCTGTGAACCAGGGCCCATCCGAAAACTGTCACCAATATCCACAAGATAAGCACAGAAATTGAGAGTAAGTACTTAGAAACTTTTATAGAAATTTGATATGACCCTGCATGATTTATATCAGAAAAGTGATTTAGAATTTAAATCCTGAAATGGGAGAAAGTTCTAGGATAATTACACAGATTACGGAGCTTGAGCCAGAACGCAAAACCACACACTATCTCCTTCATCGGGAAAACCTTACTATGAAAAAACGTCAGCCGAACTAATCAATGTGCTTAGTGACACAGTAAAAACTACAAATTACATAAAGGCTAATGCATTACATTTGAAATTATTCTGTTTATGTGATAATATGGAAGTTGATCATGAACAACCACTTCACATGCGAGGTACGATGGTTACCTAGGGAAAAAATTCTGTAAAGAATGTTGGAACTGTTGAATAAACTCTCAGAATTACTGCTGGATAAGAAACCAGTCTGAGCTCCACTTTTTAAAGATAAAGTATATTAGTCAGATTTGCCCATTTGTCTGAAATCTTTGATATGTTAATAATCTTAGTATTTCCAAACAAGGAAGAAATTCAACATGTTTTTCAATAGTAG